>NC_060069.1:85589624-85900874 GCF_922984935.1 Meles meles
CTTTGTTTCTGGGCTTTTGTTTGTTTTGTTTTGTGTTTTTTTAAACCAAGCTCAAGAATGACAGGGCAAAAACAACAAGATTTCATTTCCCATCCACAACTCTTGGTTGTTCCCTCACGGGGCCAGCTACAAGGTCCCTCAGTGGCCATGGAAGGGAGTGGAGTCAGGGAACTGCTGTAAATTATCTGAAGTAATTCTTCCAGTATGTTCTAAAGATGATCGCCTCAGACATCAGATACCTGCAACACCACATTCACACTCAGAAGCATGCTGCCCTTGTACCTTGTTTCTGCATGCGCTCCCCTACCAATGGAGAAGACATAGAGCCATCTGTATTAGTTCTCTCTATACTTTTCTCTAGGAAAGATCTAGTGTGGGCAAGCTCTATGTAAATCACCTAGTTAAAAACTAAAGACTAAAGGCCCTGTGAAGAGGTTCATTAAAACGTATGTATTTCGTTTGGCCAACAAAGCAGGGTTCCTCGAGTGGTTTATGCCATGTGTAGGAAGAACACTGTTTGCATAGAGGAAATCCAAACTTTTTTTCTTTTGATTATTTATATAACAAATAAATAAACACCAGTAATGAGAGTGAAATATATATAATGATATCATATTTTACATCTTATGACAGCCTGATAAACAATCCTTAGAAAAGAGTAATTAGGCAAATGTGAAGTGGATAATTACAGAATTCCAATTATGCAAATGTGGTGACATAATATAAAGGCATAGCTTCACTATAAAAACTCTATGTCAAGAGCATGGGAAAAGACTATTCCAAATAAAGAAGGCATTATAGAGCAAAGACCCAATTTTCATTTATCAGTTGAAATCATTTGGTGTTACGGGTAGCCACCACTACCATTACAATTATTCTTCTGAATAATGGAAGACAAGATCAGCAACCAGCAACTATACTATCGTGAGTTTCAATTATCGTGCAAATGTGAGTAGAAAGAGCAAATTCAAGCTTAAACAAAAGGGATGGTAAAGAATTGAAGAAATGGAACTTTCCAGACTAAGGGTTTTCCAATTCCTTCTTCAGTACTTAATTTATATCTACTGTAGAAAATTTGGGAAGAATATAAAACAAAAAGGAAGTAGAAAATTAAAATTACCTATATGTATCTATAGAACATGGTATTTTAATATAAGGATTACTATAAATGGAACCAAGGCCTTCAAATTTCAATGTGCTTATTCATATTTCAATATGAGAGTCACTCAGGAGAGGAAGCACTCTGGTGACAGTGCCCTGTATGACTTTGATAAAGACCATGCTAAGAGGAAAGGCAAAAGAAGGCACAATGGGAACAAATGCATTAAGGCTCTTTACCCCCTGTCTCTGTGGTGCTCTTCTTATTTAGGATTTTCAAAATGTCTTTGGTAATCTTCTTCAACTGATGCCTCGCTTCGTCACGCTCCTTGCCCACTCCATAAAGAAGGATTGTGCGCTGGTTACATTCATGACTTGAAGATTCATCCTGAAAAACAGAAAATGCATTTTGAAACCCTTGTTTGAGGGGTGGGGTTGCATTTCACATCCATGAAATGCACTAACCACAGCATCTCCATGCTGGCTGGCGCAGGTGGCAGCCCGCCCACCTTTCAATTCACCTCAACCTCCACTGGCAACACCCTTGTTTTTCCAGTTTGGAACTTGCTAAAGTTTAAAAAAAAAAAAAAAAAAAAGTGTCAACTGACCTGAAGTCTTAATAGAAGCATTTGATGTGGGCGTACCCTCCAGAGTAAGTTTTGACTCTTGAAAATTTTTTCATTGCTTAAAATTTGACATGGTAATAATTTCACATATTACATATTATCTAGTCATACTTCTTCCTTAAGGAAAATGTTATTTCTTAGCAAGCTTGGTTTTCTATAGATGGCATCATTAAATATTTTGTATTTTTTTTGTAAAATGAACTTGCTAGGATTCTCAAGTACTTTGAGGAGAAAAATGTTCCATTGGCTTCCAACATGACTGTGTGAGGTATATGTATATTTATTTCCACATGACAAAACAATTAAGAAGGCAGGTCTTATTACGTGTGAGGCAAGTGGCTGGAAATGCAAACATGTTGTACACCTCTGCTGGATCACTTCTGCCCGTTTCACAGACACAGTAAATTCAGGCACTGTTTCTCCCACAAGGGAAAGAAAGTACTTAGTGACAGCACAAGAAATACACACACATACCACTAAACACATCTATACTCTTGCATTTTCTTGGTAAGATTCCAAGCTCTCTGCCTCAGTCCATCGCCTTTTCTTAGCTTTTTGTATATGCTTGCCCGTGTCAGGCACTTACCCTTCCTAACAGTATCTAATTCTGAGGAGCTTGCATGAGCAAAGACTCTCCCATGGAAGACTAACTAAACTGTGTTCTTAGTGGCTGCAAAAAAGAGAAAAGCCTTGAGACTTGGAGAATTCCAATGCTTAATTTAACTTCTTTAAAAAACAAACCAGGGACGCCTGGGTGGCTCAGTTGGTTAAGCGGTTGCCTTTGGGCAGCCACATCTGGCTCCTTGCTCAGCAGGGAGCCTGCTTCTCCCTCTGCTACTCTGTCTGTGCGCGCTCTCTCTGACAAATAAATAAATAAAGTCTTAAAAAAATAAAAAAATAATAAAATAAAAAAATAAAAAACCAAAGACTCTGCACAAAGCTGCCCTCTTGAAATAAGAGCCTGTTTTCTCTCTCAGCTTCTGTCACTTCCCATCATTCGGTCTTTCTCACACACTTGCACTCAGGTCATCACTTTTCTTTGCATGGATCCCTTTTTATTAAACTCTCCCAGAAATATACATTTGTATACCCATTTCTGATCCATTTTGCTAAATAATTAGTAATGTTTCAGGTGCTTAAGTTTGCCTCTTTAAAAAAGAAAAGCTAGGAGCAGGTCTCTTCTAGAAGTTACCTTGTATTCTTTGCATTCTGAATATCAGCACAGGCAGTGATCTCTACATTTTGTTGTACACCTGAATGATCTAAGCTGATTATTAATCTCCAGTTTTTGTTGCCATTGCAGAGCATTATTGATATATTTCTTTTTTGTCTGGTGGGATGTATACATATGAACCCTGGAAGGGAACAGGAGGACACTGAGAAAACTGTACAAAACTCAGGCAGGGGGCACCTGGGTGGTTCAGTTGGTTAAGCGTCTGCCTTCAGCTCAAGTCATGATCTCAGGGTCCATGGATCCGGCCCCATATCTGGCTCCCTGTTCAGTGGGGTGCCTGCTTCCTCTCGCCCTATGCCTCTGCCCTTCCTCCCGCTAGATTTCCTCTCTCCACGACCCTAGATAAATAAATAAGATCTAAAACAAAAACAAAAACAAACCTCAGGCAGTGCCAGTCATGTGCCCTGGCAATTATTTTCAGCTAAGGTACCTATCAATATAAACTTCTGTGTGACAAGTGATGGAAAGGGGTCAGCAAAGTTACTGAACATCTGTTTTTAGAGTATCTACTTGTGGGAAGACAAGGTGCTAGGAATCCTGAGACAATACAAGGATGAATGTTCCCTGTCCTCAAGGAACACAGATTCAGGATCATAAAAGAAGTATTTGCAGAGCTCGTCACAAACGCGTAGATACTATGGCTCCCCCGTACCAGTAACAGCCCAAGCTCAGGATAAGAGAGCGCTGTGGCTGAATTCAGGTTGTGCCATCTGCTGACTCACATGGTCCTTTGAGTCTTTCTGTCTTAATAAGCCTTTCTGGACCTCATATTCTTCCCCTGAGAAAATGGGCTAATACCAGCTTCCTTTTGAGATTTTTTTTTTTTTTTAAGAATAACTGAGAAGAATAGATGAGAATGAGAATACATGAAGCATGTAAAATGTTTTGCAGCATATCAGACACAGAACCCACTGTTGTCCATTCAGATTTCTACAGTTCCACTTCTCACTTTCATGCACCTCGGATTCACACTGTACTGCATTACTCAATATTTCCTCAAGACGTTGGGTACTTCCTTCCTTTCCTGTTGCTCCTCCTGCCACCTAAAATACTTTCAACAAGCTGACCCTCACGCATGTAAGTGCTGTACACAGTTACACCATCAGGTCCCTCACTGTCACCTCAGTGAGTGAAAGCCCACAGCACAGGAGCAGTAGGGAGGGGAGGAGAGCCTTTGGAGCACTTGCCACAGTGCAATCCACTCATTTTTGAGCTATTTGTTTAACGTCTGTCGTCCCTGCTAGACAATTTTGTGAGGGAGGACCCACAGGTCACATTCACAGTTGTATTCTTCTTAGAGGCCACTAATTAGGTACTTAATATACGCTGTTAAAGAGAAGAGCAATATGTTCTCCTTGGGAGGGAGGGCAGAACCAACAGAGCAGAGACATAAAGGAGATAAACAAGCCATCGAATGATACACACACAGTCTCTATGATTAAGAAGATGAATGGACGAGTGAAGAACACTGAAGTCAGAAAGGAGACATGTAACAACGGGGGCCCTCGACAGTGTCAAATGCAATAAGAAATCACAATAGATGTTGCCTCTCTGACTTACGTATTTTTAAAAAAAACTACTTATGAACCTCAAAGGAGAAGTTTCTCTAGAGTAGTGGAGCAGAAAACCGGAAATGGAGTTGTAGTAAGAGTAGATGGTGAAATGGTAAAAGTGAGGGACTTACTGATAGTTGGGCATAAACCTTGAATAGTAAGGGAGGAGAACTATATTAGGACAACCAAAGGCAAACTCCTGTGCCAAAGATATGTTTTAAATAAATGAGTCTCTGTGAAGGACATCCAGATGGGGGTGAGCGTGGGGGTGGGGACTTGGAAGGAAAGACAGGGACAACTTTCTACTTAAACGGGTTGGGGCAGGGGGTTGCTGGTGAAAATACTACAGGGAAATTTGGAGATTAAAAAATTAGGAACTGGAAGAATCTCGTATCAGTTCATTGGGTCTCATTTGCTCAGGGAGTCAGGCCAGAAGGAAAATGAAGAGTTGAGAGTGAAGGGATGAAATTAAAAAGCAAGAGCAACATGGCCTTTAGCTGTAAAAGAACCACCCATCAGCCTTTGTATGGGGCCTCAAGACCAGATTTGTGTCTGATAATTAATATCTTTTAGGTAAATCGTGATAGCTGTTACAGGTCTTCAAAGAGGAAATGCAGAGATAGTTTAAAAGCGATGGTTTTTCATTAGCCTACATGATTTATTCATATCAACTTTTTGTACTTGTCAAAAATATGTCTTCAAATAGCAATTCATACTATACGAGAACAAGGTCAAACTTGGAAAATGGACCAAATATTTCGAAAGGTTATCAGTGAGTTCTGCTCTTTCAACTAGGTATTAAAAACCCTCAAGTTGCATAGTTGTAAGGAATATCAATGACTAGAGATCGGTACCAAAGAATTATTCTATTTATACCCTGAAGGACGCACTTGTTGGTTAGGAAAAAAAAGTCAACTGGAGAGTCAAGAAGTCTAGCAACCCCTCTCATGCCAGCCAAGCCAGCCAACTGTTGTGCTTAAGCTGGACAGGTCATCTTACCTATAAACTAATTCCTGAAAATCTCAAGCTTATTTCTCTTTTTGTCCAGATAATATCTGATATTTACAAAGACTTAAGTGCTCAAGAAACTGGAGGATATGTGTCCAAAAGCTCTAGAAGGCTTGTAGGACTACAGAAATTAAAATAAATCTCTTGAACCAAATACCCTTAAGAAGGAAGAACTGGAGTTAAATGAATGAAATGAAATCTCCTCTAAGTCATCATCAAATCATAAGTGATTAGAAATGTTGCCAAAACATGTGTGTGTTCCTAAGATGTGATAACAGAGGTGAAATGATCAGAGATGCATATTCTCCTTTTACTTCTTTAGTACTTCTTGGTATTTCTATAGTGTCCCAATAATTGTAGAAAAATTGCATTATTAAAATTAATAAATTAATGTTCTTTTAAAAAAGAGATTAAAAAAGAATCCCACTATAGATGTGCTTCCTTTTCTTCCAAACACTAAGAAAAAATAGGTGAAATAAATGCAATAGTCCTTCTAACAAAACAAAATACAGCATTTCATACTTCCCCAACACTCTGCAATTGCGTGTTTCAATATTCAGTGCAAACCTAGCACACATCACGAAATAAACTGCACAGAGCACCCTACCCCAACTCCCAGAAAAGTAATTAAAAAAAACAAACAAACACATTTTAAGGCATCCCTGGGAGGTGCAGTCCGTTAAGCATCGAATTCTTGGTTTTCAGTTCAGGTCGTAGTCTCAAGGTCATGAGATGGAGCCCCATGTCTGGCTCCACACTCAACACAGAGTTTGCTTAAAACTTATTCCCTGTCTCCATCTACCCCTCCCCATCTTCAGGATGTGCAGGTTCTCTCTCTTAAATAAATAAACAGATCTTTTAAAAAAATACTTTTTAAAAACCATGGAGCTATTTACAATAAAATTGTACATTAATCTATTAAAATGAAAAAAGCTGTTAAAAGAGGCCTTCAAATTATTTCTTTTAGATGAGTTTTTCAAAATGCCACTTTATTCTCTTTAGAATAAATTTTTAACTTCAAATAGATGTTACATGAGTGATAAGCCTCAGGCAGGTGTGTCAAAAGGGAGTGACATGCAAGGAGGGAACAAGAAATGAGCGTCTTCTTCTCATTCATTACTCTACCTGAAATGGAGTAACTTCTTTAAATCCAGAAAATAAGAGATTCCTTTCATTAGATTTATGTAGGAAATGTTTGTTCTACAATAGCTTATAGCCCATGGTACAGCTGAAATGACAGCTTTATCCAACAGGCTCAATGCATCCTAGGAGCACAATGCAATGAGTCTCAGTGGGGTTGACTATATATAAAACACACACACACAAGTTCTCTACTTTCAAAAGCAAAACAAGCCAGGGATGACAAATAATTGGATCAACATAGCATTCTCTTTTGCTAAATACCCCAAACCCAAGACTCCTTACTTGTGGAGTCTAATATGTCTCAAAATAAGTATTAAAATGTGTTAACTTCAATAAATTTCAAAACAAAAATAACTGAAGAGTACCCACTTTTCCAGGGCACCTGGGCGGCTCACTCAGTTGAGCAACCTACTCGGGTAGTCTGCAACCTACCCAGAGTTTCTGATTCACCGGAGTTAGGTTCATGCCCAAGAATGTATATTTGTCACAACTTCCTAGGCAATGCTGAGCTGCTGTTCTGAACTTTGAAAATGGGGATCAAAGATGATTTAACATGTAGCGATGGTCACAATCAAAACTCAGATGAAACAAGTAACCAAGACATGTGTTCATAGCAAAGGCACATAACCAAGGGATCTACTGGGAAAAAGAAGAACATTATAGTTTGAAATACTGAAATACTGTATGAAATACTGTATAGTTTGAAATACTGTATGAGCAAAAACAGTATTTATATAAAGGTATTAGTGAAACAGGGATCTCTTAATTTAATGATATATTCTCCCCTAACAAAAAGCAAGGTTACAAAAAAATTGTTTATATTTAAATTCTATTTAAGAAAAGCATAAAAGACACTTTATATAATAAGTCTGGCAAAGGATACAGCTGTTTTTCTTTTTTAATGTAATTTTGGAATCTTAAAATTTATAATGAGAGGAAACTGTTTCATGTACAAAGACTTGATCAAACACAGATTTAAAATAATGACATTAACAACCAGGAAAAAAAACAAGGAACAAGAGACTTAACATCCATAACAAGCACACATTTTGAGTTAATGTAATTACTTGTTAAAAGGCAATATATCACCCAGCTTGAGCACAGTATGTTTTCAGGTAAATAATTATCTGAGAAAGCAAGCCTGCAACCTTCTCCAGGAAGCCGACTTCAAAAAGCTTGATCTCAACATGGATTTATCATGTGCATGGAAAATAAGCAAAAGAACTCATAAAGCATCAAACTCTATGGCAGGTTTCAGCAAAAAGCATCAAGATTTTAAAATTGCTTCTTAAAAGATGAATTCTTACCCACCCTGCCCCACATTTCCCAGGGAAATAAAAGCAGAAGTCCTAAAAGGGGCCAGACGGAAACACGGTGTCTGCAAAGCTTTGAGTCCAGGGTGTTGGAAGGTAATTTCTGACTGTGAAGTCCTCTCTTCCTCTCTTCATTTCTCTCTAGAACATTCAAGATTCACTGATGAAAGCTCAGCAGCTACTTGATCATAAAGAGTAATAACAACTAAACTAAGATACTGATGGAAAATACCAGATGCCATTCTGCAGGATGTACTAAATGCCACTTAATGGATACATTTAAATCCTCCTGAATCAACAGAGTAACCAGGTAACTTTATATATAAAGTATTGGATAAATGTATGTGTTTACAAGATGATGGGTATGTACATGTTTGTCAAGTTTTCTTAAAATTGGAAACCTTCAACAATAATTGATATCGATTCTGGTACTTATTTGGAATAAAATTCCAAATACAAGCTGTATTAATGCTGTTAGAGACAACCACTAACTTCTTCATTAAACACACACACACACACACACACACACACACACACACACACACAGCATGGAAATAAAACACAAATGGTCTTATTTTACCTCAAGTAGAAAGTGAGACTTAAATAGACAGATGGAGATGATATCCTGTTATCAAGACTACTCATTAAATAAGGTGACATTCTGGGCAAAATGAGCATTCCCAACAGATAATTTTCGAAACAATCAGAGAATGCACGAATTAGAGTAAATAGCAGTAGCAAGGAAGCTTAAAATCTACCATCTTACCTCAATTTAATACTGAATGTTGTTTAGTATTTTCTTCATGTTAAACTGGGAAGGAGGTGTTGAAAATTAAGCCCTAATTGTGACACGAATCTTTTTTTCATGACATGAATCTTTTATTCAATAATTAGACAATGAAATACTACATTTGTGGGAATTCAGTATTTTCTCTATTTGTTATACTTAAGTTTTTCACAATGGAATCTTTTTTTCTTTTGTTTTAATTTGGATATGTATGCTTTGAACAACACCATGTCTCACACTTCGGAATAACATTGATATAGAATTCCATTTGCCTTTGATGAAATAAAAATGTTAATTAGACACCCAATAATGTATTCAAGTCAAGTGTTAGTTTTCTTTTATAGCCCCCTGTTGTGGTATAATAACCTAGGGAACCAGACAAGGATGTGGCTTTAATACTTTATTTTAGCTATCATTATATACTCTATAGACTGGAAAGTATGCCCTGGCTGTTTTGAAGAAGAGCATTTGATAACCATTTCTTTTTGTGTGCT
This sequence comes from Meles meles, assembly GCF_922984935.1. Lineage (NCBI taxonomy): Eukaryota > Metazoa > Chordata > Mammalia > Carnivora > Mustelidae > Meles > Meles meles. The sequence goes on from NC_060069.1 coordinate 85,598,881, forward strand.
TTTTTTTTTTTTTAATGAAGGATATTCAAGAGAATGTATGTAAAAATTTCAAATATACTGTGCAAAGTCAGAAATAAGATATATGTGGGTTAAAATATTTGGAGCTAAAGAATTAGTCCGAGGCTGATTTCTGAATGGGTGACTGAGCAATATACAGGCAGAAATATCTTCCAATTATAAAGTTTTATATCTAATTTAATATTTAACAATAAATTCCCTTCAAGTGATTTTATACAAATTTCTTGCCCCTTTTCTACTTTTAAATTCTAATAGCCAATTAACAGTCACTTCTCCTTGGAACCCTTTGATGGTTATCAGAGTAAAGGCCCAGGAATAATGAAATGCAGAAAAAGTGACTGTGAATAGAAATAAAAAAGCTAAATGGCATGGAAATGAAGCTGGAAAGGAATAAAGCCCAGTCCATGTTTCCCTTCCCATTTCTATACACTGTCCGTATGTGCCTAACAAAAACATCCTTTAAGAGGCAAACACTTCACAATTGAGAAATACAAAGTATCTCTACCTTCACAAAATGTACTTCAGGCCATTTTATTCGGTATTTGCCACAATTAAGTATTCTGAGATTCAATTTTCTGTATTCTTACTGTCACAATAAGGATCGGAAACCTCGGTTTTTAGAAAAAGCTGTCCAGAGGGCACCTGGGTGGCTCAGTCAATTAAGCATCTGCCTTTGGCTCAGGTCATAACCCCAGGATCCTGGGATTGAGCCCACATGGAGCCCCAGTTTGGGTTTCCTGCTCAGAGGTAAGCCTGCTTCTCCTTCTCCCTCTGCCCCTCCCTCCTGCTGTTATGCTCCTGTGCGCTCTCTCGCTCGCTCTCTCCCAAATAAATAAAATACTTTTTTTAAAAAGTTACACAGGGATAAGACCAAAAATCGACAGTCTGGGATTGAAAATAACCATCCCTACTCTCCTCCATTAGGTAGTGAAGAAGAAACTACAAGCCATGGACAACCTCACCTCTGTGGCTGCGAATAGCAGCTTATGCGCCAGAGATTACAAGATCACCCAGGTCCTCTTCCCGCTCCTTTACACTGTCCTGTTTTTTGTTGGACTCATCACAAACAGTCTGGCTATGAGGATTTTCTTTCAAATCCGCAATAAATCTAACTTTATCATTTTTCTTAAGAACACAGTCATTTCTGATCTTCTTATGATTCTAACTTTTCCATTCAAAATTCTCAGTGATGCCAAACTGGGAACAGGACCACTGAGAACCTTTGTGTGCCAAGTGACCTCTGTCATATTTTATTTCACAATGTACATCAGTATTTCATTCCTTGGACTTATCACTATTGATCGCTACCAGAAAACCACCAGGCCATTTAAGATGTCCAACCCCAGCAATCTCTTGGGGGCTAAAATTCTCTCTGTCGTAATTTGGGCATTCATGTTCTTACTCTCTTTGCCCAACATGATTCTGACCAACAAGAGGCCAAAAGACAAGAATGTGAAGAAATGCTCTTTCCTTAAATCAGAGTTTGGTCTGGTCTGGCATGAAATAGTCAATTACATCTGTCAAGTCATTTTCTGGATTAATTTTTTAATTGTCATTGTATGTTATACACTCATTACAAAGGAACTGTACAGGTCATATGTGAGAACAAGGGGCATAGGCAAAGTCCCTAAGAAAAAGGTAAACATCAAAGTTTTCATTATCATTGCTGTATTTTTTATTTGTTTTGTTCCTTTCCATTTTGCCCGCATTCCCTACACCCTGAGCCAAACCCGGGATGTCTTTGACTGCTCCGCTGAGAATACTCTCTTTTATGTTAAAGAAAGCACACTTTGGTTGACTTCCTTAAATGCATGCCTGGATCCATTCATCTACTTTTTTCTCTGCAAGTCCTTCAAAAATTCCTTAATGAGTATGCTGAAGTGCCGCAATTCTGCAACGTCTCCATCCCAACAAAACAGGAAAAAAGAACAGGACGGTGGTGACCCAAGTGAAGAGACTCCAATGTAAAACACCTGAGGTAATATTCCAACCTATTAGCGTTTGGGACATCCAAAAGGAAAGCACTGTGTAAAAATACCGACTAATAGTAAACTGAGTTGGTAATAATGACTCTCTAAACAAGTAGTAGAAAACAACAGAAGTCACTTTCATTGACTTATCCAGTATTAAAAGCTGTCTTAAAATGTAGAAAAAGAAACCAAACATGTAGATGTTTAGCAAAATGAACTGTATTTAATCATCGTGGTTATAAGCCAAACTACACGGAAGTCATGATTTGTAAAGTGTTAAGCAATGTGGGTGACCGTAGGATATCTGTTGCAATTTTTTAAATACATTATTGAACACAGTGTTATTATCAGGTTATAATCAACTAAGGAAAAATGATAAAGCTGACAAAAACCTTCTGACTGAAAATTATACTGAGATGTGTATACACTCTAGTCCCTAACCAAACGCTGATCTATTGTGATACTCATTATAGTATTTTAAGTGGGACACTTAGCAAAGACGATTAAAACTACTAACTTCTAACTATTAGCAAAAGCCTAAGAAATTTAAACTAATTGAAATGGTAACTGGACTGAACTTTTAAAATTTTTATTAAAAAGATAGGTTTAAAAATACTTGTCCAATAAAAAGAGCAGAAATAGCAAAATTATTAAAAGTTATTTCTATGACCTTGTATTACCAAAAAACTCTTTGAATATTTCCTTAATCCTAGAGAAATCAGTTTTATTAATGGTAAAATACCATCACTGCCACTTACCTTTATTAACTAGCTTTCAGAAACTACCTGCTATTTGGGTTAATGAATATTGCTTCAGTGAGAAAAACAAATGTGAATATGTGGTTGCAAAGCATAACTATTAGCGGAAAAGTGGATAAAATGTTTCTAATTACTGGTTTGTCACTTGTGTGAAATACCAAATATATATATATATATATATATATAAAACTCTAAATCACACTTTGTTGGAATTTCTTTGTTCAAACACATCAGATACCACAGCTCACCTCTTATATACTCCCACATCAAACATCAAACCCTTGTAATGAAGGATAACTGCAAAAACTTTTATGACACATCACTGGGCAGTCTCTAGTGAAGTGTTATGTGCCATAACACATCAATTAGTTCATAAGTAAATGATAATGAAATATGATTCTACACAAGCCGTAGTCACTATTTTTAATACAAACAAAATATATAACAGACTTGGAAGCTGACACTATTTATTTCAATTATTTATGATCCCCAGAGGTGATTCTCAAATATAAGGCATGGATACCAGTATCAAAATATGATGAGAGGGGGGAAATACAGAGGGTGAGTTGCAGTATATGGAAGTTCACTGAACTTCAGTATTAATCAATTTTTATCTAAATCCTCCACAAATTCTGCTGAGCTAAATATCAGTGCAAAGTTGAACTCACTCAACTTTCTAAATGAGATCTGTTCTCAAGTGGTTGCATTTACTTCCCCAGCACTTCTACAGACAAGCACAAAGAGAAATGCATCAAAAAAGAGGCACGTTCTACATAGTGCTAGTCTACATTCTAGCCACGAAGACTAACACAATTCACTTTAACATGTGTAAGTGTACACATTCTGTAAGAACAGCAGGATAGTTAAAACGGAAGAAAACCAGAGGCCAACTCATCTATGTTCTTACTTTGTATATGAGAAAAATGAAGGGCAGATCCACCCCTCAACTCATCCGAGTCAGGGGGTACAGAGTGGGTTAAAACTGACACCACGGTGCCATGACCACATGAACTGGTAGGAGAGTGCAGAGTAGGCAAAGACTTTCCCAAATAATCTTCCCCTTTGTATGAAATTAACTCACTGAGAGGACAATTTCCCTAAGAGAAAGAAAAAAAACAGAAAAACAGAAATGCCAATGGTATTACAGTATTCTTATAAAAACTAAAAAGTGTTCAGAATTACCTATGTTTTTATACATAAAATGAAAAAATTTACATTAAACTCTAAATCATACTTTGTTAGGAATTCCTTATTCAATGACATGACACAGCATACACTCCTATATCAAACATCAAACTGAATCTACTCAAGCCAGACCAAGGGATCAGTATTTACAGAGAACTCAGGATACACAGAATAGGTCACTATTTCCAGGTTTAAGAATTTTAATGTACATAATAAATCCCAGATTTCATAATAATTTTAAAAAAAAGGAAGCCAAATTTTGTAGACTCAGATCCAGAAGTTGAAAAATTCAGATGAGACAAACAAAATGTAGTCTTGCTAATAGCCTTAGGAGCTAACAAGTCCGAAGGATGCTAGTTAGGGGCAGTTTGATATCACAGTGGTTTTTATAGAAACAGTCTAAACCAGGTGTGGCAAAGTATAGCCTGCAAGCCAAACCTAGTTCACCCCACCTTTTTGGATCACCTGTGACCTAAGATGGTTTTTACATTTTCAAATATCAACAGAGAAAATACTACAAATAAAACTTCATGCTGTATTAAAGTTATAAGAAATTCCAATTTCAGGGGCCATAGTAAGGTGTATTAGAACACGGCCACCGCACTCAGGTTTTATCCATGGTTGGTTACCAGCTCCAACAACAGGGTTGAGTAGCTGGGTTGTGGTGAAGACTGCATGGCCGTAAAACCGAAATATTTACTAGGTGGTTCTTTAAAAAAGACGATTGACAAACCCTGAACCAGAACTCTAAAAACAGGGAGAGAACAATCACAAGAAAAACCCACTATTCAGGCATCTAAGTGTTTCAGCAGCTTTGCATTAAAAACAAACTAAAAACTAGGGATTCTGGTGCCTGATTTGGGTGATCACTGTTGATTGGAAGTGCCCAAAGTGAGATTACAGTGATGCCAGTTGGAACTAAATATGTAGAAATTCACATACAAGTCAGTAAATAAAAACAAACAGCCTGATTTTTTTAAATGGGAAAAGGACATAAAAAATCAAATTCCAAGAGAAATACAAATGGACATTAAAAATACAAAAAAAAAAAAATACTCTCACTAATAAGCAAGTATATTTAAATTTAAATTGCATGGATTTTTTTTTTCCACCTCTAAGTTTAGAACTGTTTTAAAAGATTTTTACAACAGTGTTGAAAGGAAATATCCCACTCAGTGAGACTGTAAATTGGTACAATCTTTCTGGAAAGCTATCTGAAAATACCATTCAACATTTTGCTGCACAGCTTTTGTCCAGCAATCCCACTTCCAGAAAATTTGGCAATTTTCTACAATTTTCTATAAATATGTTGAAATAACTACACAAAAATATATGGACATACATGTGATCTACAGTACTGTTTTTAAGAGAGAAAAATTTGGAAAAAAGAAAAAACATGAAATGTCAATTGGTAATGGCTTAACCAAACTATGGTAACTTTCTATAGTATAACTTAAAAAAAAAAAAAAGGGTAAATCTTCACAGACTAACATGAAAAGGAAATGAAGATCTGATATGTCAATAAAGGTAAATATATATATTTGCATGCACATGGGTATACACATGCAAGGGGACATTAACTTTCAGTTTCTACTATACATATGCTTATATTTGAATTCCTCAAACTTGCTTTTCTTTTATAATAAAAGAAAACAGATATTAATAGGTTTAAGGTAATACTATGACTTCATTGTTTCTACTTATCTGTAGAGATTTTCTAATACTGATTTTACTTATAGACACTTCTACAGTTAATGTTAAACTACATAACTTATTTTAGCTTATTATTATTTCCACTTTCAGTTAATCCAGTGTGGAATTTTTTAAACAATTTTATATCATCTGAGAAAGTACTGTGCTGTGGTCTGATGGGAAGGAGTTTCCACTATGACTTTCATTCCAAATCAAAACAAATACTTCCTCATCTTTTCAGATATTATTTAGATGGTACGAGTTAACCACATCAACAGGAATCTTTAGACTATTAACTCTGATCCAAAGGAAAATCCCAAAAGAGACTAAAATGAAAAAAATAATTTGTTACCATTTGGCAGGCTTCTAATTTCTATGAGCTTTCAATGTATCTTCTTTAATTCTCTCCAGATCACACAACTTGGAACCATTTTATATTTTCAACCATGTAATTCACCATAAGGGAAAAAGTTTCACAAATTCATTAAACTTTAAATTGAATGTTACTCTTCACTCATCAATAAGTAATACAAAGCTCAGAAAGTCTAGAATCTAGTAAACAATTCCAGTTCACACTATCTATGGTTTCTGTCAGTTGGGAGTGTGAGGCAGGCTCTGAGCATGGCCTCTGAACCAAACTGTGTGGGTCTGCAGTTGGCTTGAATGCATCATTATGTTCAAACTGCTTAACTGTTTGCCTCAATTTTCTTCTCTGTAAAATGGGACCAATACCTGAAGATTTTTGTTGAAAAGTAAATAAGATCATATTATCATTTACAGCAGTATAACTACTAACTACGAATTTTACTGGTTTTGACTACATATAGGACTTAAAATTTGGTTTCTTCCCATTTGGCAAATTTCTAATTTCTGGAATCTTTCATTTCATCTTTGATTTTTCCCCACCCGTCATTTGTGATCTATCCCCAAAGGTATACTCGGTATCCAGCTTTTAACTTCATTCAACAAGAAACATACTAACATCTACCACATAATATACATTAGTCTGTGCACTTGGTGAATTTTCACTCATTTCATTTCCTGAACAACCCAACAAAGTAAATACTATTATTTATTTTCATTGTAAGGAGAAGGCAACTGTTTCATAGAAAACATAAATAATTTGCCCAAGGTCACAAGAAAATAAGAGCTGCAATAAGAAACTGAACCCAGGCACTCCAAATCCTGAGAGAGTGCTCCTAACTTCTCTGCTGGGCATGTTAAGCACATGGACATATAGGAATGTGTGGTCTATTGGATATTTAGTATGGTCAAACATTTTGAAACTTGCCCCATTTGAAAGGACAAATTCCCTAACTTTAGAAATGGGCATCGTTAAGTCAGTTCCTCTTTTGAAAGTTTCCCACATTTGGACATTTTGAAAGTTGACCAAAATGTGATTTCCAGTTTTCATATTATGAAATTTTCTTGTACAGTATTTCCTTATTTAAACTGAAACTATTCCAAACCTCCATCTAGATAATGGTTTTGGAGATTTAGGGAAATTTATACTTAATTATGTAGGTCAAATACTTCTACTTAGAAAGTAAAAATAGTTTATTTCTCCTCCACTGAAGCAAGCAAGAAGATGCTTGTTTAAATTATGTTCCATCACATTAATGAAATCCAGAATCTGTATTTCCAAGAAACAATTTATTTGAGTCAAACATACATTTTTTAAATGGTGCCACATTTGGTAGTTCCCACAAAATTATCAGGCATCCTATTGCCTCATATTTTAAACATCCAGTGGGACATGAAATTTTTCTTCTCAGAATCCCAAACCAGGCGATCCCAAAATTCTCCACCAACACAACCCCACTCTGGTCCAATGTGCAGCAAAAACTATGATGTGAAACTCCATGGAGAACTCCACATTCCCCTCATAAGGTCCCTTAATTTTCCCCTTCCCTTTATCTACCTGGCAGGGAAACATTTCCATTCATGGACAACAAGTGTCTACATAAAGCAGCAATTACACCCTTTTCAAACTTGAAGAGATTTAAAGGATACATTTTATAGACTTTGGCCCAAGGCTGACAGATGAAATTCCTGAGTCTTCAGCAGTTCACATACAGCATTAGATATAGAGAAATTTCCAAAAATGGTTTCTAATGAGTGAAATTATCTCCACTGAAATCTGCAGTTCACTCACCGCTGCAGGAAGGGGTGAATGTATCTTAGCGTTTCCTACATACCTGCCACAATTCTAGACAACTGACACTCATTTTGTCTTCTCATTAACACCATGAGGTATATACTATCATTACATCCAGTATATAGATGAGGAAACTGAGGCAGAAAGCTCTTAAATCATTTGTCTATGATCTAGCACCAAATAATTGCTGGATCTTGGATTCTAACCCCCAAATCTGTGTCTAACAGCCCTGAACTTTTGGAAAATATGTCAATCTCTCTGAGATAAAAGACCAAAAGACTGAGATAAATGTAAAAATAAGAGGTCATCCTACTGAACACAGATTTCTGGACAAAGCAGTCTACAAGAGTGCAGATGATGATTCTGATTTTAGAATCAGCACTTGCTCTCTCCTCCATGGCTGTAGTTTGGGACTAACTTATTTCTTTTTCTCCCACCTATTATTAGATACAAGAGGCACTCAAAAATTCCATTGACTGTGTAGATAGAAAAGATAAATTGCCAGAAGGTATTAAATGAGAAAATATAAAAATATTCAAGTCACAGTAGATTAACAGCACCTAAGCTCCATACAAAAGAGGCTTATTAGAAAATCTGCAAAGGTTTGAATATGAAGACATTCTAATTGATCACATTACACACGTGAAAATGAGGAAGGAAACCTGGTATAAGAAAGCAGAACAACACTTGCCTCACATGCTCTCCATGGGCCAAACCAAACACTGCCTCAATCAGAAGAAACAGCTCAGGATTCTCCCAAACAAAGGTGAATTTCAACTTTTATTATGAGTGGGCTTGCTTATAAGAGAAAGAAAATGTTCCGGGGGTGGGGGGGGACGCTTTAAGGTAGACATTCTAGAAACCACAGATTATGAGCATAAGGAAATATATAACGTGCAGCAATCTGACATGAATTATGACTTCTTAAATGGGTCTTGTTTTACTGCATGTTAAAAGGAGCACTTACAAAGGAGGTAGAACCTGTTATTTGGGTTTCATAAGGGTGTAAAAGTAATGGTACAAAATGGTACAAAAATGTAGTACATGTTTAAAAAACCCTAGCTAGAAACAATATGTGCCTTTTCAACTCCTCTACTGAATGTGATGAGTAAATGTAAGGTGTTAATATGCTACACACCTAAAGTCTGCTTTTAAATGTAGCACTCCAAAATTATGAAATGCTTGTTTCCCTTTGTGTGTGTGGTTATCTGTGATAGCGGACACTGGCAACCATGAATACCACAGCGATCAAGAGCTTCAATGGGTCTGAGCGGTGCCCCAGAGACACACGGGTAGCGCAGTTGGTGTTCCCAGCCATCTACACGGTGGTGTTCATCCTCGGCATCCTGCTGAACGCTCTGGCCCTGTGGGTGTTCCTTCACATCCCTAGCTCCTCCACCTTCATTGTCTACCTCAAAAATACTCTGGTGGCCGACTTGATAATGACACTCATGCTTCCATTCAAAATCCTCTCCGACTCACACCTCGGACCCTGGCAACTCCGGGCCTTTGTGTGTCGTTTCTCCGCTGTCATCTTTTATGAGACCATGTATGTGGGAATCATACTGCTAGGCTTTATAGCTTTTGACAGATTCCTCAAGATCATCAGGCCTTTTGGAAAATTCTTCGTCCAAAAACCTGATTTTGCAAAACTGGTCTCGATCCTCATCTGGCTCCTTTTGTTCCTCATCTCTCTGCCAAATATAATCTTGAGCAACAAGGAAGCAACGCCATCATCCGTGAAAAAGTGTGCCTCCTTGAAGGGTCCGCTGGGACTGAAATGGCATCAAGGGGTGAACTATGTATGTCAGTTCATTTTCTGGACTGTTTTTGTCCTAATGCTTCTGTTTTATGTGGTGATTGCAAAAAAAGTATACAACTCTTATCGAAAGTCTGGAAGTAAGGACCGCAAACACAACACAAAGCTGGAAGGTAAAGTATTTATTGTCGTGGCTGTATTCTTTGTGTGTTTTGCTCCATTTCATTTTGCCCGAGTTCCATACACTCACAGTCAAACCAACAGCAAGACTGACTGCAGGTTGCAAAATCAATTGTTTATAGCTAAAGAAACAACTCTCTTTTTGGCAGCAACTAACATTTGTATGGATCCCTTAATATACATATTCCTATGTAAAAAATTCACAGAACGCCTACCGTGTCTGAGAGGCAAAAAGACCACAGGATCAACTCAAGAAAATCAAACCACTCAGACAGACAATATAACTCTAAGCTGATAACTTTATCATGACTACTTTCTATTTAATAGATTAAAACTTCAAAAGATAATTGATTTAGGAATCAAATTTAAGCAATGAAAGAAAAACAGTGGGACAAATGCTTTCTTACATGTTATTACCCTGGTTTACAGAAAGGATTATACAAATTTTAATTCCACATAGACCTATTGATGAGCAGAATGAAGCATCATTCTGAAAACAGAGAGAACAACTGAAAGCAAACAACTTTCAGAAAGAGAAAACAACTGAAAGCAAAGTGGCCACTAGAGGTCATCTTTTTGAAAGCATTCACTTGCATTTTAGAAAACATGATGGATAAATGTAAATTACTAAGAAAGTCCCTTCCGAAACACTTTCTCACATCCTTTGACATACGTAAGTCAAACAGCACTACTGCTTTCGTGCCGTACAACTGCTGATACTTGCTGATTTAAAAAAAAACAAAAACAAAAACAATAAAACCCACACTTGAAAATCCTTGGATGAAAGCTGAAGCTAATGGTTGAAAAGGATGCTACCTATGGAGCATCTGGGGAGTTGAAACAGGGTCAGAAAACCCTGAGAAAGCCTGGATGAAGGAATTTCTCCTTATAAAGAGCCTCTTCCAGTATCAAGAGTACTGACATTTCAGTACTCCATAGGAGGCACACATGATTATTAAGCCACATAAAATATCATACTGTAGTACTTTGCATATGTCTTCAGTGTATAGGCAAGAACACAGGACTGATATTCTCTGGAATTCTCCCTCTGCCCAGCAGATACTATAATGGCAGTTGAATATGCCAGCTACTGAACAAAGCCTGCCTAGGTCAAAACCTCTACCCAGCTGCTCACGCCTCTGGTGGAAACTAACTACTCCTCCCACTGTGTTAGGGCCCCCGTGGCAGATTTCCCTTCACTAGTTAGCGATACCCCTAACTGCATCCCTGAAAGATGGCTAGGATTCTTTAAGAAAGACAACATAGTTTAAAGACCGAAACCATGTCATGTTTTCTAGGTACCTCCCACAATATTCCTCACAGACCATGAATTACAACTGTTTGAAATACAGTATGTCATTGTTGTGTCATTCTGGGTACATTTATGGAGAGAATGCTGACCCACAATCAATAGCATCCATATTGGGGAAATTTAGTAAAGGATGGCTACCTGTTGGTACTTATGTACCTCTACATTTCTTCTTGAATCCCTGTGTGCTTCAAAAAAACTAAAATGTGGTTATCTAGAATTGTGGACACGGATTTATATCTCTAGAGAAAATGCACAAAGAAGTAGTCATACTCTGTAAATGTACCTCTGGCTCCAACATGATCACCACAGCTGAAACCCAGGCCTCTTCCCATGCTCTCCAAGGCCCTGAAGGCCCTGGAACTTCCCCACCATTCTGGTCTTATCTCCTAACTGCTCTTCCATCCCTGGAACATTACACTCTGTATGTTTTTAACTGTCAAAAAATGTCTTGCTCCTTTTCGTCCCTGGGCCACTCACTGCACAGGTAAATCTCCCATTGACCCAATCATGAAACCCTAAGATGCCATCACTTGGCCCATGAAATCTCATCTGGTCAACCTCCCACCACCATCTCAAACCCAATCATCCCCTCATCGGACTGTTGTCATACTTCAATTATTGTACTTATCACACTGCTTTGTAATTACTTGCCCACACACATACCTACTCTTTTAATAATTTATGTATATTTTTGAGAGCAGAGATTGTGTCTCATTGTGAAATCAATAAATATTTGATAAAATAATCCAAGCTGGTTTTATTTTCATACTGTAGAAGAGCAAAGAGGAAGCCAATTCTCACTGATGCTGTTATTTTCAAAAGGTGATATCGATTCATTGAAAACGCAAGCTCTTTATAGTTGCCTTCCTATAGCATGTACCCAGGGCCCTGGGAATTGGGAGTGTTCCTGGGTTTGCTAGTAAATGAACATGAAGAAAGCAGGATTACTAAACAGGACATGTATAGCTTTGGAGCTAATGTCTGTCAACATTTCAGTTTTAAAACTACAGACAAAATGCTTTAGTGACGTGCTGTTGGTTTTGGTTAAGTAAAATCTGTAACTGTAGCATATTACAATCTCCAAAACTCTTCTAGAAAATACTCTTAATGTGTTATCTTCATTCTCTGAAATAAAAGAATTAAATTGTGGTAACTGCTAAAGATGCCACTAAATCCACACTGCCTTTAAGTTCATTAAAATTACATTAAACAATCATATGTAGACTCTAATAGTGTATTATAAATAACTGCATCTTGATAATATACAGAATTTATTTTATAAAGATCTTTCAAGGAGCACCTCAGTTGCTCAGTCATTAAGCGTCTACCTTTGGCTCAGGTCATGATCTCAGTCCTGGGATCAAGCCCACCATCAGCCTCCCTGCTCAGTGGGAAGTGTGCTTCTTCCTCTCCTTCTGCCCCTCCCCCTGCTCATGCTTGCTCTCTCTCTCTCCCTTTCTCCAACAAATATTTAAAGATAGAGTTCTAAAATTATGCCCACCCTAAATACAAATATTTAATTCTATTATAGTAACATGATAGTGAAAAGCTGAGTACCTGATTTGCAGAGTGAAATAATCTATGAAGAACTTAGGGGACGGGTATATTAGAGCCACCTTAAAATCATGCTCACAGAATGCAAAGCAACCATTTGAAGAGAACTTTCCAAACTAGCGATCACAAATACTAAATTCTACAATGCTTATAGAATGAGAGGCTATACCATAGCCGTTAATGACTGAAACAAGAAAACAAAAGGGGGGGGGGGGACAATAGTTAGCTTTAATATAATCTGTGAGCTCCGAACACAAATAAGAGCTTTTGTAAAAAGTTAAATATAATTGTTTTTACTGGATGTAAGCAATATGAATATAGAACACGCGTTAAATGGTAGTTCACAAAGTGCCACAGGGAGCAGAACACAGACTGCTAAGCCCACGCCCAGAGTTTCTGATTCAGGAGGTCTGGGGGGAGGCCTGAGTTTGCACTAAATTTGCAGAGGTGACTGATGCTACTGTTCTGGACCACACATTAAGATGTGCTAACTGCTCCTTGGGGCTCGTACTGAGAACTGGGCATACTGTTCCTTGAGATTCTTGGACAAGAGTGCACAGGAGTGGAATCTGTTGGCAGGAGACAGACAAAACTGTTATTAAGAGAACACGGCAGATGTAAGGTGACAGGCAGCGGCAAGGACTTGGCTACCTGAAAAGTTCATGCCCAGCCTACAGGGGTTTCTACCACTCCGGGCCAATGGTTGGCACCAGAGGGATTTGGGGGCCCAGAGTTGCTGGCTAGCAGCAAGAGCAGAAGAACTGACCGGGTGACAACAAACGCAGCACACACTACTTACTCTTCACTATGTATGAGGCAAGTCTACCAAGAGCTTTCAACAGTCTGTCCCAGTGAATAATCCCAGGAAGTGCTCAGAGACAAAGAAGTTGAGAAACAGAGAAGCTAAGCAACTTGCGTGGGGACCTCACAGCACAGACAAAGCAGAACTAGGACTGTAATTGAGACTCTGGCTTCAGAGTCCATATTCGTGACCACTATATTCACCACCTCAGATATTCTAATGTTCTCAAGAGAAATCATAAATCCTGTCTCCCGTATTTCCGGCTCCTTTCAAAACTTCCGTAGCCACCTCCACAATCCTTGACCCCACAGACACATTACGTTCATGTGTGGGCTCTGACTAGCCCAGGTGCTGCCAGGTAATCGGCTCTGACCTAGAAGCGAGCAAGAGCTTCCCCGAGCCTTAACGCACGCAGCCTGCAGTCCTTCTGAGGGCTTGTTATGAGCCAGGCACCATGCTGTGTGCTCTACAAGGACAATTACCCTCTCTGTTTCTCACTTCAACCCGATGAGAGAGATACCACAGGGCTTCCTGTTGGAGGGCAACATTAAAAGAAAACTGAAACACAAAGCAAAAAGATACCCAGCCCACAGTCGGGCCTGCCAGCAAGCAGAGGCAGAGCTGGGGCTAAAATCCAGGAAGGCGGCCTTAGGCCCAATGCCTCAATGGCTCTGCTACACCATTGGGACAAGTTCCTCAAGGCTTGACATTACACCCCAGCTGCGAAGATGTTAAGGAGGTGGCTCCTGAAGAGGAAAGGAGAGGTCTCAGTACAAACGAGGTCCGAAACCTCAGGGGCTGGAGCGGTTCAGCTCTACGAGTACCTCCAGCACTCGAAAGGTCTTGAGAGACGTAAAATTCCAAAGAGCGGGTTCACGGATTCACTGCCTTCAGTGCACAGCCCTTTGCCTTCCTGGAAGCACACAGTGGTCAGGCACACATCCCACAATGGATCCAATTGTGGAAGCAGTATGAGAGACATAATTCACTCACCATTAACAACTGAAAGGAAAAGGTAGCTCACTCCAAATGGAGACATGAGGAAGGGCTTGCAGGAGATGACAACGAGATCTAGACCCTGAGGAAGGAGATAGAGCATGCGAAAGGGAATGCTGCCAGGCCATGAGCAGTCTGAAGGAAGGCTCAGCTAGGGGTGGGGAAAGTGCTATGGCCAGAGCACAAGGGGCTATGGGGACCGGGGGCTGCAGCACGTGGACGTATGGAGCATGGGAGCCTGCAGCAAAATGCTAGAGGTCTCATGTTGGATTGTATAGACTTCTCGATGAACCATGGAAAGTTTCTTAAGTGAAGAACTACACGCTCTTTGCTTGTGCTTTAGGAAAATCAATTTGCCACCAATAGGGCTCGTATGAGTACGGATTGAAGGAAGAGTCACTGAGGACTGATCGATTAAAGAAGTCTTCCATAGATGCAGGCAAGAGCCAAGGAGAAAAACTGAAATAAAACCTTAAGGACATTTTCAGAGACAGGTTTTGAGTCCAAACCACCAGAGAGTAGGAGATTATATGTAAAATGTATGTAATTAATAGGCAAAATGTATTTTCAATGGGGCCCATAATCCCCACCCTACCCTCCTTACAATTGAGATTCATTGCTCTGAAGACCATTAGATTGAGTGATGTATTAGACTATAAAGGCAAAAAAGCAAATTCTGGGTATGATTAAAGCCTCAGAAATGTGGGTCAATAAATCTAGCTAGTGGAGACAAAATATGGATCCAGGGCTCTGAAGGCAGTGCTAGATCAGATGGCTAGGGGAACATTTTTTCTGAGACAGTAAGAGAAGAAGAAATGAGCTGAACATCCCAGAGTCCATGCCGTGCAAGTGTCCTGTACAGAATAGACAGAAGAGATGTCTAGAATGCAGAGTTTAGAGGGTGGAAGGTGGGGGCTGACTTAAAAGGAGGAGCAGGAGAACTGGTATACTGGAAACTAAGGAAGAAGTAATAGTCAACAAAATCAAGCATTCTAGAAAGGTCAAATGTGATGAATCTACAAATATGAGGTTAGTAGTAACACTGAGAAGGTGGGGTAGAGCCCCATATGTAAGAGGAAGTGAGAGACTATGAGTAACCCTCATCTTGCCACAAAAGACAAGTCAGTTTACAAGAGTTCCAAGGAGAAAAGAACAACTGCTGGTACATTACCTCAGCTTTTTCCAAGGGTTTCTAAGAACAGACAGAGTGGTCCCTTCCTACGCTGTGCAGAGCAAAAGTGCTCCATGTGAAACAGCAAAGAGAGCAGAAGTGCAAACACATGGCAGGTATAACAGCATGACCATGAAAATCCAGCTTCAGCCAGAAAAATGGGTATGCCAACATTTCAGGCATTAATATTACCTGGGTTTCTGATACGTAGTCCAACCCCCCACACCCAACTCAGCATAAATTATTTGTAGGAAAAGCAGGGGCGGCACAGAGAAAGACACCAAGTGGTAGGGATGGGAGTTGAGAACATAGGGAAAAGTAATAAAAGAGAAAAAAAGAGAAGAGAAAGGAAATTGAATTTAAGACTTACAGTAGTAGGTAAACTAAATTTTTTAAAAGACTTCTTTATTTATTTTAGAGACAGTATGCGTGTGAGCACCTTGGGGTGGGGGCACGCTCAATGCAGGGCTCGTTCCTAGGACCCCAAGACCATGAGATCATAACCTGAGCTGAAACCAAGACCTGGATGCTCAATCAACTGAGCAAATTTTTAGAAAAAATTCCGTTTCTCACTCAGCATGTGAATTCTTGCCACTTCTATAATAAAACTCAAATTGACAAATGTAACATCTCAAGGCATGGTAATAAAAATGTCTACTTTTATTTATTTATTTATTTGCTTTTCTTTTAATTTAGCTGACAGACAGAGATCACAAGCAGGCAGAGAGAGACAGAGGAGGAAGCAGGCTCCCTGCCGAGCAGAGAGCCCGATGATGATGCGGGGCTTGATCCCAGGACACTGAGATCATGACCTGAGCTGAAGGCATAGGCTTTAACCCACTGAGCGACCCAGGCGCCCCTCTACCTTTATTTAAAAAAACAGCTTAAATACCAGATGCTTGTACATGACTGTACTTGGTGTTGTCCATCTTGAACAATTTTACCTATCTGGTAAATAATTTCTATCTGAATACTTATATAGCTTTTTAGGAACACTGGCTCTGTGCATTAAATTTTATCACATAGATATATCATATCACTCAACACTTTTTTTTTCCTTTTTACTCTATTTAACTCTGTTTAACTGAAATTTCCAACAATCAAAAATGCCTGAACTACAAGTAAATGAAGCATTAATCTGTTCTCTCCTCCCTCTACAGATCCTGCTCTCAGGTTTACACTTCCCCACCATGTCAGATAGACTAGAATAAGCCATTCTAATTTCCTCCTTTTCAGAAGGGAAAGCTGTCAAGAGAGAACATAAGCATTTCAAGTTATCATCAGTTCATCACTGAAGGAAAACCAAGAGTTTTCTAAGGACAAATAAAATATTATGGACTTACACTGGCTTCTAAGTTGAGGAAAATTTTCAATTTTTAATCACTCCAAATTTACCTTCAGACACCCCACTCATTCCCTAAGTCACTTTGCCTTTGGTGGGGGGTGGGGGGGGGAGAGGAAGGGAAGACAGGGAAGCTACTGTTCCCTAAGTATCGACCCTGTTTTAAAGCACTGATTACCTCATTTAATCTTCACAATATTATAAGGTAACTATCCCCAAGCTTATTTTCCAGAAGAACAGACTATCCCCAAGCTTATTTTCCAGAAGAACAGACCCAGGTATATTAATGATTTTCCAAAGCGGGGGTGGGGGGGGACAACTATGAATTGGAGGGGCTAAAATCCAAGTTGGAGTCTGTCTGACCCCAGAGTTACCAGGCTCTTGTCATGGCCCAACAATGCCTGAAGCGAAATTTCCCAAGTGAGGACACGGAATAAGTAGCACAGCACAAGGCAGGGAATCAATAGGAGGTCAGGAGTTGTATGCAGGCATATCTCCAGGCTCAATCTCCAAACCATCCCTTCCCTCTAATCAACCATTACACATGAAGTTCTCATACCAGAAAAAGGTAAGTGCTTTATTTAAAGCAGACCTAATAGATACAAATCATTTCAAATGACAGATTAAACACAGTAATTCAAGCATAGGGACCTAAAGATACCAATCTCATAAAGATATCAATCTCAAGGGAACATTAAAGGGTTTGTAGTAATTATACTCAGCACAAATTTGCAGCCATTGGATGTGAGCCACAATTAGAATGACTTCTGTGTGAAGTGATTGGACAGTAAGATGTGATGAAGATTTTACTACAGTCCTTGTTACATGTTCTGGCTACATGCAATAGGCATGGGCACTCAAGACAGATCGACTTGAGCTATGAGATCTCTGCTTGTCTTTGTTTCGTAGTGAGTTAGTGTATTACAAAAGACTAGTGCAGGGGTGCCCGGGTGACTCAGTATGTGAAGTGTCTGCCTTCAGCTCAGGTCTTAATCCCAGAGTCCTGGGATTCAGCCCTGCGTGGAGCTCCCCGCTCAGCGGGGAGTCTGCTTCTCCTTCTGTCTTTACCCCGGCTTGTGCTCACTCACTCTCACTCTCTCTCTCAAATAAATAAAACATTTACCAAAAAAAAAAAAAAAAAAAAAAAGATTAGCAAGCCCTCTGTATGCAAAGGAAAATCATATGCAAGAGAGAAAGGACTAGAAGACCAAGACAAGCTTTGGTAATGCATTTGCCAATGTCTCACACTAAAAAGGTGGGAGAGTAGGAATCGGGCAAACGGTTCTATCAAGATTTTAGGAAGACTTATCAATAATGATACCAAACGTTTATTCCAAGATCTTAGAAACACATTCTCTCCTTGAGTGCTTCGGTCTCTTCTAATACTATATTCTGAAAAATCAGTAAGGTTATGGGAATTCTCATTTAAAATTCTGTAATTAAATAAAAATCCTCCTTTTATAGAACAATAAAACCAAGAAAATTTGAGTAAGTTATCTAGTAATCCCAAAGAAAATGAGAGTTTGGATCTACTGACTTTGTGATCCGTGATCCATGAACCAGGTCTTTTTTGAACAAGATTATAGATATTCCTATTTGACCTCAAAATCCCAAACTCTAATATAAATTTCAGGCTAATAAAACCAAAGTGCCTCAGAAACATTCTGAGGCAGCCCTTACTACATATCCTACAGAATGGATCCTACCAAATACAGAACAAACCAATTTTCAAAAGCCAAGGGGACGTTTTTAAAAAAGTAAAAAAGGAGAGATTGTTCTAAAGATTAAAAGTCTAAAATGACAGCTAAACCAAATGCCATGTGTAACCAGTGATTGAATGCCACATCAAAAAAATTAAAAGGATATTATTGGGAAATTGCAAAATTTTAATACAGACAGAATATTTTAAAATGTTACTGCTTCACCATTAATCTTGACTGATAATAATACTGTGGTTAGATAAGAGAATATCCTTGTTTTTAGAAAGCACATGCTGAAGAAGCTAAGGACGAGGCATCTGTCACAAGGACTGCAACTTCAAACAGGTCCCCCCAAAATACAGTGGGGGGATAGAGCATGTGAAAAATGTTAATAGTGTGTAAGCTGAGATGAAACTTAGTCGCACTATTATTTCAATTTGCTCATGGACTTGACATCTTTAAAAATAACATTAGAAAAAAAAAGTTACCTTCAGTAAAAAATGAAAAAAAAATTTTTTTTAAACATTGTGGTGGTCGAGAACCACAAACACATATCCCAGGACATTGTCTTGTACTTGAAATAAATTTAGGGTTTGTAATGGCTAAAACAATGTTATTAAAAGAGCTTCCCTTCATTTAATGGGATCTTCCAATGAAGCAGCAAGATAATTATTATTATAAAGTCTCCTGTGGCTTTTATGAAATGTGAGACTTGCTATAAAAACCAGCAAAAAAAAAAAAAAATTAAAAAAAATAAGCAGGTTAACCGTTCGGTGATTTGAACAATAATAAAGTTATGGGCTGTTTTTCAGCTGCTCTTTTCATCAAAGCATTACACTTTTTTCGTGACTAAACGTGTACTACTTCCCTTTTTGAATGTTAAGTAAGACCGGCTTGAACAAGTCCCAACTTGAGACTGGCATGATATGCTTCAAGACAAATGCATAAAGGCTGCCTCATGCAAACTTTTTCATTCCTAGACTTAATTTGCATCACTGGCCAAAGCTTTTAAATACGACAATCTGACTATTACGTTCCTCAGAAAGGGAAAAAAAACACCAACCCCAGCCCACCTCCAGGAAGAGAGTGAGATGCCTACTACACTGCATGGACAAGCAGACGGCAGCTCCTTCCCTCCTCCACGAGGTCTTTCGAAAACACCAATAGGTACAATGTCAAGGTGCTTCACTGTACAGGAAGAACTTGGCCCTTACACAGGACAGGGATTTTTTTTACCATAAAAAATTAATATTGTTAGTTGGCCCTAACAGGACAAAGGCAACTCAGGGTTAAAAAAAAAAAATGTATTAAAATTTAAGATACGTAACAGAACTGCCTTTATTCCTTCAACAGAAGCTTGTGAAGTATTTGTCCAAATAAGGTCTCTAATATGATTTCACACAGATAACTGGAAATTTGGGATGACAACTCTCAGAAGTTGTAGGGAAAGCCTTAGTCCGCACACTTTCAAGAAGGCTACAAGGAAGTTTCTCTCTTTGAACTGACACTTTTAAGACTTGGCAGTTGGTTATTTTGACAGGTTGATTTCACATCATTTACTGCTTATGGATCACAGTGACAAATGGCAAAAAAGAACAAGTTTCAAACTCAGGTCTGCAAGGCACAGCCTTCCTCCTCAGGATGCAATAAACTGTTAAAATCAAAATCCATGGGGAAGAAGTATAAAATGGTACAAAGCAGAGTCCAATCTAAAGAACTGTTTGTAAATCTGACAAATTCTTTTAAGATTGAGCCACTATTAAGTCGCTTAATTTTTGTCCAGAGACTTTCCCTAGGGCTGTCTACTTACCTGTAACTTAATCTACCCTAAACAGAATGGAATGGAGAACCATTAAAATTGTAGTTGTGTCTCTGGGAACAAGTAATAGAAGAAAAATAATTCTGATATTCAACTATTAGTATTTAAATTAAATAAATATTTGTTTTTCTGTAATAACGCAGAAAGAAAACCAGTTAGTGTATGTGTGTGTTTGTATGTATTTATATAATTTCCTTAAGGCATAAGTAAACACTAGCAATTCTTTTTTTTTTTAAAAGATTTTATTTGTTTGTTTGACAGACAGAGATCACAAGTAGGCAGAGAGGCAGGCAGAGAGAGAGAGAGAGGGAGAAGCAGGCTTCCTGCTGAGCAGAGAGCCTGATGTGGGGCTAGATCCCGGGACCCTGAGATCATGACCTGAGCCGAAGGCAGAGGCTTTAACCCACTGAGCCACCCAGGTGCCCCGACACTAAGTAATTCTTATTATTGATCTATAACTTCAAAAAAGATTCTACCTTTATTATTTTCATTTATTTTCACCTATGATTGTAAAAGGTTTTGATTCTACTTGGTGAAATTTTTATTTACCTATTTGTTTGAATGTTGTAAAATCTTGCAAATCTTTTGGAGATTTTTATCTGAAAGTTCTAAAAGTAATTACAAATAAGAAAAAGTGATTTAAAAAAAAGAAAAAGTGATTTGATTATATAAATTTATCATTACAGGAAGATTTTTTGAAAAATAAAGCTGTTTTGTCCTTTTTTTTTTAAAAGGTTTTATTTATTTGAGAGAGAGAGAGAGAGAGCACAAGCAGGGGGAGGAGCAGCAGAAGAGGGAGGGAGAAGCAAACTCCCCGCTGACCAAGGAGCCCAACACAGGGCTCGATCCCAGAACTCTGGGACCATGACATGACCCGAAGGCAGATGTTCAACCAACTGAGCCTCCCAGGTACCCACTACTTTATTTTTAAAAATGGAATTTAAGGGATTGGGTGAGAACTCATCCTCACAATATATTTATTTAAAATATTTTGAGGGCGCCTGGGTGGGTCAGTGGGTTAAGCTGCTGCCTTCGGCTCAGGTCATGATCTCAGGGTCCTCGGATCGAGTCCCGCATAGGGCTCTCTGCTCAGCAAGGAGCCTGCTTCCCTCTCTCTCTTTCTCTCTCTCTGCCTACTTGTGATCTCTCTCTGTCAAATAAATAAATAAAATCTTAAAAAGAAAGTTTAAAATATTTTGAATACTGACATTTGTATATATGTAAAAATAGGTCTACAGATCTCATCAAATTCTTGAGTAGGACAACAGGTTTCCAACGTTATCAATCACAAGTATAAGCACTTTTCAATTTTAGTTTTTAAACAATACGTAGAATAATATCTTAAAGGATTTGTCTTTCATAAAATATATTCTGATTCCTTTTAATCCAACTTTAATCAGCAGGAAGTTTGCATGCCTATTTCCTAATTAGCAACAGGAAGCTCCTCCACCTACATGAGAAAGAAAAAAAAGAAAGGAAAGAAGAAAAAGAAAGAAAAGAAAGAAGGAAAAAGACGGACAGAAATGACCTAAACATTGGGACTGATTTAACAGGGGCCAACCCCAATCTGACACTTCGTCTCCTCCTCCTTAAACAGTCCTCTGGCATTCTGAGCTCCAGCCCTCTGTGTTCCCTTCAGGTGAATCACCGTCAGATTCCTGCAAGTTCAGGAAATGCTCTTCCCCAATCTACAAATCTCACCTACTCTCAGATGTGAGTCACTTACATTAGCAAGAGAGCAAGTTGCTCAAGCTGTTCAGAGCAGGACAGTCTCAAAGGACACCCTCAAGGGGCCCAGGCGAGAACCCACTTTCTCCGACAGGGGAGAAAAATGCTTATTTCTCATGCTGTGCCAGAAAACCCACTTCTCTGTCAACCATAGTTTCAAGGCTTATTCTTAATTAGAGTTCAGGAGCCTGTTTCAACTTGAAGACACCATATCAGGTGAATGGACACCCAGACACCGCAATGAAAGGTAAATAAAAAAAATTTTTTTTAATTTTCTTAAAAGCTGTGGCCGATAGGACACATCACTAGACTATAATTATCCTTCTGCTTAAACCTGAGTTCTGAAGAAAACGTAGAAATGAGAATACTAACTGCATAAGATAATTTAAGTCTTCCCTCTCTGGGAGGCACCACATTCCAAAACAAGGGCCATATGTTCTTCATGGAGCTTCACTGTTTCCAACAGGGGCGGGTGGAAAATGTAAATTGTGTATTGTGCCTCCAAACATGGAAACGATGACTTGGAAATCACTTATGTTTAAGTTAAATTTTTTTTTATCACATTTACTGTATTCAATGAGTAAAATTCGTAGTGTCTTGTAATTGTTTCTCAAGACCCAAAATGTACATTTGTTTCATTATGTTTCATTCACATTTTTTTTAAAAAAGGAGAAACCAAATGAAAAAAGATGATTTTCTGTCCAAATTGCTTCATTTTGAAAAAAACATCTCAATCTTTTCATCGTACCACAACGAACAGGGCGATCCTCATTCCAATTCCTTCAGAGATCATGTTAAAACATGTCCAGAAAGGCACTGAGAAAACCGCCTGACTACCGACAAAGGGCTCAAACACCTTAGTTCAGCCTCACATTCAAACTGTAAGGTAGCTTTTGCTTCACTGAGAAAAACAAAAAGCAAGCATGGAGATTTGAACTTGCTGAATTTAAAACAAAGACATGAAAAGATAGGTGAGCTGCAAATAGGGTGACTTTTGATTCACTAGGTTAACATCTACCTACTAAGGAACTCTTTTATTACTAAAACTGCATGGGGCAGGGAGGGCCAGGCACTGATCATATTGTATATCATTATCATCTCTGCCATTCTGAAGTTAACAAAAATCTTCCCTTCTTGAAATTAGGA
Source organism: Meles meles (assembly GCF_922984935.1). NCBI lineage: Eukaryota > Metazoa > Chordata > Mammalia > Carnivora > Mustelidae > Meles > Meles meles. Next base: position 85,622,171 of record NC_060069.1, read on the forward strand.
ATCAAGGAGCTTCTCTTAGTCCTTCAGCAATACCCTTTGCTAAGACTATCATTTCCAACACCTACTTGAAGAGTGTTTTTGGTATATGTGGGTGAAGGCAGAGGGCTGGAGGGATAGTTGGATTCCTGAATACCATATTTAAGGATGTAGGTCAGGGGTGGAGGAGAGGGAGTAATTAGCAGAAAATCATACCTTTCATGAAGAAGCTAAGGGGAAATTTCCTAGCCAGAGACAGTGTGCTGAGAGGGATTACTGCACTCAGGGAAGAGGGTGGGTGAAGGGAGACCAAATGAGAATTGATGTTTTTCTTCAGGTTACCAGTGTGCATGCCCTCTCTTCTTTGTGCGTGCCTGCTCTTCTTCCTTCCTTGATATCTCAGGGTTTCGCTTCCTTCAAGAACAAAAAATATTTCATGCTTTGCCTTGTACTCAGAAAATGCCACAGAAATTTAAAATAGAGGAGACAAGAATAGTCATTTGTTTTTTGTATGCCTCCAAACAGGAAAACTAGGAAAACGCATAAAACTCCCTCAAAGCCTGTCCTGGTGAGGGCAAAACAGAGTGAGGCAAAATCTAGGTAAAATCACCTGGGAGTAGTCTACAGTCTACAGGACAGATGCTCTATGCACAGGCAAGGGACAGTAGTTTGATTCAGGGCAGAAAATCCAGGACCCACCACAAAATGTGAAGGGTTTGAAGACTATGCCAAAAGTTATCAGAGTGAGTTGGGCAAGCCTCTTCTTCAAGAGCTCACTGACATCCCTCACAGTAAAATGTGGGGATCAGATCAGATGGTCATTAGAGGGCCCTTGCACCTCTCCAGTCCCACAGTCCCACATAATTTATATATATACATATATAAATATAAATATAGATATACACACACACACACAAATATGTATACACACACATACACTAATTGGTTTTCTTACTGTGTTATTACAGAAAAACAAATATTTATTTAATTTAAATACTAATAGTTGAATATCAGAATTATTTTTCTTCTATTACTTGTTCCTAAACAGAGACACAACTACAATTTTAATGGTTCTCCATTCCATTCTGTTTAGGGTAGATTAAGTTATAGGTAAGTATGCTGAGGTATTAGAATTGGTTACCAAGAACCAAGACTTGGCTCAAAGGAAGGAATACTTGGAGGGGACTTGGTGGAGCCAAACATGATAAGGAGAACTGATCCTTTCCAATTCTGTCCCAGCCAACTACATAATGTTAATCAAATCCCAACCTCTTTAGGTTCCAGATTCTCCCTCTCCAAGATGGAGATGAATACAGTTTGTTCCCACTTCCTCAGGTAGAAAGATGTGCACTAATACAAACACCAGGGTCACCTGCAGTTCTTGTAGTTGTGACCATCAAAAGAGAGGGGAGAGCAGAGGCAACCATGATCTTGTGATTAAAAAGTAGATAAAAGTGATAAAAAAGTAAGATAAAAGTGATAAAGTAGAATAGATAAAGTAGAAAAGAAAAAAGTAGATAAAAGTGATAAAAAAGGGGGGGCGTTGAGGAAAGGGAAAACAAATCATAACAATAAAGTTTTAACAACAGAACCAACTGAGGGTTGATGGAGGGAGGTGGTTGGGGGGAGGAGCTAGATGGGGGATGGGCATAAAGGAGGGCACTTGTTATGATGAGCACTGGGGATTGTATGTAAGTAATGAATCGCTGAATTCTACTCCTGAAACCAATATTGCACTATGTGTTAACTAGAATTTAAATAAAAATTAGTTTCCAACTAAAGAAAATAAAAACATTTTTTTAAAAATGTAGTTGAAGGGGGCGCCTGGGTGGCTCAGCGGGTTAAAGCCTCTGCCTTCGGCTCAGGTCATGATCCCAGGGTCCTGGGATCGAGCCCCGCATCGGGCTCACTGCTTGGCTGGGAGCCTGCTTCCTCCTCTCTCTCTCTCTGCCTGACTCTCTGCCTACTTGTAATCTCTATCTGTCAAATAAATAAATCTTAAAAAAAAAAAAATGTAGTTGAGGTGAACTACTTGGAAAACATCCAGGTGAAAAAGAAACAAGACTCAAAACATTCTACTTCAGACCAAAGGTCAAAGTCAAACTCCTTCCTGACCTGGTGACAATTTTTTTTTTCCTCTTTAAGTAGGCTCCATATTGGGCATGGAGTCCAACAGAGGGCCCAAACTCCTGACCCTGAAATCAAGACCTGAGCCGAGACCAAGAGTCAGATACTTAACCAATCGAACCACCCAGGCGCCCTGACCTGGTGACAACTTTTTTTTTTTAATTTTGTTTTTGTTTTTGTTTTTTTAAAGATACGATTTTTTTTTAAGATTTTATCTATTTATTTGAGAAAGAGAGAGAGAGCATTAGAGGGGAGAGGTCAGAGGGAGAAGCAGACTCCCTGCTGAGTAGGAAGCCTGATGTGGAACTCGATCCGGGGACTCCAGGATCATGACCTGAGCCCAAGGCAGATGCTTAACCAACTGAGCCACCCATGCGCCTCTCTGGTGACAATCTGTAAATACTCTCCTCCTTATGTGGCAAAAATGGGCAAAATAGAGTTTGTTCTCCATCTTGCTCCTAAGTAGCATATTTCATCTTTTATTAACATTCTTATTAACCAAAGATGAAAAATTTACACTAAAATGCATTTGAAGAAGAGCACTGTTTCACTTGTTATATGACATCACATTAAGTCATTTGAATCAGTGACTCTTTAATAATGCAATTTTTGAAAGCAATTTCTATCATTTTGGAAAGAGAAGGTAACTCCTTAAATGACTTTCTCTAATGTATTAGATAAAACTTATGACACACACTGCCCTTCTAGCCTTAATACTAAAACAACAATCATAGGGCGCCTGGGTGGCTCAGTTGGTTGCGCCACTGTCTTTGGCTTGGGTCATGATCCCAGAGCCCCTGGATCGAGTCCCACATCGGGCTCCCAGCTCTGCAGGGAGTCTGATTCTCCCTCCGACCTTCTCCCCTCTCCTCTCTCTCTCACTCTCTCAAAAAATAAATGAAATCTTAAAAAAAAAATCATAATACACATTGATAGCTTAATATATGCCCAAGAGCACTGTGTATTTTAATCCATATTTTAAATAAAGAAAAAGCTTCACTCATCTGTAAGGTGTATACTGCCATTACCTCCATTTTACAGCTGAGCAAACTGGAGTTGAAAAGGTACCCAAGTAAGCCGTAGAGCTGCACCCCTGAATCATGTCTATCATCAGTCAGCCAGCCATACTGAGCCAGTTCACAGTCAATGCGCTGTTGGCTATTAGTGACCTCTTTTTGATGCATAGTTTATAAGCAAAATTATATAGACTTGTGATTTACTTCCTGTACTACTTGACTGCAGGAACTAAATGACCGCCTTGGGTACATACATAATAGCCCCCCACTATGCAGCTACTTTACTTCCTAGTTTTTCCAAAGGAGGCATCACATTATAATCAGCACATGAACCCCCAATTTGTGTAGAAGCAGCAACAACGGAGCAGTTAAGAACACAACGCTCAGACTGACTTGTGTTCAAATCCAGACTCGGTCTCTCACTAGATGTGTTAATCTGGGCTCTCCCACTCAGCTGTCTGCTGAAGGAACCTCTCTAAGACTCAGTTTATTTGAAAAATGGTGGGTGGGGGGATGGGGAGAGGAGGGTACTACTCTTATGAATACCCAGGAAGCATTGATATAGTTCTGACTATAAGCCAAGCACCATATAAAACAATCTATAAGGATCAATGAGGTAATACTGTGGTAATACCCCATTCAATCATCAAATCAATCCAATGATTAATGTTTTACATTAGAGAAAACTGAGGCATAGGTAACCCGCCCTAGTAAATGAAAGATCTCCAACTAGAATCCAATGCCTTTTACTAAATTAAAATGTATCTAAATAATTCAGAACCATCCTACCTGCAAAATAGTATTAGCCAGCATTTGCCAAACCCTCACTCTTACTAATATTGTTGTTGTGCCACACAAGATAGAAACACAAACACAGACTTCTTCTCTGTTACCAGAGGAGCATTAGCCAATAGCCTGAACATACTCTCAGGTCAGAGATGCTGGCCTTCAGCCACCAGAGCAACTCTCTAGAGGACAGAGAATAGGGTCAAACTCTGCAGAAGCCAGTATAAGAGAGGGCAGCTGAAATAAATCATGGGAGATCCCTGCACTAAAGATGCTTCTGATCTAGTTGAAGAAAAGTGGTAACAGAGAACACTCTGGCTGTCAGCACTCAGCCGTGTGGCTTCAGGCAGGGAGCTGGCAGAAGAGGTGTAAGAAAGGAACACATGGACATGAGTTGCCCCGATACTGCAGGCACCACAGGGCCTGCCACACTCTATTAGGGATGGACGACTTCCCTGTTCAAGCCTCTTCCTCCTTCTACCTACCAGACACAAAAGTTATAAAGGAAACTGAAAAGAAATTATCAGTGGGCTTCTCAAACCAATTTAGATAGACTGGCTAAAAGAAAAATTGGAACAACTACAAAATTAATTGTTTACTGGATGCCCTTACAAAGATAGTCCTTCACATCATGACTAGGTCCCATGTGGCTACTCAGGGTCCAGAGCAACATACAAGACTTAACTTATCAGAGTTACAATTATTTTTTAGTTGTTTCAACCAAACATATTTTTTTTAAGATTTTATTTATTTATTTGACAGACAGAGATCACAAGTAGACAGAGAGACAGGCAGAGAGAGAGGAAGGGAAGCAGGCTCCCTGCTGAGAAGAGAGCCCAATGCAGGGCACGATCCCAGGACCCTGAGATCATGACCTGAGCTAAAGGCAGAGGCTTTAACCCACTGAGCCACCCAGGCGCCCCTCAACCAAACATTTTAAAGGTCTACACAGCCGAAATTCAAACAAGATAAAGTCTTGCATTGTGTTAAAGTGCCTATGTAGTACCATATGCAGCAAAATGAATGAATAAAAGACCAGTGGATGCCATCAAAAACATAACTACTATATGCAGGCAGCAGCGTATTATGATCACTGTTGAAGAGACATTTCCATTGTATGTATTATACCCCAATATTCCCCTTTCCCTGAAACATTCTAATTTCATGCTGCAGTAATATATTCTAAGAACTGAAATTTCTCAAGTGGTAGGCATATTAGATTGAACTATATGAAAATGCCATTTTGACCTATAAAAATAATATGTCCATGTGGTTCAACCTAATACAGCAGCAATAAGGAAGAAGAAACTTTGGAGCTCTTTGAAAGAGCATTCATTCCAAATTAAATACACTGCAATTCAATTCTGAAATCCTATAACCCATCCCACAGCTTGTCTTACAAACTCATCAATTTCAGTTAAAAAGGAAAATACTAAGGGAAAATTGGTAAAAATGAGGAAGAGGTTTGGAGCAGGAATCTCATAACAAGGCTCTCGGTCCCCCTAAGGCATGAATAGAAACCCCAAGGAGAGGCCTGGCATAGCTCCACCATGAATGAAGTTAGATGTCACAAACTGTAACCCACAGACAAATTTTATGTGGTCTGACCAGTGGATTAACAAAATTAATCCATAATTTAAAATTCATGTAATTTTCTATAAAAAGCCATTTTTCTTATAAATCAGATAGTCTGGTAGCAACTGACCCGCACACTTGTGTAACCACAATCCAGAGCCTAAGAGTGGGGCAACACCCCACAGATCATGCAGTCCCCAGCCCTGCTGATTACCTCCCCCGACGCTCCAGCTGTTAGCTGTGTTTCATCAGCCTACTGATAGTGTTGATGATTTCGCCTCAGACCTGGCTCGCTTTTTCTCACTGACATGACCTATGGGGCTATATTTGACTTTGTGACTCTCCACTCTAGTCCTTTTCCTTAGTGGGCTGTTCAGAAACATCAGAAGACCAGTGTTTGACCAGCCTTCTTCCTGGTTTCTGGCCATGTCTTACATGAGATCAGCTGCCAGTTCCTATTCTCTCAGCCCTCCCTGGATTGTACTCTTTGACTTCAGATGGCAAAAGAAGATACACATAAAGATAAAAATGGCAGAAATCCACTAAGATCAGATTAGGTCACAGGAGGTCACATTCCATGAGAGCCTAACATTAAAGCGAATGTCTCCTGAGCCTCACACTGTGTTGTCAAGTACTCTGCTGGACTCTGGAGACAGAAGAATTCAGAGCTGTCCAGGCATTCAGGCAAACAGGAAAAATGCAAAGTAGCTAGAGATCTGAACAGCCAGGCTAAAAACCATAAACAGCTAGAAAACCTAGGGACTGAGGAACGCTGACACAGTACAGGGGGAAACATGGAAGTCTTTGAGAAAAGGTGGCAGATGACTGAGGCTCAAAAGCCTGCCCAGTGCACAAGGGAGAGACAGACAGGGAAGGTCTGGTGCAGGAGTGTGGGAGCTGCCAAGTGGGCAGGTAGACAAGATCAGGTCAGCAGGGTACCTAGAGAGTGGCTTGAGAGGTGTCCTGTACAGGACAGAAAGCTCGTGAAAGTTATAATGAAAGGAAATATGACAAGCAGAGGAGAGAGAAAACGTAGGTGACAAATATTATAATAATACGAACAGATAGATTACTTATTTCTTCTAGTTGAGCAACTTATCATCTTTATACATCAAACCAGAATTATTTTGATTCAAATATTCCCACTAGTTTGAGAATCACTGTTCTAAAAATAAGGTAATTAACGCCAGTGATGTTGACAACAGGAATCGCTTTAAAGAAAATGTTCTGTGTATGCATGTGTGCATATGTGTGTGTGTGTGTGTGTTTGCAAACACATGTGTGAAATTAATTATATGTGATGCCAGATCCTTTTATTACACATATATGGGGAGTGGGCAATTTATTTCTTCTTTTTATAAGAGGACAAAATAAGAAACAATGAGGGTTTGATGATGATAAAAATGTAAAATATCCACTAGTACTGAAGAACCTCATTAAGGAGTTTTTAAATTGCTGATAAAGATAAGGGAGGAAACTGAAGGAGGACTTGTCTCTTAGCAATCAGTCTTTTCTATTAATTTAATTTGTTTGATTAAACTGTGATCTGAAGAATTAGGGTAGCTAACCTGACACTCATTCTACTGATAGGTATTCTATTGAGAATACCTACCCCTTATCCACAGCTAGAAAACCATAATGATAACCTTATTGGAAAGATGAAGATCACCTTCACCACCATCACCAGGAAGAATAACGTTAACTCTTAAGTATAATGCTTAAGCCATGGAATGACTTTTCTGAAACAAGGAATAGCATCTCATTAAGCTTGCGGAAAACATTCTTCCTTTCTGCAGGATGGTAACCAAACTAAACTCTTTATCTGGGATCGTAAATTCCAAGAATTTTTTTTTTTTTTTTAAGGAACCAGAAGTTACTTGAAATATATTTGGCTCCACATACTCATCTAAAACCACTACTCTGGTTATTGAAACTACAGCCTGTAACCTCTCTAATAAGCCTATATCAATAATACAGAATCCAACTTTGCCAAAACGAAAAGTAAAAACATAAACTTCAACTCCATAAACTGTAAAATTTAACCATGACTAATAAAAATTGTATTACTGAGCAGAAAAAAACCTATTTGCCCTGCATTACACCCTTATATTATTGTAGTGCTTACAATATAAAATTGATTTTATATATATTATCACAGGACGTCTCAAAGTACCTTTGGGAGCTAGGCCAGGAATTCACTGCTTTCCTCGTTTCAGAGACGTGTAAGTTCAAGCTCTGAGAGGTAAAATGTTTTGTCCAGGGTCACAGACTTAAATACTGAGTCAAAAACTCACTACCTGCCTACTCAACTGAGGTCGGAGACACTGACCAGGCTACTTCTGAGCTTCCACTAATAGAGACAAGTGTCAGATCAGAGACGCTCTGGGGTCACAACAATGGATGCTCATTTCCTGGCTTTGCCTCTCACTGTGGGTGATGTTGGGCAGGTTGTGGAATCTCCCTAGTAAGATTCCCCTCCTGTAAAAAGGGAATAACTGGGTTTGGGGATAAGGTTATGAAGAAGAATTAGACTCAAGCCTTGCCTTCATGGAGTTTACTACCCATTTTACATCACTCCCAAATAAATACTTGTAAAACAAGTGGTCAGAGGTCAAAAATATGCTAAATCTCAATGTGAACCAAAATACACATAATTTTAAGCTATAGATGTCAAGTGCAACTCTGGAAAGAGAACTTTAGAGTAGGACCTGAACAACCTGAATGAACAACTATGTACTTTGCATTCCAACACCTTTGGGATGGGACTCCAAGCAGGCATTAATGAAGTGCCCAATGATGATAGTGACCTCATTTTATTACAAAAACAAGTAAATTGTATCCAGTGAGATAACTCGTTTCTTTCCCAAGGCCTCCAGCAAAGCTGTTAACAGTGTTGGAAAACCCTCACTCCCTCCCCCTCTCTCCCTCAGATTTAAATTGGGAAAGATTCTTGGGTTAGAGGCAATTCCAAAGGCAAGAGAAGCTGTACCTTTCATCAGAAACATATTAGATGTTTTTTATGAGTACTACATCTTTACCACTGATACTTAAGGACACTGCAGCACTATTCCCATTATGAGCTACTGGCTTAGCTAGAAAACGTAGTAGGAAAGTTTTCTTTTCTGTAAGATCTGAAATTCTCAAAGTTTTGGATATGAGCCTCCGAAGAACAAACTGGAAGGTGGAAGACAAATTGGAGACAGATGATGCCACCAAATAATCACTCCACAAAACGATGAATAGCTTCGACCAGGGAGCGGGCACTTACCGGCATTCCCCTTTCAGATCTTGGTCGGAAGGGCAATAAGGAGACCCCGCACAGCCGGAGAGAACAAAGGCCTGGCTGTGTCCTAGCAGGGACAGCTGCTGGCTCTTCCTGCTGCAGCAGGTTCCCCCCAGCTAGGCGCAAGGGGCTGGCCAAGCATGTTGAGGTCGAGCACAGCGAATCTGAAGAAGGAGGCTATGTGCCCAAGGTTCAGCCCTCCTGGACGCAGACCCTTCCCCTGATGCTCATTTATAACCTGTCCTTCCTTGAGACCCAGAATCTCATTCTCCCACCAACAAAAGCAGTTTAAGAATAAGTAGTAAGGTTTTTGCTTAAAGACCCCAGCCCAGGACTCAGCACAGTGAAAAGATCAACTGTGACAATAATTCTCAGATGTGAAAAGTAAGTTCTCCCACCACTATTTTTCTGGGTTGCTAAGAGGTAAAAGGAAAATCATTTGGAGAGAATGCTAAGCTACGGTCCCTAAAGCAAGAAAATTCAAGACTCGATAGGGAGGAGAACAGAGGAAAAAGAAGAAAAATATATTTATAATTTAAACAGAACATTTGATGATCCATATAGTTCAAATATAGCCACATAAGATTAAATGATAAACGGACCAAAGGTTACAAAATCAGGTATCTGCAGGATCAGACAGGTAATGCTCCCGAGTGAGGAGGCCCAGGTATGCCAACAAAGAATGCTGTGAACAGGTAAACTGGAGTGCATTTCCCATTGGGAAGAGGCAGCAAATACCACTAGAATGCTCATGCTCACTGTCTGCAGATCTCATTTTTCAGATGATCCAAATCCGGGTTCTAATGTGAAATTTCCTGATGTTTTCAACATTGTTCAGGTCAAACAAAACGAGATCTCCAGTTTAGAGGACTGGCAGTCCCTTCACCAGCTGGACAGGGGAAAACAAACCTCCCCCTCCCCCACCCCATCTCCTACCCTCCAAAAGTAAGCTCCAGAATCATTCCTCACTTTTATTCCCGGGCAGTCTAATAGAACTGCAGCTTCAGTTTCAATCAGATCTGAGCTGAATGCTGACTCTACCCATTACCTGCCATGTGAGTCAGGGCAAGTTAATTACGTGTCTGAACCTCGGATCTTCCCACCTGGGGGAGAAAAGGGAATAAAGCACCTGGGTTGCAGAACCGCTCTGTAGACTGTAGGAAACATTAGCAACTAGTCCAAGGTCTGAGATAAAGGAGACACTCGGAATGCCTTGGTCCTTTCCCACTACCCGCATTTAAAAAGCCAGCGTACAGCCAACAACAGCTACCAAAATAGTCAAAGGAGGGTATCAATGGGTGGCAGAAAAAAAAAGAAGAAAGGGAAAGAAAAGAAAAACAAAACAAAACAAAACAGGTCTCTAAGCCTCGATACCATCTAACCTCAGGAATGGCTGTGAGGCTTGGGCCTACCACAGACATTACATTCCTGAGGGCTTTCATCAGCTCTCAGCGTGGGGAGCAGTAGGTGGCCCAACAGGATTCCCACCCATGAACGAGGTCCTGGAACCAAGCCATTACTGCCGCTGTAGCCATCCTCACTGGGACACCTTGCAGGAGCTGGGACATGCATGGGGCACACGGCTGCTCTGGAGTCAACCACACGGGGAGCCCTGCAGCTGGAGAACACATAGCCGTCAGAGGAGGCTCAGAGACAACTGCAAGGAAGGGCAAGCTCTGAGAGCTGAGAGATCCGTCAAAGGGCTCCTAACAGGGTGGCTAAGACCACAAACCACATGACAGCATCAGTATGAACAAGGTGGGGAGAACTCGGCTCCCCTTGTGGCCAACCTATCAGTCCCCAAAGCATCCCATTGTGTCCCTATGACACACAAAAGGAACGAACAAGACAGCCCCTACCCTGTGCAGCTCTGCCAGCTGCCTTATAAATATCCTCACTTTAACCTTGCATATGAGGGACATATCATCATACTCATGCTATACATGAGGAAATGGAGGGGCAGAAAGCTGGAAGCTACGAGGGCTGGTCTTGAAAGCTAACACTCCAGCACACTGCTGCCATACTCAGCTAGGAGTAAGGGCAAGGGCAAGGAAATATTTTAAATGCCAGGCATTAAGTGGGAAGCTTAACAGAATCTTCCACTGGTCGTATACCTGTCACTCTACCTCCCACCCTTTTCTCTCCTTCCCATCGCAGGCACACTTTCTTTGAAATCGTCCCCTCACTTCCTCACCTCACAAACATTACTCAACCCTCTGTCAACAGGCCTCTGCCTCTGCCCTACGCCACCCCTCCCAAACCGACACACACGCACAGTACAACACGTGCAGCCCTGGCAAAGATGAACAGTGACCTCTTTGTTAACTGAATCCTATCCGGTGGCACTCTGCTCTACTGTATTACTTGATTTCCCTGCAGGATAAAACAAATCCTAGCTTCTCATTTCTTGAACTCTCTTCTTGATTCACATGACATTACTTTCCTCTAATAATTGCCCAGCTCTCTAGCCCTCCTTCAGGCACTTCCCTTCCCTAAGAAGGCTCTTTGAAAGCATCAACATCAGCCCTGTCCCATTCTCACTCTACTGGATAGGTTCCTCCTGGGTAATCTCATTCCATTCCCACCGCTTGTTCTGCAACTGATCCTCTGTTGACCTTAAATGTGTATCACCAGCCAGAAGCACTCCTCTGAGCTCCAGACCTGTACCTCCAATCACCTAGCAGATACCACATGAATACGTGAGCATCCTCAAATCAAAAAATACAAAACTGAATTCTACTGATCCCTTTCTACAATTCTCCTCTCATTTTGGCCCTAACACCCCAAACACCTGCAAGGCCAATACCCCCTCCTCTCCCAATTCAGCAACATCAGGCTCCTGTTTCCTATCTCTCCATCACACGATACCATCATCATCCACAGATTACTGCACCTTCTTTGGCCACATTCAGCCTTTCCACATGCTTCTTTCCCATCGGATCTTTAGCAAACTTGCCACAATTACCAGCATCACCGCAGCCATAGAACCTCCTTGACTCCCACTTCCCCTCATCAGGATACAGCTCTTTTCTGGGTCCTCCTTAAGGGCTTTCTGTGGTCTCTTGCTGCTGTGGTTCATCCACTTCTAGACACTGTTCCTTTTTTTTTTTTTAAGATTTTATTTATTTATTTGACAGACAGAGATCATAAGTAGGCAGAGAGGCAGGCAGAGAGAGAGAGGGGAGGAAACAGGCTCCCTGCAGAGCAGAGAGCCCCAGATGCGGGGCTTGATCCCAGGACCCTGGGATCATGACCGGAGCCGAAGGCAGAGGCTTTAACCCACCGAGCCACCCAGGTACCCCTAGACACTGCTCCTCTTTCAGCAGGGTAAACTATATTGCAATTCTTATGATTTAGTAAGGTGTACGTGAAGCCAAGAGGGGGACGGGGGGGGGGGGGGCATGTAACTTGGGAAAAGAGAAATGTAAAAATCAAGATGTGTTTGTCAGGTAAACTTCAGGAAATGTTTCCATGAGAAGCTTGATTCGAGGGAAAAAAAAAAAAAGGTTTACGAATCCAAGGATCATTATTATGAAGATTAGAAAACTAAGTGAAAGAAGAAAGAAAGAAAGAAAAAGAAAGAAAGAAAGAAAGAAGGAAAACGAAGTGTTTCAAACATCCTTCCTGGTAAACTTTGATAAGTAAAAAAGCAGAGTTTCACCTCCTTGTCTTGGTTTAAAAAATCCTGCAACATTTGCACCCAAATAGGAAAGATTCTTATCGTCCATGCTCTTTGAAACAAAAAAATACCTTTTTAGCACCCACTATGTACTACACACTGTAGCAACTGGACATAAGGCATGGATATGGTACCTAAATTCTCAATGACAGGATTTGGGCAGGTAGGGGAATCACTAAAAATTTGCAAGCCATTATTTTCCATCTACTACTAATCTAGCACCTAAAAGTCATGTGATACTAGGGAACAGAAACAGAAGAAGGGCAAAGTAACAGAAAAAGATATAAAAAAAAAATTTTTTTAATTAAAAAAAAAAAGAAAGAAAGAAACAAGTGCCTCTCCATTTGCTGCCAAATTCTTCAATATACTTCTGCCTGCAAAGAGTTCTTTTCCTGCTGACTCAGCCAATGTAACTGCTTACTCCAGCCAGAAATCTGGGTTGTACTTGAAGGGGATGAGGTTACTTGGGTTCTCTTTGCAGCTGTATAGTATATGAGCAACATCAGGAAAGAGACATTAGAGTCTCACAGGGTTTTATGAGCAATAGTGTGACTTCCCCTACAACAAATCATTCATTCCATAAAACTGACTTTAGCCGCATACTTACCAACACAGTTCTCAAGATTTCTTCTTTTATCAACACTTCAGAGAAGCCAGAAGACATAGAATAGACAGGGCTGTTTGAAGGAGAAGTAGGGGAAATGTTCTAAAGCATTCAATGTTACAGGCACATATGATCTCAGTTAATCTTTATATGTGTGTGGAATCTGAAGCATGGAAAGGTTCAGGAATTTAGCCAAACGCACATGCCCATCACTCAAACCCAATTAAATTATTCACTCCTAATCATACTTTGAGATTGGATGGAACACAGTTATCACAGAGAAATACAGGGACTTAACAAGACAAACATTCAAATGATATTAAATTCTTAAGGGAAATCTATGCTTGAGGAAAACACAGAAGCCGGCTCACCTAAATTAGAGTCCCGACTGGGATTTTCTAGGTTCTTTAGGGCAGTCCAGATAGGTCAGGTGACTTGACAGAGATCACACAGCTGGTTAGTGTAAACCCAGAATTAGAATCCCAGAGATTATAAGAATAGGATACTAAAAGGATGTGAGCTTATAAAACACTCTTGTTATCACTGCTAGATTTAAAAAAAAAAAAAAAACGGCATTTTTTAAACAATTTCCAATTGCATATAAGTTCCATCACAGATGCATTTATTATATGCTCAGGTTAGGGGAAAAAGAATTCAGTAGAAGCAGGGATGGGACAATATAAGTTAACACGTCCTGAGCACATTCCTAGACCTAGGTTCTGATAACTGTCTTTTGGACTATTTCACATAATCCTTATTACAATCCTGAAATATGATAATTATGATTCTCATTTCAGAGAAGAGGACACTGAGTCACAGAGACATTAATAACTTTCCCACAGCTATACACTGGCATTCAGACAGACAGCATACACAGAAATGGTCCTTGCTCCATGTCAGGCTGGAAAAGGACACAGAAGTATGCAACTCTCCTGTGACACAGCTGTTTGTATCCAAAGAGCATGTCTTTTCTGAACTGTGAAAGCACATACATGTATTTTTAAAGAAAAGATGGGGGTGTCTGGGTGACTCAGTTGGTCGGGTATCTGACTCTTGATTTCAACTCAGGTCATGGTGGCATCCCACACTGGGCTCAGAGGGGAGTCTGTCTGAGATTCTCTCTCTTCCTCTCCCCCTCCACTCCTCTCCCTGCCCAGGTCTCTAAAATAACTAAAGCTGAGGAAGGAAGGGAGGGAGGAAGGAAGGGAGGGAGGGAAGAAGGAAGGAAGGGAGGGAAGAAGGAAGGAAGGGAGGGAAGAAGGGAGAAAGGGAGGAAGGAAGGGAGGAAAGGAGGCCAGCAGGCAGGCAGGCAGAAGGAAGGGAGGCAGGGAGGGAAGGAGAGAGATTAAATTACTGTGTTCATATTCCTTCCTAATCCACCCCCCTCCCCGCTTTTTTTGCCCAGGACTCAAGCCAATAATAACCTATGCCGAACCCTGCCCTCAGTCATCCTCAAGTGTTTCCTGACACGTATTTTTGCTTCCAGTCCATCACAGCTAAAGAATGGGGCTCAACCTGACACTTGCAAAACTACCAGGTAAGCCATAGGGGAAAGAAACACACAGAAAAATCTTCCTTGATCAATAACTGTTATTTATACTGTATGACAATTTGGGGATTTTATTGGCCACCAAACCGATTAGCAAACTACATCAGCATTTAGTCTAGCCTTTCATTAAATATAAAACAGCAAACAGGTAGGAGACATCACCGAGAGAAATTTAACTTGCTATTACTTAATTCTAAGCTTTGTTTCATCTACAGAGGTCTCAAAAAGGGACAAGAAAGATTAACATTTGCGGAAGATTTTTATACCCAAACTAAAGTACCTACTACTTTCCAGGTATAATAATGTAAAAACTAAGGTTCAGTGAGGTTTCCCAGGAGGCCAAAGACCACATCTTCCTCCTCTCCTGGGGAACTATTTCAACAATAACCATACAAGGGCAGCTGTGCCATGGTAGTGACACCCTGTAATTTGCACGACCCGTGTGTTTCATTCCTACCAGGCAGGTAGAGCAGTGACATATTGTTGATACTTTGACATTTTGTGCCAAAGAGGGACACACCCCAATGAGCAATAATGTAGCTACACCGAAAGCAAAAAGATCAAGATTCTTCACCACTCTATCATTACTACCATGACTGCAATTGAGACAAATTGTAGTTAATGACTTAAGTTACAGAGTGAACATCTATCTACTAAGTATTAGAGACTGTCCTGGAAATAATGTTTGCAGAGAATTTAACTCTTGGGAGATCTAGCAAAATGGCTATAGTTTATTCTCTTTTAAAAAGTTATGAAATGACTAAACCAGCAGGTCAAATCGGACTTTCTGCAATGACACGAAGGCCCTCTATCTGCCCTGCCCAATAAGGTACTCACACGGGGTTACTTATGTGTGGCTACAAACCCCAGGCATTTCTCCAACACACCAGCACAGACAGCCACATCCCACCGCCTCAACACCTGCACAATACTTCTCTCACACACGTGCTGGCACCAAATATTAATTTCCTGTGGAACTAGAGTTCTATGTCATTGCCTTTGTTGATCTAATTTAAAAGGAGTTGGTGGAGGAAGAGCAGGAGAGAAATCTGCGCCCTCAATTGTTACTCTTTATCAAGCTCTGAGCCAAATAATCCAGGTAATAATGTCTTAATAAACAAGGAGTGTGTGAGAAAATAGCATTTGCACTGTAAAAACACCTTCTAATTTTTCTTAATTGGATCACCAAGCTACCTGTCATTAAAAGCCTTCCCTAACTTCGCCAAGTTTTTTTTTTTATTGACAGTGAAGAACAACATGATAAAATCGGCCTGGGTGAAGAGAGCCACACACTTTTAATGGCCATTGCTCCTGAGCAGGAATACTGTGCACAGAAAGGCTTCTGAGCACACCAACTAGCTTTGGGAAAACTGGGGGCAATGACACAGAAGAGAAGAAATAATAGGAGTGGCTGGCAAAGAAGAAAATAACATAGACTTGATTCTTTAAAAAATCAATTAGAGAAAATTCTCTATATGAAGTTTGGAGCCTTCCAGAGCAACTCACAGACAACAAACCAATATTTCCCTCTCTTCTACCATATTATTTCATAAAATAACCCATAACAAGTTTAACCACTAATTTGCTTAAGCTGCATTATAAATGTGGAATTTGTGAATGAAGAAACAACCAAGCCCAGGCTTTTCCTACTGAATTAGAAAGTCCTATATTCCAAAGTGTTAATCCTGTACCTAAACGAAGGAAGCAAATACTAGGAGGTGACATAATTAACAAGGTGAACACCAGACTCGCAAAGCCACAGTAACCGCACTGGAACAAGGCCACTTGCGCTTAATATTTACAAGTTAGGAGACAGAGTATTTAAGTACTATTTTTGACATTCTGATCTAAGACTCCATCTATAATAATAATAATCATAAATGATCAATAAACCGTCATTGAATAAGAGTGCTTCTTCATACAATGAAAACTTTAAAACAGAATGACATACTGAGCAGATACACCAGCCTTAACCAACCCTGGAAAGTATGGATCTTTCCACCCCACAGCACCTATGCACTGTCGTGAGGCAACACTGGGCTTGAAATAGTCCATGGTGAGCATGCTACAGTTGGTGACTCTTCTATTCGTACCTACAATGGCTTTGAAAACGATTCGTTAATTGCCGTTAAACACAGCCATCGTATCAGGATATGATGTGGCTGGCCCTTTCCAGTCTGTGTCCCTTGGCTGGACCACTGATCCTGATTACAACTGACTTGTCCTCTCTCGATTTCCCACAGGGTTCTACCCTGGGTTAGAAGAAAATGTCTGTTAATAGTTTAATTGAGGAAATTAATTCAAGCACTTTCTCAACCCAGGTAAAACTGCACATCTTGGAAGGCTTCTCATAACATGGATGCTGATGGGGATCTTGTGGTGCAGAAGCAGCTAAGAGTCCAACATTTCATTAAGTCAAAATAGGCTTGAATGATACTGTTCAAGACCAATATTTGAAACTGGCAACAGTAATGTAGATAGCAGCTGAATCAGGCATTTTAAACTTATAAAGCTCAATAATACCATGGGTCTCATTATAACAGGCTAGTCCAGGTATAAATTACTAGCCTGTGTAAGGATATTTCAGCCAGGAAAACCAGTTGTGTGTTTTTTTTTGTTTTTTTTTTTGGAAAACCAGTTTTTAAAAACACTTGTAGCGGCAAATTAAAAGAAAAGAATTAGAAAGAGTACGAGGTTATTCAGGAAGAGCCTACCCTTAAATTTTAGGCAGCAATTTAAGAACCTGTTTTTGGATTATAATCATCAAACTATCTCCCCTGTTTTGTTTCTTCAGAGACGGCAACCAAAATAGATACTATACTGCCTGTTATATAAGAAAATGAGGACAAAATTAGTGTTGCTACCTGTAAAATAATATTGTTCCAAAACATAACTGTCATTATCATAAACACGATTAATTAGTGACAAATAAAACTTCAGTAATGACCTTCTTCCTAAACTTACATCCAAAAAAGTTCATTTGAAAATTGTGTTAGTCCAGGTTTAAAAGGAAAAAAAAAAAAAAAAAGCTGATGACAAAATATAACTGGATGGCCACAAGATTTACTGGGGGATATGCCTGCAAGGGATTGCAGACAGAAAAGCAAGTCCAGCCCCTGTGCAGGAAAGAGGAGCAAGGAGGTCAAGTAGGAAGGTTCACAATACAGTGCAATATGAAGAAAGTTTTCACCAGCCTGAGGAGTCTTCCGGCCAAAGTCATTTGTCAAAGGAAACTCTTCTGTCCCAGGAAAAGTCTTGTCTTAGTATCCTTCCTGTGTTCAGTTACTGACTTAGAGCAGCTCTTGGGAAGCATCCATGAGCAAGAAAATGGTGGCAGACTCAGCCCTGAGCTAGAGCTGCCTGTCGATTTTGCTCTCCTCAGCAGGAGATGCACAAGAGTCATTTTCACAGTTGCCACATAAATAAGAGGCCCACACACCATGTTCCTGATTATGTGATAGAGTGGTATGGCATAGGCCTTTAACAATATGAACTAAAAACTAAAAAACAAACAAACAAAAAAAAAAGTAAAAGGTTTAAAATTTTTATCTAAGTGCAATAGATATAATGTAGGCTTGTAAACAAAAATAGGTATGAGCCTAGAACTGTTTTTGACAAATTGCCCTCCATGATAATAGTCTTATATGTTAACAACTATTTCCTTTTGTTTCTATTCCTGACAATAGTCCCTACTAAATGCTCTTACATTCTATAAGCAAGCCATGGGCAAAAACTTCAAAATCATCCATTAGTTTTACTCTCTCCATCGCTGATGATTAAGCAGCTTAAAACTGAGAACAGCCAGTACTAGCCCTTTTATTTTCATTACAGGAAAATCCAATTTTCTGCCCCCAGATTTTTTTTATTCTATTTGTAATGATAACAAACACTAAATTAAAAATCAGGATAACTGGCACTGGTATATTAATCTTCATTTTCAAAAGACTGGCATGAAAAACCAGAAATACCACATTTTACACTCAAGGGACCTCGGTGTGTATGTGTCTGGGGGAAGGGGATAAGGACTGGGGAGAGAGGCCATCAATACTTGGGCCACTCAAAATATTAAAAATGCACTACCGTGGGCGCCTGGGTGGCTCAGTGGGTTAAACTGCTGCCTTCAGCTCAGGTCATGATCTTGGGGTCCTGGGATCAAGTCCCGCATCGAGCTCTCTGCTCATCAGCGAGCCTGCTTCCCTCTCTCTCTCTCTCTGCCTGCCTCTCTATCTACTTGTGATCTCTCTCTGTCAAATAAATAAATAAAATATTTTTTAAAAAAAATGCACTACCGTAACTATTTAAATTGCTAGGACATTTTTTAATTTGCCCAAAACAGCAGTGGCCTGTAAGGGAGGCTAGTAGCCTACACAGCACACATGAGAAGCTCTGACATCCCATCTCCCCACTTCTCTTACAGATAATGAGCTGTACAGCCAAGGAAGTCACGCTCCAAGTAACATGACTGATGGACCCGGAAAGAACACCACTGTTAACAATGAGTTTGACACAATTGTCTTGCCTGTGCTTTACCTCATTATATTTGTGGCAAGCATCCTGCTGAACGGTCTAGCAGTGTGGATCTTCTTCCACATTAGGAATAAAACCAGCTTCATATTTTATCTCAAAAACATAGTGGTTGCTGACCTCATCATGACGCTGACATTTCCATTTCGAATAGTGCATGACGCAGGATTCGGACCTTGGTACTTCAAGTTTATCCTCTGCCGATACACTTCAGTTTTGTTTTATGCAAACATGTATACATCCATCGTATTTCTTGGGCTCATAAGCATCGATCGCTATCTGAAGGTGGTGAAGCCATTTGGGGACTCTCGCATGTACAGCATAACTTTCACAAAGGTTTTATCTATTTGTGTTTGGGTGGTTATGGCTGTTCTGTCCTTGCCTAACATCATTCTAACAAATGGCCAACTAACCAAGGAAAATATTCACGACTGCATGAAACTCAAAAGTCCCTTGGGAGTCAAATGGCATGAAGCAGTCATTTACGTCAACAGCTGCCTGTTCGTGGCTGTGCTGGTGATCCTGATCGGATGTTACATAGCCATATCCAGGTACATCCATAAATCCAGCAGACAATTTATAAGCCAGTCAAGCCGGAAGCGGAAACATAACCAGAGCATACGGGTGGTTGTGGCAGTGTTCTTTACCTGCTTTCTACCCTATCACTTGTGTAGAATTCCTTTTACTTTCAGTCACTTAGACAGACATTTAGATGAATCTGCACACAAAATTCTGTATTACTGCAAAGAAATGACACTCTTCTTGTCTGCATGCAATGTGTGCCTGGATCCAATAATTTACTTTTTCATGTGTAGGTCATTTTCAAGAAGGCTATTCAAGAAATCAAATATCAGAACCAGGAGCGAAAGCATCAGGTCACTGCAAAGTGTCAGAAGATCGGAAGTCCGCATATATTATGATTATACAGACGTGTAGGAGTTACAAAGGCCATGAGGCCTCCTTATTTGTTGAAGTCAAAGTGTACAGAATGTAAATAAATGTTTCTTTTGATTATCCTCGGGTCAGCCTATCAAAATATGGATAAAAGAGAACAAAAATGATATGAAAGTTGGGGATAATGTGGAACGAGGAGAAACATAAAGGCGTGCCCAAAAAGTCAGCTAAGCGAGAGGTGGTGTGTAGCCGTGTGGCAGGTTCATGACTAGCGTGTCAGGCGCAGACTGCAGAGGCAGAGAATGGCAAGGCAATGTCAGTGCACTGCAGCCTCTGCCAGGAAATCCTGCTTTGAAGCCACATCAGAGAGAAGAGAAAGTGGAGAAAATAACTGTGTAGCTATAAGCTGTAAGATTTGGGCTCATGTATTTCTGATATAACTAGGTACATATTAATTACTAGGCCTTCTGTCATTCCGTCTGTGAGTATACAACCTGTAGCCATCATCCCTTAACTGTATTTACCAATGTCTAAAACCATTAGAAAAGATTTGTGGTGTGGGTAAGAGGTAGGAGGGAGAAGATTCAATTGAATTTTTTGAGCAATGTGTTTCAAAGATTGAATTCAATTAACCAATTTTAAAGACTCACGCTATTTAAGAGAGAAAAAATGTGACTATAAGGACAAGTCAATCTTGGATAAAACACTACATTTGCCATTATTATCTTGTTATGCTGTTAAATCCTCATTAGGCAAGGGTAGAGAAGAGAACATGGAAGCTTGGTTAATAATCAAATATATGTGGCTTATAGAAAACTCACTTAATAGTCTTTATTTTAGAAAAACTGGGGTGCCTGGGTGGCTCATTTGGTTAAGCATCTGACTGCTGATCTCAGCTCAGGTCTTGATCTCAGCATTGTGAGTTCAAGTCCCATGTTAGACTCCACACTGGGCGTGGTGCTTATATAAAGAAAAGAAAAGGGAAGGGGAGGGGGAGAGAAGGGAAAGGAAAAGAAAGGAAAGGAAAGACTGATAGTCTTTCCTTTAAGCTATTATCTGCCTTTAATACTGTTCTCATTAGCTGAAAAATATTACCTTAAGTTGAAGGTAAGAGTGCCACAGATTAAGTCAAAAAAGCACAAGGGTAATGTTTTAAATC
Organism: Meles meles; assembly: GCF_922984935.1. Lineage (NCBI taxonomy): Eukaryota > Metazoa > Chordata > Mammalia > Carnivora > Mustelidae > Meles > Meles meles. The sequence continues at coordinate 85,643,343 of NC_060069.1, forward strand.
TTAGAAGATTTACTTCTCCTTCAAGATAAATCCTTAAGGCTTCAGTCTTCTCAAAGTCATCAGATGCTTACGTATTAGGGGCCTGATTTGTTCCTCACATTGTATGAGGACCTGGGCAGGCATTAAAGAAGAACTGAGGGCATCTTTGCCAATTGGCCAACAAAAAGAGGGCAATGTGGTTACCAGAGACAAAGCACACACATGCATACATAACACAGTGCCATACTTTATTAAACTCGTATAAACTATCTGCACAATTTCAAAAGTTAAAGTGAACAGATATAAGGGCATGAGAATAACTTAGCCCAACAATGACTACCATCAATATAGTACACAATGGAATTTGGATCCTCCCAAGTTCCTAGTAGGTGAGTCAGGTTTGGCAGAGGGATGGTAGCAAAGTGGTTAAAAGAATGATCTGAGGATCTCTACCAGAATTTCCATCTCCTCATTAAGATTCCAATCCCATAAATTCCAGGGGCACTCTAGTACATGAATTAATACACACCTCATTTGGGAACTTACATTGCCAACCCCTCATGGAGTGCCCCAGCTGGGTTAAGATTAACTATGTTTAAAAAAAAAAAAAGATTAACTATATTTTAGATCAGCTAATGTGAACAGGCACTTCGGAGGGCCAATTCCTTCCTCCATTCTCCCCATAATGCCCAAAATGAGTTACGGCTACACTATATAAAAAGAAGGAGCAATGGTGTGGCTGAGAAAATATTCTCAGAATAATATGTCTTATCCTCTCCATCCCCTATTTCTCTCTACTACGTCACAGCTCCCAGTCAAAAATCTCAAACTGATACTACCCACTTCACTGTGTAGCTATAAGCTGTTAAAGCGTGGTTATCACATAACCCGACAAAAAACTAAGAACGTACATTCTTCAATAGCATTAAATGGTTCCACTTAGCACTCTGGGATTAACAAACACTTCTCCACCCCAGACTTCATTTTACCTTCTAATTCATACCTCAATTCTAAAAGGACTTTAAAATATTTTCAATCCCACTTTAATATTCACTATTTCTAAAATTAGACTGCTGTATAGTTAGTGGGGACATTTAATGTGACGGTGGTTTTATTCTCTAAATGATATTAGTACATCAATGGGACATCTTAACACACTGGATTAGGGAAATATATTGGAAGAGGGCATTATCCCAATTTTTTAAAAAGTCATGTTACAAAAACCATCAAAATTATAATGTTTATATTTTACATGAATCCCCACAGTGGAGTCACAAAAATTACTTCTCCAGGACGACCAAGAATGAATCACTTACATTAGTAAGATAAACATCATAAGGAATAAAACAAAATATTGTACTAGTATCAGAAGTTAATACAAACACTACATTAATATTGAAGAAAAACAAGAATTTATTTGGCTGTTTTTAAAAATCAATAATCTGGGGGTGCGTAGTGGCTCAGTTGGTTGAGTGTCTGACTCGAGATTTCAGCTCAGGTCATGATCTCATGGGTGGTGAGAATGAGCCCCATGTTGGGCTCCATGCTCAACGGGGAGTCTTGGGGTTCTCTCTCTCTCTCTGCCCCTCCCTCAACTGCATGTGCCCTCTCTTCTCTCATTCTCTCTCTCTTGCTCATAATTAAATCTTTTCTAAAATATACTGACAATCTGAAAATTTGAAATCTAAAATTTCTTACATAAGCTCTCTGGATTATATTCAGTATTTCAGGATCCTCTCGTACAGCTATAAATAACAAGGTTATTCTTCCTTTTAAGCAGATGAGAAACATTCAAAAGATTTTTGAAAACAAATTTTTCTGTTTTTACTAAAACTTTAATTCTAAGAAATTGATCTTGTAGAAAATCTTCTGGTGTGTGCATTACTATTCTTTTATATTCATTATACCATTTACACCACTCTATTCTCATTTCCATACAGTATACCAGTATTTTGTTTTTCAACTAAAGCATCAAAGGAACAGTCACTATGAAAATCCATAAATTTATATTAAATAGCTAACACAAAATTGTGTTCGTGTCTGTGCACACACACATGTGCTAAAAAGAACATAACCTAAACAGAAAGAAATTTATGTTCACCACGAGGAAATGTGATATACTAGGGAAAAAAATAAAGAAATGTGATATATTACAGAAAGAAAATAAGAAAACAAAGACAAAGTAAGGTTTGGGATCACTTAAATTTTACAAAACCTGGTTTTCCCCCCAGACTAACCACCATCAAGACAACAGCTAACAAATTAATAAATACTTACTATGGATATTCCATGTTTTTAAAAAAAAATGTGTGCAAGAAGATATTTAAAATAATGTTTTGGGGCGCACAGGTGGCTCAGTCTTTAAGTGTCTCCCTTCGGCTCAAGTCATGGTCCCAGGGTCCTGGGATCGAGCCCCACGTCAGATTCCCTGCTCAGTGGGAGGCCTGATTCTCCCTCTCCCACTCCCTTTGCTTGTGTTCCCTCTCTCACTGTGTCTCTGTCAAATTAATAAATAAAATCTTTAAAAATAAATGAATAAAATAATATTCCAATTGAAAAGATGCTCAACATCACTCATCATCAGGGAAATGCAAGTCAAAACTACATGAAATCACCTCACACATGTCAGAATGGCAAAAAATCAAAAACAAAAGAAACAACAAGTGTTGGTAAGGATGTGGAGAAAAAGAAACCTTGCACTGTTGGTGGGAATACAAACTGGTACAGACACTGTGGGAAACAGTATACAGGTTCCTTAAAAAATTAAAAAAAGAACCACCCTATGATCTAGGAATTGCACTACTGAGTATTTGCCCAAAGAATGCAAAAGACTAATTCAAAGGGATACATGCACCCCTATGTTTTTTGGCATTGTTTACCATAGCCAAATTATGGGAGCAGTCCAAGTGTCCATTCACAGATGGATAAAGAAGATGTGGTATATATACATGATGAAATATTAACCAGGCACTAGAAAGAATGAAATCTTGCCATTTACAAAAACATGGATAGAGATAGTTTAATGCCAAGTGAAATAAGTCAGAGAAAGACAAACACCATATGATCTCACTCATGTATGGAATTTAAGAAACAAAACAAATGAAAAAAGGAAAAAAAAAAAAAAAACAGAGAGACAGAGAGATAAACCAAAAAACAGACTTAACTCTAGAGATCAGAGGGAAGGTGGGGGCAAGGAGTGGGGACGGTGCGGATCAAGAAGAAAATAGGGAAGGGGGATTAAAGAGTACACTTTATCATGATGAAAAGTAAAATGATATTTTAATATATGAAGTGAATTCTAATAGCAAATATTTGTTAGGAAAAACATTTTCAAATTTCAAATTTCAGCACAATACAAGCATTTGGTAGATGCAGAATTACTTAACATACCCCCTAACCCTCTATCACCATCTAGTGGCAAAGTTCATGAAACAGCTGAAGAAAACCTGTGTCCTATATACAGCATGTACATGGCTTAGCACTTCCCTAGTCTTCCTACAGTCATCTTCGGTGCTATACACACACACACACACACAAAACAAAAACAAAAACAAAGACAGTCCTGGAGATGCCTAGAAAAATGTATAATGGAAATGTCTGAAAAGAGTAATTAAGACCTACAAGAATTTATCTTACAGTTGTAAAAAGGAAAAAAGCTAAACAGGCTAAAATACATGAGATTTTATGGGAAAACATTACAAATATTATCTATTCTTTCCTAATTGACATGCAGCAAAATTTTCAATTAAACATAATTTACCTGTAGTTTCAAAAGTACAAAAAAATTGTATTAGAGTTCAAGAGGAAAAGAAACAAGTCAGTGTTAAAATTTTTAATTTATTAAGAAACTCTGGGTATTCAAATGCCAACTTGTGTTCTGAATGTTAAGTTTCTCTTATAAACCATGATGAGATAAGAATCATATAAAATGACAAAAATGGTATAACACAGCTGTTAAGGCACATACTTTTTTTTGGTTCTCATTTGAAAACTCAAGATATGGGCTTAAATTGGAAATTCCTTTATTTCAAACAGTTTCACAGGCGAACATTCTTTTTTTTTTTTTTTTTAAGATTTTATTTATTTATTTGACAGAGAGAGATCACAAGGTGGCAGAGAGGCAGGCAGTGAGAGAGGGGGAAGCAGGCTCACTGCTGAGCAGAGAGCCCGATGCGGGGCTTGATCCCAGGACTCTGGGATCATGACCTGAGCTGAAGGCAGAGGCTTTAACCCACTAAGCCACCCAGGCACCCCACAGGTGAACATTCTTAATACAAGTAAAGTGGCCAACTTCTCTTTGAATAATGTTGGAGAATACCCAGTGGTTACAGTCTGGCCAATATCCGCAGCCTCTCTCAGAAACAAGCCCCATGTCTGATCAAATCGGCCTAACTTGTGAGCAAAGGTCCTGTTGTCACCAGATTCCCCAGAACTTCCAATTCTATGTCTTGGTTTAGATATTATAAACAAGAATTTCCAACAACACTCTGGACTTGTTTATCTATACACTTATGCAGACAAACACACTACATGTGTAACTAGAGCTAACAGACTTGGCATAATGTGACTCAGTCCCTTAAGGTGTGATGGTATTATTCCAAGATCACATTCACTGCTTAAGATTGTTATCACTAGCCTAAACCAAAATATCTTCAATAACATTGAAAGCACCTGTCAATTACCAACCATACCTCTAAGGGTTTTTCAAAAAGCCTAAACCATATTGTGTGTGTCTTCACATTTTTACATGTTGTTTTATGCAGCCATAGAAATACCACCATTAAACACAATGGAAGAATGAATAAATATAAGAAAATGTGTATCAGGCTGAACATTTACATTGTATAAATTTGAAATATCTAGATCAGAACTTCTAAACCTCATCAAACCTAATGTATTCTTTTTGCAAATATGACTTAACATACTTTTAGTACACAGATATAGAAGCCATAGATAATATGATCTATGTACACATACAATTGCAAACACACACACACACACACACACACACACACACAGACCTCACACTGCATGGTAGTGTGGGACCATAAAAATAATTGTGCAAGGGGCGCCTGGGTGGCTCAGTGGGTTAAAGCCTCTGCCTTCAGCTCAGGTCATGATCCCAGGGTCCTGGGATCGAGCCCCACATCCGGCTCTCTGCTCAGCAGGAAGCCTGCTTCCTCCTCTCTCTGTGCCTGCCTCTCTGCCTACTTGTGATCTATCTGTCAAAAAATAAGTAAATAAACAAATCTTTCAAAAAATTAAAAAAAAAAATAATTGTGCAAAACTAAAACTGTCCAAAGCAACTTTAACAATCAATAGAAAAAATTATGATTGATTTATATTTTTAAAAATGCATCAAGACATTAAAAATGTTCTTGTTAGTTTTAAATATATAGGAAATGATAATACTAGTAAATTGAAAACACTGGAAATATTGAGAATTAAAGTGTTTTATTTCTTTGTTAAAAAAAAAAAAAACTTTAAGGGTAGTGCTTGCCCTCTCACTATGTGATTTACAATACAGAGTAACCATCTTTTTCTATGCCTTATAGAACTGTGGCCTTCCTTTCTAAGTGTGAATAGCTTGCAACATTTTATCCCTTGAGCTTTTAAAATTATGAATTATAGGTATCCCTGCTTTTTTGAAAGTTTTCATTATAGCACTTCACTTTTATGAAAGACATCCTTTAGTATCTGTTCTTGCTTACCAAGGGAAATCCAAAGAGGATTTTCACTTTTATGATAAAAAAGGTAAATAGCAAAGAGAGCATTCAGAGTTCATTTTGCATCAAGCCATTACAGAGGCAGCAAACCCCGAGCAGTGAGAATGGTCCCACCAAGCTCTTTCCTCCAGGAACTACATTCAGCGATTCAGCATGAAGCTGTGCTGGTTCCGAACGATGTCTGTGAGCATCTGTGCTTTATCTCAACTGATTTTGTGCACCCTTTAACAAAATGTATCCTGAAGTATAAGAAAAGCCTCAAGAGACACCATTTTTTGAGTCTGGTAATGCTCAAGAATTTTTCCACATAAATTAATGGTAACTGCTTCTTCACTTTACATCATTTCAATGTCTAAAAGGAACACTCTGGCGGGGGAAAGCAGTATTTCAGAGAGTTAGTTTCTTTGTGTGAAGTTTCTTGCCAGACTCACTTGCTCTGGGACAACTCTTCATTTATATCACAAACACTTTTTCATCGATGTCAGTAAGATCACCTGCACTAAGTTCCTAGAGCTGCATTGGAGAGGCTCCAAATTCCCAGTCAGCGATTGCATCTAGAACTATTCACATTTGATTTGAATTTCATGTCCAGCATTATCATTTTTCATTTCTTTGCTGCTCTTTCATCTGTGTTGGTCAATGCTCACTGGTGATTACCCAATTTTGTAGAATGTCATGAGATTTATCTCGAACAAACAAGGAGGCAACACAACAGCACATTTTGCTGCCTGGGCATGGACCGACTAAGACATACGCAATTACCCGTCACTGACAGGCTTTGAAAGAAGTGACACGACTGGCCACTGACTGTGAATGCACATGCACTACTTATAGGAGAAACAGCGGATTGCAGAGCTAGCCGCCAAGTTTGTACCTCATGCAAGCACTCACAGTTAATATAGTGCTGCAATTGAAATTTGAACAATGTGGCTGGGAAACTGGTATTACTTAACTAAGTCGTGATGATTCAAATAAGTATATGTCAGAACTGTCAAACCAAGGACTGCCTGCTTGTGTGTGTATGTATGTGTGACGATAATCATAACCCTAAGGAAAAGTAGAAAAAAATAATGAAATCATATGTAATTTAATATCAAATATTAATTCATTCAACACAGACGCTTGCATCTGTCTATATAATTATGTGAATTCAATAGCTATAAATGTTACTTGCAACCAAATGCCACCTACATTATTACCACTGGTGATGTGGCTTCTAAAATTTGAGCAGATTCCAAAAAAAATAGAGTATTTATGTTCCTGTGTAAGTGGGCAGTAAATATTAAAGCAAAGATACTTTATATGAAAAACACATAAATTATGGGCTCAGATCTTTTATAAGGTTTTATGAGGTTTCTCACTCATGGGAAAGTTTAATGGGCTATTCCCACAAGAAGAATGGAGCAATTCTTCACTGTAGGAAAGACTGCTTTATACTCTGTAAGATACCAATCATCTATGGCCCTTCCACCAAATACTGAGACAAAAACAACTCCAAATTTGACAAAGTGGCCCCCTGTGTAGTACTGTCTACACTGAGAACCCTGATCCATCATCCCTGAAATGGGATGGATCCATCCACCCCTGAAGCATCAGTGGACAGAAACAAGAATATGTCTAAGGTTTCATCAACATAAAAACCCAGACCTCTAGATAAGGGTAAGGCCCAAGTAAATTTGGAAGGGATACAATATGAGTCATAAATTAATAAATAATAAGGTGATCTTGTTTATTCTCATTTCTTCATCATCAAAAAACAGGAAAAAGAGTGATTCTTATGAAGTCCGCATGCAAGCTTCATGAAGGGCCTGCTTCGACGTTGAATGTGTTCTCTACAAATACTATGAAAGACAGCTATAAATACCACTGATAGCCAAAAAGAACAGGTTAAAAATAGAGCAAGACAGGACATCTAAGTGGCCCAGTGAGTTACATACCTCACTCTTGATTTCAGCTCAGGTCATGATCTCAGGGTTGTGAGATCGAGCCCCATGTTGGGACTCCACTCTGGGTGCGGAGTCTGCTTATAAGATTCTCTCTCTTTCTCCTTTTCCTTCTGCCTCTCCCTCCCCTCCTCCTGTCTTTTAAAAAAAAAAATTTTTTTGATAAAATAAAGCCTGATGATTCACAGACCTATACCACGGGGGCAAATAATACATTAGTCATTAATAAAAAATAGATTAAAAGATAATAACAATAATGATCAAAGCTTATAGAGTTTCCCCAGTCACTGTCCCAAGCACCTAACATAAAATGTCTAGTTCCCACAACAAGAAGTAAATATTATCTCCATTTTACAGGTGACAAAATTGAGGCATACCACCTAAAGGAGTATATGGCTGGGAAGTGAAGGGATGGTAGCTGGTTAGGAAGCCAGGGAATCCATGCTGCAACCTAGACTGCATCCCTTTCTCTCCCCTCCTCAGGAAGGCTCCTTACCCCTTGAACCTATTAACAGTACCATCATGCACCCAGCACCTGAACTGTAAAAATGTGAGTCATCTCATGCACCCCTCCTTCCCTACACCCAATTCTGCCCATCTACCCTCAGATACAGACGGTCTAGGCCTCTGTCCCGCCTGGCCCTGAGCTCAGCTTAGCTCAGACTCAGAGGGAGGCCCTATGGTCTCAGAGACAAGCAAGGATTTGGGAATCAGGACCTGGATCCCAACTGTGTGCCACGCTGAGGGAAGAAAATAAACGAACTGCAGGACTTTAAACTAATGGCCCTACTGCTAGAGGCTTTGAGTTTCCTGCTCCTTCCCAGCCTCTTGCATACCATTTTCTAGTACTTTTAACACTGATTAGTTATTAATGAAATAAAAATAGTAAGCATTTATTGGGTACTCCCAATGCACTAGGCACTGTTCTTAGGAGCTGATCTGAATCCACCCATTTCATCCTCTAGACAAATCCCTGAGGACACACCTGCACTACCCCCTTGTTAGAAAGGAAGAGGGTCAGTAATGTTCCCAAGGTCATAGAGTTCACCAAGGCTCTTTCTGGGGTCTAGACTCTCCCAGTGTGACTCCAGAAGCTCAGGATTTAACTATGGCTTGGTAATGAAATGAAATACTTCAAGCTATTACTGATACTACTGAAAGCTTTCCTAATTATTATGCTACCAAATGCAATTAACAGAAATAAACTACATCAACACTGCAAATAAGGCTGCGCTTTAAGTTGAGAAGTTCTCTCAACCAAAGACTCAATAATTTCTCTAATAAGCATGAAAGATAATACCCACTATTAAGAGAACATTAAGGGAAGCCACCAACTATGCATATCTGATCATTTCATTCTCTTAGAATTAAGATGAGCATATAACTCATGTCAAGACCGGGAAACTTTTGAGGGTGAAAGTGTCACTGATGCGGCACAACAGTGTGGGCAAACCAGGATATATGGCCCCCACACTCATGACAGAGGAAAACTGACAGAGGAAAACTCGTGTCTGTATCAGGATTGTGCTAGTAGTTGAACAAGCAGCTGAGGACAAGGACAAAGAACTCAAGGAATCCAGCCATCTCGTCTACAAGAAGCCCCACTGTGAAGCTCCTTCCACCCAGTTGACTAACACAAACTGAACCCCTGGATGCTGAATTCGCAACTATTCAACAAAAAACCTTTAATGGATACTTCCTAGGAGTGTGGGTGATCAGTACTAGGTCAGTACTCTTTGCTAACAGTTTTGTGTAATACCACAAGAAAGAACCCAGCCCATTCTGCTTCCTGAAGGAACACATTATCTAATTCCAGTCTAAATTCTCTCTATTCTCCACAGCAAAACCACCACGGAGCTTTCCTAGCACTATCAGCTACTAAGAACAAAATTTATGATTGGTAGGCTTTCGACAGATTTTAGAGATGGAAGCGGCCTTCACCCTTCTGAGGCACAGGCCTCCATGGAGACAATAAACAAACAGGCTGCCCAGGAGGCAGAGCCCTAAGAGGGCCCAGACGTAGGCTATCTTCCACAGCAGGGCGAGATAAACTCCACCTGCAGGAAGTCTGGGACGCTCCAGTAAAAACACTGAAGCCCCACCCTGTTCAAACAGAAAAGAGGTTCCCAGTTAGCCTTCCAGTCACGATTAAGTCAAACCAGCGTAACCACCTGTCCTCATTCAACCCGCCTCATGATCCTTGAGGATGATAAGGCAGCAGCAAGAACGAAACAGAAATTTGCCCTCACTGATTCTTTCTCCTGATTATGCCAACTATTTCATACAAAACAGCCTAAGAATCACCGCTGTGCTCAAATTATTAACTAAGGAGATATCCAACTCTCTACAGCATTAATTGCCTAAAACCACAAAGAATTTCTCAGTCTGGCTGCCAAGGAAATTAAATCACCAGGGATAACCACACAGCCCTCACCCAATCCCAAGGTACAAACAAGTGTGCTCAGCTAACATCAGCATGTTGGACAGAGAAGACTAATGCCACATAATTTCTGGTGTGGCCTGCTCTGGATGAAAAATGGAAAAAAGAAACTGCATGTGATCACCCAGAATACTTCCTCTGACTTCAGTTAACCTCAGCCAAATTCTCTGAAGATTGCCCACAAAACCTTCCCCTAAACTGGCTAAGATGAGCACCTCCCACACCCACCTTAGCCTGAGCTAGTGGCATCTGTTTACGAGAACTCTGGGAAAGTTTATCTAGTAGAAATGAAGTAATTGTCTACATTTGCAAGCCTCATTCCTGCTCCGTGATTCCACTTTCAGTGATTTCTCAAGGCTCATTTTCCTAACTTGTTCTAACAATTTCCTAAAGAGCTAAGCAGTTAGAACCCTAAATCAAATACACAGTCTTATAAATCCTCTCAATTATCTGACCTGGGATGAATAAACAGATCAGGGGTTCAGAAACCTATAAAAAAAGGAGCTCAAAAACGTATAGATAACAAGTGATGACACAATGCCTCTGGGATAATATCATTTAAAAATATTCACAGCCCTTGTTTATAGATTAATTTTATCATCTCACTTATTTTTACCTAGAGGATCAGAACCTCCTCTAGGGATATTCTCTGCCTCCCCATATTTTAGTAACATAAATTCACTCAACACACACTTGTGAGTGCCTAATAGAGTAGTGGGGACTGGGAATACCAAAACAAACCAACAAAGACAGCCACCACTGCCCATTCTAGCCTGACGGGCTATAAAAACACAGACCACGTGGGATAAATACTAACACCACCAAGGTATCAGGAACATTTCCGGAGACAGTGACAGTTGGAGCAAGTCTCGAGAGCAGACGGAAGTGTATGATTATGAGAAACGGTGCTCTGCCGAGATGCAGAGATCTAAAAGAAAATGCCCTCTTCTACTTCCCCATTACCTTTCCAAGAAACTATACAGAGAAGAGGAAATATACGCACTGAAGTTTTTGTTTTTGTAACAGTTAAAGTTCTCAATTTTAATTCTTTGCTAATAACATCAACTGAAATTCATTCCTTTTGATTCTTAAGGTTAAACACAGTCTAATACTAGCAACACAGAAAATCTGAGCACTTCAGCTAATTGGGATAAGGTATTCAACACATGACTCAACATAAGTGCCTACCCCAAAGTGAGGTTTTGTACAGTGTCTACAAAATATGTAAATATTGTGTATATCAATACACCTTATTAACTGTTACTTCTGTCATCCTACCAGAAGGTGGACATATTATACCGAAAATTTGTCTCCATTGTAATTCACAAAGATAAATACACAAGTACCAAAAATTCCTGTACCTGTCACTCATTTTGAGAGGTTAAAAAAAATAAAACCATTGTTTTAAAATAATGCTAAGTATGTTTTAATGGCATAATTCCTATCACTCCGTTACTCTCAATCGATGCATGGACCTTGGCAGGATTTAATACTTCACATAGAGAAACCCAAAAAGGCATGTCTGTACTCAGGTTTCCTGACAGATTGTACTTTTTAAAACACATCATCAATTATTTTACTACAAAACACAAAAGATTCACAGCATCCTCAATTAGCAACTCCTCAGCAGGACAGTGAGGATCCTCCACATTATGCTTAACCCCACCCTGGCTGACTTTCCATCCACAGTATCCTCCCTTGCACTGTTTTGTGTTCTGTGTGTGTGTTTTTTTTAAATCCCAGATTGAATTTCACCCCATTCTGTAAATAAAAGAGCCATATAGTAAGAACCAAACACCATCTCCTTCACAGATTTTTACAGAGCCACTTCCAAACTCACTTCTTTTAAATATCTCTGTAAATTCATTCATAGAGCCTTGTACTAAAAATCCTCTGTCATTCTCATCTCCATATATTCCTCGATGTCCAGTAGACACCTGCATGGAGTCACACACCCCCAAACCCACACACAATCATGAATCACTTGCCAGCAAAAACTTTTAACTTTTTTTTAACGATATAACCCAGTAAATAGCTGCTATGGTTAAAATGAACTCACTGAAAATGTTCATAATGATCTAAAGGCCCATCCAGAGGGAATGATTAAATAAATTATGGACTACTACAGAGCCATGAAAAAAGAATAAGGAATTTCTATACCAGGCTACCAGGAATTAGTCCCCAAGACAGCAAGTCAAGAAAAAGCAAAGTACACTAGTTTGTCTTACCATCCAGTGACGCAAATGAGGAAAATCTGGGATAAAGCAATAGCAATGAAGTCGTTTTTATACTTGCTTAAAAGATTTTGGGGTAAGGAACAAAATTGGACAATTATAGAACCAGGAAGTAAGAAAGTCAGCTTTTAAGGGCAGTTGACGAAAGGCTGGATGGAAACCTACTGGAAACAATAACAGACATATCTGGGGATTACGTGTGTTAAGCCCACTCTATTTGTAGAACAAATACACAAGGGATGTTTATATATAACCAGTCTCTCAGCACTGACCGGTCAGATTCCAGCCTGGAAGCAGTGCTGAAGAAAGGAAATGTATGTGTGTCTGTGAGCACGTGGAGTGGGTGGGGATGGCCCTCAACTTCTGGGTATTTGAAGGTTCTGAGAAAAAGATCAGGATGAAGTCCTACAGTACTTTAATCTTAGGGTTCCACAAAAGGAAATGGGAAGGGGTTGCAGAAACAGAGAATTATGTAGCATAAATCAAAATAGCACAGAAGAAAACACTATTTTATCTTTTATTAAAGATTTCAGACAGTAAGTGCACACACACGCACACACACACACACACACACACACTTCTAGAAGCAGTGGGGGAAGAGGCAGAGGAAGAGAGAGAATCTCAAGCAGACTCCATGCTGAGTTCTGTCATGCCGAGCCCCTGTCTTGGGGCTCGATCCCATGATCCTGAGATCATGACCTCAGCCGAAACCAAAAGGTGGATGCTCAACTGAAGGAGCCACTCAAGCTCCTTTTCTCTTTTTGACAGAAAGTGCTAAAAGCAGGGAACATGACCTCTACCTATTTATTATTATTATTATTATTATTATTATTATTATGGTTATTTTACTTTATATTGAGTCTGGTATCCAATGTTGAGTAAAGCTTATTATGTGTGTTGCTAAACATAACAAAACATTTAATGTTAAAATACGTGAAGATCTGATCAAGAGTCTGTCTGGATAAAATGCTTTTGCAAACATTAATGAGACATTTATTTCCAACTGCAAGAGAAAAATGTGTACAAGATAATCTTCACACTGGGAAAAAAAAAGGAAATCTTCATACTTAAACATATCCACAAAATGCCCAGCATGCACCTCAAAGAAATACAAAATGGTGGCAGGGACAATTTGCAATCCTGCATTGAAATATAACTGAGTCATCCACAAATAAGCTCCCTCCACACACTGGGACAGCTAAGGCCAATTTTTCAAAATGTGGGTGACATAGTGAGGGGCACAAAAAAGGGAAACTGCACTCCTAAGACTTTGCTGCTAAGAAGAGGGAGTAATGGTGGACAGTCTAAGAACAGATTTGTATCCAGTGGGGCAAAAAACTGATGAGAGAATTGATCTAAAATATAAAACTGAAGGCTTCAAGAGAAGTCGAACATCATTGTTTTTGTTGCATAAGCCCCTTTCAATCCTCTTCCTTCCTCTTTGGGTTTCACCTAATCTTTGGCTGCTCTAGTCTTACTCACTAGGTGTCTGAATTCTCTTGTCATTACTATCACCCTACTGGTACTCTGATCCTTATTAAAATTCTGCTCTCAGGCCACAGGTCTGCATGGCTGTCTAAAACTAGAGCAGCTACTGAGGAGGCACCCCGGCAGTTGGAGTGAACTGAACAGACAAAACAGGCTGGGAGGTAAGACATCTGCCCAGAAGAGGAAAGTTCCTCCAAATGTGATAAAATTGTAGGCTCCAAAACAGAAAGGCAGGGAGGCTCACACATGGCCACGTTTCAGAATTATGTGAACACATCTGGAAATACAGATTCCTGGGGCACCTGGGTGGCTCAGTTGGTTAAGTGTCTGACTGTTGGTTTCAGCTCCGATCACGATCTCAAGGTCATTGTTGGAACACCGCATAGTGTTGGGCTCCCCAATGAGTGGGGAGTCTGCTTGAGATTCTGTCTCCCTCTAAGCACACTTTACCCCACCCCCATTTAAAAAGAAAAAGAAAAAAAGATTTCTGAGCCCAAAACACAAGGATTCACATTTGGTTCCTCTGAAGCAGGATCTCGGAATTTGCATTTTTAAAGCTCACCAGGTGATGTTGATGGCCAGTCAGATATATAAACAAGGACTTCAAAAGAGTCAGAACTGCTCAGAGATCCTTGGAAGCAGAGGGTAGAGAAGACCATCCAGAGCCCTAGGGGGAAGAGGCGGCAGCTCCAGGTATCTCCTTTCAAAGTCTCTCCCAACCAGGGAAAGATGAATCACAAGACCTGGCCTAACCACTTTCTCAGTAAGGTCCTTTGGCCAAAAACCCTATGAAAGCAGATAATCTATCTTGAAACATGCAGTCTTAAGAACACTGTTCAATCTATCAGAATCCTAGAGGAGAACATAGGCAGTAACCTCTTCGATATCAGCCACAGCAACTTCTTTCAAGATATGTCTCCAAAGGCCAAGGAAATAAAAGCAAAAATGAACTTTTGGGACTTCATCAAGATCAAAAGTTTCTGCACAGCAAAGGAAACAGTCAACAAAACAAAAAGGCAACCCACGGAATAGGAGAAGATATTTGCAAATGACAGTACAGACAAAAGGTTGATATCCAGGATCTATAAAGAACTCCTCAAACTCAACACACACAAAACAGATAATCATATCAAAAAATGGGCAGAAGATATGAACAGACACTTCTCCAACGAAGACATACAAATGGCTATCAGACACATGAAAAAATGTTCATCATCACTAGCCATCAGGGAGATTCAAATTAAAACCACATTGAGATACCACCTGACACCAGTTAGAATGGCCAAAATTAGCAAGACAGGAAACAACGTGTGTTGGAGAGGATGTGGAGAAAGGGGAACCCTCTTACACTGTTGGTGGGAATGCAAGTTAGTGCAGCCACTTTGGAGAACAGTGTGGAGACTCCTGAAGAAATTAAGAATAGAGCTTCCCTATGACCCTGCAATTGCACTGCTGGGTATTTACCCCAAAGATACAGATGTAGTGAAAAGAAGGGCCATCTGTACCCCAATGTTTATTGCAGCAATGGCTACGGTCGCCAAACTGTGGAAAGAACCAAGATGCCCTTCAACGGATGAATGGATAAGGAAGATGTGGTCCATATACACAATGGAGTATTATGCCTCCATCAGAAAGGATGAATACCCAACTTTTGTAGCAACATGGACGGGACTGGAAGAAATTATGCTGAGCGAAATAAGTCAAGCAGAGAGAGTCAAGTATCATATGGTCTCACTTATTTGTGGAGCATAACAAATAACATGGAGGACATGGGGAGATGGGAGAGGAGAGGGAGTTGAGGGAAACTGGAAAGGGAGATGAACCATGAGAGACTATGGACTCTGAAAAACAACCAAAGGGTTTTGAAGGGGCGGGGAGGTTGAGGAACCAGGTGGTGGGTAATAGGGAGGGCACGTACTGCATGGAGCACTGGGTGTGATGCCAAAACAATGAACACTGTTATGCTATAAATAAATAAACGAATTAAAAAAAAAAAAAGAACACTGTTCAAGGGGCTCCTGGGTGGCTCAGTGGTTTAAGCCTCTGCCTTCCGCTCAGGTCATGATCTCAGGGTCCTGGGATCGAGCCCCGCATCAGGCTCTCTGCTCAGTGAGAAGCCTGTTTCTCCCTCTCTCTCTGCCTGCCTCTCTGCCTACTTGTGACCTCTCTATCTCTGTCAAATAAATAAATAAAATATTAAAAAAAAAAAAAAAAAAGAACACTGTTTGACAGGGAGTCTGCTTCTCCCACTGACCTTTCTCCACTCATGCTCTCTCTCTCTCAAATAAATAAAATCTTAAACACACACACACTTTAAAAGAATGCAAGATGAACAGATAATTCACTAAGTTCTTCTTGGAGACTTACATGTTCATCTTCCAGCAAGTCCAAGGCAAGTACAGCCTTCACTTCTGCCTCTATGACTTGCCCTGGCCCCTGCCGTCTTACCACATGCACCACTTCATCTGCCCGCCATCACTGTCTATACGCTCCTCATCTCACACTAAAATTCTGTGTGCATACCATCAGCAATTTCTGATGAGAAAATATACTTTTCCTGGGCTCCCAGCACATAATGTCCCAGTGTACCCGACTCTCACATGCTTCATGGATTAACGAATCTGTGCTCAGTGTTCATGTGGTTCTAGGAAACACCCACAGGACTGGAGAAGGAATCCTAAACTCAGGCTCTGAAGTCCAGTCCTGCCACCTCCTGGCCTGGACAACTTAAGTTTTCGGAGGCTATATTTTCTCATCTGTGAAAAGGCATAGTTACCCTTCAAAAGGTTCCTTTGTAAATTGGCTGTATAAGGATCTACCCAAAGAAAGTGCTCCTTAGTTGAGCAAGTATATCTGGGTTCCAATCCAATCCTCGACAATGAGTATTCCTTGAGTCTCCAGCTCGCCACTTTTGCCCTGTCACCTGCCAATATAATTACAGACAGATGGCCCAGACTGGCTTCCCACAAGCCAAATACAGTGCACAGTCAGTCAGGTTTTGTTTGGGCCCAACCAGACATTAGGCTTACGTTGCTCTGGCAAAGTCTTTAATTTACAAAGGGCATGCAAAATCAGGAGAGACGTGGAAGTACAGGCAGGAGCGCTGCTCCAAGAGCTGCTCAACCAGCCTCCAAATCCCACCTCTAAGAAGTCTGGACCTAACTAACTCTGTGCCTCAGTTTCCTTCTCTATTAAGAAAAAAGGTGAGGGGGATGTCTGGGTGGCTCAGTTGTTAAGTGTCTGCCTTCAGCTCAGGTCATGATCCCAAAGTCCTGGGCTGAGTCCCACATCGGGCTCCTTGCTCAGCAGGGAGCCTGCTTCTCCCTCTGCCTGTTGCTTCTCCTGCCTGTGCTCTCTTTCTCTGACAAATAAACAAACAAAATCTGAAGGAAGGAAGAGAGAGAGAGGGAGGAAGGGACGGAGGGAGGAGGTAAGGGGGACAGTAGCTCACGGAGTTGTGAGAACTCAGGGACTTTAAACATATAAGGTGTTCAGAACAGTGCACACAATCAACACAGAAGTTCCTGATGACACTGACTCATCCATTGGACCCTGACAAGCTCTGACCAAGTGGCAGCTGACCTTCTGGGTGGGCCATGAGCTCTCTACTTTACAATTCCTTAATCTCTGGGGGTCTCAGACAGGATCTACGTCACTTATCTAGACTACCATCCATCACAAGACCACTTATATTGTACTATCTCTTTGGACTTGGACTTAGCAAGACCTGGTACCAGGAAGAAAACAAGCAGCTCCAGTGAATTTAAACTTCCTCCCAGTCATACTAAGTATCAGGTACGTGAGCACTCCACGGTGAATGCAAAAAGCTTGAAAGCACAAGGACAATTAATGGGTGCTTCTGAGATCATGAGAATAAATAGTGCGTCCAGGTATAAATCAGAAGTCCTGAGAGCTGCAGCTAGGAGATTGTGAATGCCAAATCATCCATTAAATCAGCAGGTTTACATCGGAAGGACGCTGTACTGTGCTGGTAATAACCAGCCTCTGAAGGCTAGTCCTGACCTACCTGTATTTCCCCATGACATCCCACTGCAGCCGAAACCAACAAGCCTCGAGACTGCACACACACAGGTGTTTGAAGCCCCAGCAGTCTGGACAACAGCAAGAACCGCACGGGCCCCGGGAGCACAGAAGAATCGATTCCTCATACAGACCAAAGCCGGAAACCCAGAACCATCCATGGGTCCCTTGGGGCCTCTGCTCAGAGTATTAAGGATCAATAGTGACTATTTGTGAGTGGGGCACGAAATAAGAAAATACACTTCATGAGGAAAGAGACTTGGGTCTGATGGGGTCACAGCTCCATTTCCAGGATCTGGAACACCACCTACCACAAAGTAGTACACATGAAGAAGCTACAACAGCACCCGATTTATCGTAAGCACATAAATAAGTAAGAACAATTATTGTAACTGCTCGTGTAGAAGTTCTGTTTTTCAATCAATCCGAACTTTGTGAGTTAAACCATGAACCCATAATGTGGCAATGGAACAAGCCAAGTGAACGCACCTGCACCACAGCAGCCTTCTACAGAGCTCTAGGGTGCGTGGTTTTCTCTCTTTATTAATCTGGTTCTAAGTCACACACCTTCTGATGCGGCCTTTGTAGCCCAATTCTGAGGCTTCCAAATCTAACTGCACAATCTTACTCCCTAGGAGAGATACTGGAACACTCTTCAGGACACGACAAATTAGACGATATAACTTTGACTAAAAATTGGAAGCAGCTCCTGCCTTTTGCTTTCAAAACAGTAACATAATAAGCAGCACACACTAAGCAAAAGGTGAACAAATGACGCGTTTAACACAAGTACTACTCACGATCAGTCAGTAGTGCTCAAACATGGAAAAACTAATGTGAGAAAAAAAAGGCCAATAGCAGCACCTCTTATCTAACAGACGTGGCCACTGGTGTCGAAATGCTTATTTACTCAAATGTTAACTCTGCACTTCCAGGCAGCCCCAATACCCTCTTGTTTGTGAACAGTGCATACCACTGGGTGGCTGCCGACTGTTTCCTCCTGCAAGGGGCTTTCAGGCAGAACCACTTCTTACCTGCCTCACTTGCCCACTGTCCATTCTCCACCTTGTACTATCACAAGTTGACGTGTAGTTTACAAGTTTACAAAGAAAACCTCTTTAGATTGTCGCCTGACTGTTCATTTGCCAAATGATGTGGGGACATTAAAAAAAGTAGGAGAAAATTTCAAGGTGGGGGAGGAGGTGGGGGGAAGCTGAGCTATTTTTGGACCACTGAAGGCAAAGAAGTAGCTAGCACAGAAGCCAACCTGACGACCGCAGAGATCCAAACATCTCTCTGTTTCCATTTCCCAGGCTTGAGTAAGTTCTGACAGATCAACTGAGCAGTGACAGGAGACCGATTATTCTGTGGTTTCTGTCAAGTTTCCTGATTTTCATCTGTTCTAGAAGACGAGCAGGAACTTGAACAGTCTTAATCTGAAGCGTACAAGGACACATTCTGAAATGAACGCTGTTTAACCCGCAGATGCAAGGCGACGGGCAGGTAAGGAGACAGCTTTGCTGTGAGAGCATGTGAGCATGTGTGAATGGCATAGGAGAGCAGAAAGGATCTGTGAGCTGGGCAGCAACCGTGCCCGGCAACACTGGCTCACCCCCACTCCCAGTAAGTCACTTTTTGTTTGAGAATATTAATTGGTTGCTATGGCATTCTATTCGCTCACACTGAGTCTGGGATCCAAATCTGAAATTTTATCATTGATGACTACTTAGAATTTCCAGTTGTGGCTGTTACAATGCATCTGTGAAGAAGAGATGTCAAAGAAAATGCCAAAAAGGTGTTTATCTGGGACAAATGTAAAAGCTTCTACATGTGTATCGAAATTGGCCCCAAAAACTATAAAATCAATTATTACAATACTTAAAAGTTAGTGTGAATGCTTTTGTTTACAATTGCATGTATGTCTAGATATATAGTTATTACCTGTGTGTGTGTGTGTGTGTGTGCGTGCATACATACAGGTAAAAGCTTTTATATTTGTTGTTACTGGGATAACTTAACTCTCATAATACCTAAGAAGATAATTTATTTGCCTTTAAAGATAATTATAAGTTGCAAAAACATCTCTCTTATGCATAGCAAAAATTCGAGTTAATATGCTACTTATTAGGGTCTATGACTAATCAGCCAAATTATTTCAAATACTCTAAATATTATGAATTTCAAATTACACACAGGAGAATTAACGCAGATCCACAGTGTGAGCATAGTCAACCAAGCTCACGCAATCCATCTAGTCCAGAAACATATTTTTAAGAAAGCACACCTAATGCTATGGAGAAATGAATCAAAACTGTCACACTAAGGTGGGGGTGGGGGGGAACACCTGCAGGGCACAGCCAGCTAAGTACCCAACTCTTGATTTCAGCTCCAATCATGATCTCAGGATCTTAAGATCGAGCCCGGAATTAGGCTCCATGGAGCCTGCTTAAGATTCTGTCTTCTCCTCTCCCTCTGCCCCTCCCCACTTCTGAAAAAAAAAAAAATTTCACACTGGTAAAAAAAATAAACTCCCCACACACACGTTGTAGTTTACATAGTCATCTTATTAAAACAGACTTGAAACAAAGTTTTTAGGACTAAAAAAAAAAACCACTGATAAGTTTTAAAAAATATATAATGTACTCATCAAATACCAAAATAATATATTTTTATAATTTTTGAATATAAAAACTTTATACTTCCATAAAATCTGTATAAATACACATATAATAGTATGCACAACTGGTAATAGACACAAAAACTCCAAGTTATCATGTCCATTATAGTGCAGTAAGGAAGAAATGAGGGAACACCAAGATACTCCAAGCATGAAAACCCAGTAACAGGAAGTAGACAGATTGTGGGGAAAGAATTAGTGCTTGCTGAAATGTTATACTGCCCCTCTGCCACTTGAGGAAGCAGGTAGAGAGGATGTAACTATCCTGACCAAGGCCACCCTGCTGATCTCACCATGAGCCTGAGCTCTCTGAACACATGGAAGGAGCTTATACTCTATTCATGGAGCTCCTGAGGCCAGGGGGTTTCAATCAATCCAACTTACCACGCCACACCTGTTCCCTCCCCTTCTGCCCTTTCCACCAAATCACCCATCAGCAGGTCCTAAAATCCTCTTCAATTACTTTCATCTTCAATCATATATTTGTAGGGTAGTATCTATAATTTTCTGGCTGTAAGAATGCTCCATCCAGTATCAGACACATATATTAGGGGCCAAGTTATGCTTGAAACATAAATTACAATTATCCCTGACATCTTTAAACAATACAACTTGGGAAGAGGCAGCAATAGAAAAAGAAAGTCTCTCAAAGTCAGAAGAATTGGGGTGGGGGGGGAGTACCACTTTAAAATAGCTAATGCGTATATTAGGCAGCAAGGGACTAAGTAACTACCCTCTAAGAGGCCAAGCCACCAAGCTCCCCGAGTCCCAGTCCCTGATGTAATATTCCCAGCTGATGCTGCTTATCTGGAGGTCCCACTTTGAGAATTACGGATCTGTAGCTGAACCCCACATTCACATTCACCTTACTAATAACACTGTTTACAATCTAAGCCAGTTAATGACGAGGCAAAATAAAGAATAAATGCTTAACAAGCAAAACCACCATATTATCCCCACAGTTAGGCATGACATTATTCTTGACTAGAGAAATTTTAAAAAGGAAGGAAGGGAGGGAGGTAGGGAGGGAGGGAAGGGAGAAGACAGATGGAGGGAACAGGATCAAGGTATTTCCCATTAGATCAAAGATGCTTTCTAGAGTCAACTGCTGGACAAAGGAATACTGTTGCCTCTAGAGTGAATTTAGGTGTTGAGGCTTCCTAAGCCTCCATCTCTATGGTAAGAATCTAGAAGTCACCTTTATTTCATTTGGTTTCAGCATTGCTTCAAAGTTAGGCTGGTATCAAGCGAGCTTTCTCAACTTCCCAGCATGAAGGGTCTCTGGAACACCAAGAGCCACCAGGCCAGAGAGGAGAGGTTGAAGCCACACAAGCATATTCTGCCATCCTCCTTATGAGTACCCTCACTTGCAGAAGGCTCTCTAATAAAGGCCTATTGGACAATAAGGAGAATCTCTTTCAAATGAAAATTACATCATTGGCATAAGAGTGCCAAGCCTTTTTAGGTAGAGCAGTGATTCTTAAAGTGTAGTCCCCCCAGACAAGATTCATAAACATCACCAGTGAACTTGTTAGACGTGCAAACCTTTGACCCCAGAACTACTGAAGTATGAAACTTTGGGAGTGGAGCTTGGCAATCTGTGTTTTAACAAGTCCTCTAGGTGATCTGCACATTCAACTTTGAATTCCACTGGGTAAAATGATCTGTACACCCTGGGACAGGGTCAGGCGTAATTGTAAATAATATCCCACCCCTGCTTTGGAAATGTCCTGCTTTGGACAGTAACTTACACAGTCATTCTTACATTTAAGATTAAATACTACAAAGGGGATTCATTGGCCGGGCTCTATTTACTACTTGGGATTTCAAATTAGCTTTATTCTGCTGCTACATTCTAGTACTAAACCCACAAGTGTCCCTGAATGCTGAAAAATGCATTGCCTCATGAAAGCCAAGGGGACAAGGCTAGAGAAATCAATTTCAGTACAGGTATACTATCTTTACAAAAAAAAAATACCCACAACATTACATAAAAAGTCAAGCTTCCTGAGTATGGGATCAAGTTTCCTCCATCGTATCTTTAAAATCCTTTTACCTAAATACTCTGGCTCCTCTGCAGGCACTTTTCTTCCCCTAACTAGCACCATCGAAAACAAGCCTAGTAGGTTATTTACTAGCCTTATTTTTATAGCAATAATTCAGCTACATTAATTCCCAGAAAAACCAATTTTGCCACAAAGCTTCCCACTCCACTGTCCTTTTAAAGGCAAAGTAAAATGCTGGTCATATGCTTTTGGATCTGATCAATTTTTGATTCCTTTGAAATCCTTTGCCTTCACACAGCCTAAATTATATAGCGGGGTTTTTTTATTCAACTCAGAAGTCTTCCATCTGCTGTTTCTGAAAAGCCTCGGGGGCCTCCAACACCATGTTCTGACCCTTCATCTCTCAGATGAGAAAATAATCACAGAGGGATGATGGCTTCTACTGGATTGCATACATCTGTCATTAAAGTCAAACTCTCAAAGAGAAAAAGATCAGCTATTTGGCTGCTCAGGCTTGACCCACAGGAGATTGTGCACTTTGGTGTGGTCACCAGGACAAAGAATTTGAGTCTTAGTTTTCTAGGAAGACACACACTGATTTTTATCTCGTCCCTGAACTATAGCGACAATTCACACCAAGCCGACTTGCAACATGTCTAGTTTTCTTTTACTGTGGGAGAGATATCTGGCCGGAAAGCAGGACTCACTCACTGCTTGCAGGATCTTTCCAGTGAGCTCAGCCCTAAGGTCAATGGCTGTTAGATGAGTTCATCTAAGGAATGCTTCCATCCTGCTACAGAGGTTAAATGAAATCTTTTTATTCTAGAAAAATATCAGTCATTCATTCATTTAGCAAACACTGATTCCACACCATGTGCCCCCCTCCATGATTCTGGATCCTTGGGGTAACTTCACAGGCTGCAGACTCCCTGACCTCATGAGGCTTACATTCTAACGGGCACAAAGACAAGCCTTGACAACTTCAATTCTTTCTCCAAAGAAATGATACTTACTCACTTATGGCAACAATCTCTGGGCATACTTTAATGTACTAGATTTTTTTTTTAATATTCTTTATAGAGATTTAAAAGAGAGCTAATCTTATCAGAAGCCAAACAACATTTATGAGCTTGATCTGAATCCCTGACCTAATCTTGTTAGAAGCTGACTGATAGCTCTACATGTACTGATGACAAAAAAAAAAGGATATGGAAAATGATGCAAAATTCAGTTAAAAATCCCAGCAGTTGGCCATGATTAATATTCTCTTTTTCCTGCCCCTGAAACTGCCTACCTATGTTTCTACACAAGGATCTCACCGCCTCTTTTCCCTACTCCAAACAACTCTGCACCCACCATTTTTATAGAAGTGAAAAAAGGAAGAGAGAGGATATGTCCTGAGATAAAAAGAAAACTTAAAATGTAAGATTAGCTGTCTTGTTTTCACTGAATATAGGAAGAGTCAAAACACAGCAGCAGGCCCCTTCACGATGCCACTGAGACAGGTAGTTTGGTGAACAACAAAAAAGGGGAACAAAAAATCATTTTCAGAAAAGGAGCTCTCCCTTAAAACATCATATTAGGTTAAAATACTTAATGCACACTTACTGCCTAATCTTTTGGGGTTGTGGCAAGACTTTTATTTTTCTGAGTATGGGTCTGCTAATTTTCCTTCAAAAACCATAACATTAGCATATTGCCAGTAATGTCTAGTTTCTTCATTTATTTCAAGTAGTATGAGAATTTTTAAACACTCGGGAAGCCATGTGAGTCAAAACAAAACAAAACAAAAACAAAATAGAAACCCCAGACCTAGATTCTTATGTGTCTTTTCAGATTTTGTCCTATGAAAATTTCATTTTATACAGGTAGAGCCACATACATGTTTGTCTCATTCTTTTTTCATGTTCCATCATATAACATAAACATTCTTGCGTAACACTAAGAATTCTGCAAAGTTATTGTCCTTAACAGCTCCCTAATATCCTTCTCCCAAATAAGCCTTTATTTACCTAAATAATCCACTAATTTGAGAGACACATTCAATGTTTCCACTGTTTTTGCTGTGATAATGTTCTGATGAATTCAAACCTTGCCTGCACTTTGGGTTTTTGTTTGTTCTGAGTAGTATATTTCTAAACCAGAACAACAGGATCAACAGTGGTAAATAAGAGTCTCAATTCACCTTACCAATTGCTCTATCATAAAAACTGCACATGAGGTGAATGGGTAGCTTTGTTGGTTAAACATCCAACTGTTTATTTCAGCTCAGGTCATGATCTCAGGGTCATGGGATCAAGCCCTCCATCAGGCTCCACACTCAATGGGGAGTCTGCAACTCTCTCTTCCTCTCTCTCTCAAATAAATAAATCTTTTTTAACTGCATAATTGACAGTTTCACTAGTTGAGAGTGATGGTCTCACTGCATCTTTACAAGCACTGAGGTTTTTGTGTTTCATGATTGATCTTAGGTCTTTGCTAGTTTCATTGGTTTACACACATGGAGCATTGTTGAGATTTTGATATGTCTTTGAGTAACGGTAAAGTCAAATATGACTACAGTTCATCATGTCCTTATTTCTGTGAATTTCTTGTTCAGGGCGTATGGATGGAGAGATGGGAGGTATGCAGACATCAGCGATGATGCTTTCTCATGGTTTCATTTATCCAGCTGATATATTTGTAGACTTGGGTACAGATACTTGAGTCACTGGATTGGCCACAAGGGAAAGTTCCCTAGAACACCAGGTCTTGCAGGGTACCTTTGCACATCAGTGGTTCCCCTAAGTCACTGTTGCAGGCAATGGTCTTGGAGTTAGGAAAGCCAGCACACAGCACAGACTTTCCCAGCAAGTCCTTGTAAACCCTCTTACTGTCCTGGGAGGAGATAAGCCTGAAACCCACACACAGGATCTACAATGAAAGGTCATTCTGGAGGGTCTGTTGTGATCTCAACTCCAGACTCGGCTGGAAACCAAGCATGGCACCTACATTCTTAAGCCTTCAAAAGAATGGAGTCTGTCTTAGCCTAGCAAGGAAATAAAACAGTGAAGTTTGTCAACAAATGTTCAGTGGATGGACAGCGTTAAGGAGGATCTTAACGAACTATACCATAGAAACAACATTCTGCTTCCCTAGTTATTATCTAAGTCCACTCCTAAGGACTCCTAAGTCCACTTCTGCCTAAGAAAAGATTCATGCTGTGCTTTCACTAAGGGAGACAGCTAGTCCTCAAATCTACAAAGCCAAGGAATGGAGCACAACAGGAAAGAGCAAAAAGCAGCATTCTGGAATCCAACTATATGGTTTCAAATCTTAACTCCACACCACTTACTCTGATATCACCTTGATAAAGTTATTCAATGCCTCTATGACTCAGTTCCCTCACTGATCATGGAAATTAAATTAATTCATATGCATAAAGTACCCAAACAATGACTGTCATGACATCAGAATACAATCAATGTTTACTGATATCATCACCATCATCATCTTATTTCTCAGTAACATAGTACACTGTTTTGATGACTACGAGACAGTAGAAGCCAAAGGGACATATTCAGAGTCTAGCTTGCCACTTAAACTGTTTGATCAATTTTATTTATCTGTTCAAATGCCTAAGAAGCACTACTGTAGTTGTTATACTACCTGATATATAGTTGACAATCAAAAACTACAGCCACTCATATGTATAAAAACCTACAATACACACACATAATGTAGCAAATCTACATTCTAGCCTGTGTCCTCTGCTGCACAGCTAACAAACCTCCATCCAAAAACCCTAACCGGCATTTGACTGTTGATTCAGCATTTCACTTGGGGCAGTGGAAGAAAAGCTACCTTCCCTCAGGAGGTAATTCCTGAGAAGATACCCACTTAGCATGTAGGCTATAATCTGGGAAAAATGATCTGCTGCACTGGGGAGTTAAAATAGGAGCTCACAGAAAGGATAGAGCACTGTGTACTGCAGCATCCGGTGGACTGAAGAAACAAAATTAGGCCTCGTCTTAAAAAAGGAAACTGACACACCAGTAGAGGGGTGGGAAGGGATATACTGAGTATGGAAGTAACTTCAATTAGTATGTTTACTGACCCATAAATATGTCTTCCTTTATTCTTGCCTTGATCCCTTGACCGGAGAGATCTTGATTCTATTTGGAATTATTTTCCTCTGATGACCAAGCTCTACATTTATCAATTTCCATCTTCAAAACACAACATAAATCATCTCTTGCCCACACAGCCTTTCCTGTTGACCTTTTTACTGACAGCTCTTGTGGTGCACACTCCCTGCCATCTTTCCAATACTCTACACCATGTACACATAGTTTACAACATGCATTTAGCAGCCTACTGCTCTAAGTGCAAGTTTCACACCTTTGACTTTTTTTTCCCCACTTAATTTAGGTTTGAGTGTAAGCTACATAGGAAAAAATGGAAAGCAGATCTGAAATGTAAATTCAATGGGTTTTGACACCAAGTAAACACCACCCCAATTATTATATTTCCATCACAAAAGTTCCCTTACACTCCCCTTTCCACTCACAGGTGTCCACTTGCCCCATTTCTGCCACTAGAACTTAGTTTTACCTGTAGTAGAATTGTATTTAAATAGAATCACACATTACATACCCCTTTTCTGACTTTTGTTTAGTTTCACATTTTGAAATTATTGCGATCATACTGTTGGCACATATCATTCCTCTTGATCACTAAGCTATACCACTTGATCACTAAGGTATACTACGAGTATACCACAATTTCCTTATCCATTTTAATCCTCTGATGGACATTTGGGTCATTCCCAATTTTGTCTCTTACGAAAAGAGTTACTGTGAACATTCTTTACAGGGGGATATGCTTTCAGTTCTCTTAGCTAAACAGGTAAGGAATTAAATTACTACCTCATTAGCTGTAGGTTAACTTGATTACAAGTTACCAAACTGCTTTCTAAAGCAGATTTTCTACTTTCCACTCCAACTAAAAATTATGGAAGTACTAATTGCTCCATTTCCTTGTAAACGGTTAGTATTATCAGTTTTCTTGGTATCTGTGGCTTTCTGTTGTTGTGGGGGTTCTGGGGCGTGAGGTTTGGGGGGTTTTTTTCTTTTTTTTTTGTTGTTTTGTTTTGCCATTTTAATGGGTGTGAAGTACTACCTCATCATTTCAATTTGCACTTCCCTGATGACTCATGATGTTGAACATCTTTTCACATGTTGCCTGGTCAAGTATCTTCTTTTGAGAACTGCTTCTTCAAGTCTTTCGGCCATTTTTTAATTAAGTTATAAAAATTCTTTAAATACTCTGAGTCCTTTAACATAGGTACGTACTACCATAGGTACAGCTTACCTTTCGTTTTATTAATGTTATCTAATGAAAAATGGAAGTCTAAAATTTTGATAAGGCACAACTTATTATCTTTCTATTTTATGGTTAGTTCATTCTGTATCCTAATAAATTACTGCCTATCCAAGGTTATGAGCATATTCTGTTTTCCTCTAGAAGTTGGGGTTTCAGTTTTACAATCAGATATATAATCCAACTTCAATTACTCCTTTGATTCCTTATTTCATCTGGTAATCGATCTCTGGAAAGATGAAGTGACCTAAAAGCATTGATGACTCATTTATAAATACCCACAGAGGTTGAGTGAAATGTATTTTGAAAGCCTGTTATAAAGACCTACTAACAGGAATTGTGACCCAATAGAGCAACACAGAATATCCAAATGAAAGTGATGATCTGGCCCTGCCTTATGATAAGCTTTTGACTAGGGCAGGGATAATCCAAAGTTTCCATTTCTTTTTGAACAGCAGTTTAACCTAGCATGGAAACAGAGAACAGTTTACTTACGGTATTTTCTCCCTCTCCGAATATACATTAGAACAATTACAATGTCATTACTATAGACTGAACTCTCTTTAATGAACTGGGCTCCATAAAATCAGTCAAGTGATTCCCAGCAGCTCTGTTGAAAGGACTTTAAAAGGAGTAATGTCAAAAATATTACTCTCAGAGGACATATTTTCTATAGCCTAAAACACACACATTATTTTGTAGGATTCAGATGACTTTTGAGAAATGTTTTACTAATATTTCTTCTAGAAAACATGTCAACTCAAAACATAAAGAGAATAATTCCTGCTCTTCATATAAAGACTGTCACCTAATGCATCTTAAAATAAAGCATTTCAAGCTATTGCCTTGAGACTTTACTAAGAAAACGCAAGATTAAGAAGAGTTCTTTTCCATGTATTAGGGCTTGGAGAATTTAACAGCTTAGCGAGGACCACAGAGCATTTTGTCAAGACTCAGCAGTGCAGCCAATACAGCACCCTACATGCTAAGACACAAAGAGACCACGCAGAAGAGCCGTACCGCGGCAGCTGCTTCCTTGGTAATATCGAGCGCAAACATGCTTGCTGTTCAGCAAGGCTCATTTCTTATCACCTGCCTTGGTGCTGAAGTTTCCATACTACAATTGAGGAACTGGCACAGGAAAACTATGTGCATGTACACAAGAGCCTAGGCACTCATTTATAACTTGCACATCCTCTATTTTTAATGACGGCCCAAGGTTCCCAAGCTAACATTGCTTAGAGAACTATCTGCAGGAGCGCCTGGGCTGCTCGGTCATCAGGCGTCTGCCTTCGTTGGGCTCAGCTCATGATCGCAGAGTCCTGGGATCCAGCCCCACGCTGGCCTCCCTGCTCTGCAGGAAGCCTGCTTGTATTCGCTCTCTCGATGTCTCTCTCTCAAATCAATAAATAAAATCTTTAAAATAAATGGGGAAAAAAAGAAAAGAAAACTATCAACAATAGTTGCTTGGAATTTTGGGTGAAACAAAAGAAAGTACCACGTAAACCTGGTATTGTTTCTTTTTGAACATAAAAGGAGTTTTCATGTCTAGCTCCTTGCATGTGGTGAAGTTATGCATTTAAATTCCCTTTCTCATCAAGTATTTCAATTACCGCCATTCCCTTAATAGCACTCCATTACTTTTATGCCTTCCTAAATGCAGACTCCTTTCCACAGCTGAAGGTCAGAAACAATAAAAGCAGCAAGAACACAAACAAAAAACCCAGAAGAACCAAAAACACCTTCCCAGTAAGGAATATTATCTTAAGCCATATATTCCATGAACTGTTTACTTAATGGCTCCAATAACAGCCAAAATAAACTTTTCATTTAAAGAATGTAAGAAACTCTAATACTCAAAAAATACACTCTAGAATGAGCTACCCAGACCATATTTAACTAGATGAGTTCTCTAGTACTTTACAGCACTGATATAATGCACTAATGCTAGCTATGAAAATCTTAACTTTCCCTAAAATCCATTTTAAATCACACTGTGAGAACCATGTGAGAAACTGCACTGACTTCGAGTCAGAAGGAAGTTTACAGAAGTTACAGAATCCTAAGGCACATGAGGACTGAGCACACACCACTTCCTCCCTCGGAGGAGAGAGCTTTTCTTTCACAGAATCTACAGAATCCCTTCTCACTCTTGACTTTCTTCTTAACGAGCAGCCAATTCCCCTGGCATACATGCTTTATTTTTCCCTGTGCTAAGCCACCAAGTCCCAGAGCTTTTCTCCTAGGGCTGGAGTTCCTTTATACTTACTTGTTCGTATCACTTACTCATGCACTCCCTTCATTTACTCAACATCTTCAAGGTGTTAGAACATTAAGAGAATAGTCCAAGAAAATAACATGCAGCACCCTACCCCACCCCGTCTCCAACAGCTAAGATAATGTGAAAGTCAAAAAATATAACCCCTCAAAAAGGACTCTACTATTATACAACTGTATTTTGCAAATATGATTTTAATAATGTCTAAAGTCTAGGCAAGCCGTGTTTAATATTAAGTTCATTCACTCAACAACACACTGCTTTCCATTTGGGTTGCTAATGTGAATATGAGCCTAAAAGTTACTTCTGTTTGTGATTTCCAGACACATTCACAAATTTGTTTGCATTTTAACTTTGATAAGTTCATGTTCTCATTTTAACAGAGGCCTCTGTGTGCCTCAAAAACTGAGACCATGAAAGGAAATCTAATTATTTAAAAGAAATCAGATGAGGCTACCCCAAACTCACTGTGCCAGGAGCTGCCATTAGCATGAAGTTTCCACAGCTGTGTTTTACCACAAACAGAAGCACTAAGGAGAAAGAAGGAACTGAAAGAGAGCAAAATAAGATGGCATCAGAGCCAAAGGCACCTGCGTATGCTGCCAAATAAAACCCATGCCAGGGGCTGTAGAACTCCTGTAATGAAGTTCAAAGCACAGACCATCAAACGTTCCCTTGGACCAGAACTAGTCAGACTCATCCAGGACAGATGCTCCTGCCTTTGCCTGCAACTCAATTCTCAGGAACGCGAGGCCTTGTTCCAAGCCCTCCCATGATCCCCTGGAAAGGTCAGAGATCCCTCCAGATCAGAGTTGTTATGACTGTTACTTGTCAGAAGGAACTTCTAGTCAAACAAAATCTTTGAGGGAACACTAATACATCCAACGCAGAGCAGAAATGGTCTTGATGAGGCTGAGGGGAGACTATCCCATCCGCCCCCCTAAAACACTCCCCCTGGAAAGCTCTTGAGCCCCACCCAGAAGCCAGCCAGGAAGAGGTTTGAAACTACTGGTCACAATCGTCCTCATACAGAGTGATGTTCTTCATGATGAGCCAGCCGTACACTTCCTACTTTCCTCGGGAGGGGGAATCCTGGGAATACAGTACAACTCCCATCACTGATTTGAAGGAGGATTAGGGACAGAAGGAAATCATCTGCGAGTGGGCATCTGAGGTGACAAAGAAGATTCAGAAGTGTTTTCATGATAAAAGATATAAAAACAGAAATGCAATGTAAAAATAGAAAATAGTGATGCTCAAGGTAAGAAATCAATCCATGGTACATTTGGATTTTTGAAAAATTCTCAGAAACTACATGTCAGTGCTCTGAAAATTAGCTGAGTGACTGCGAGTTTCTCTGAATTCTTTACAAAGTTAGATTAACTTTTGGTTTCTGTGATCAATATTCAGATTAAAGTCTCAAAATAGACCATCATACATTATATTTTACAAGCATCTTCCCTTCCTCTATTCCTTCCTTCCTTAGTTTAACAAATATTTATTGAGTACTTCCCTTGTGCCAGGCACAAGTCCAGCTGTTGGAGACACAGCACTGAATGAGACAAAGAGCCTAACTTCATGAGCTCATAATCCTGCGGAAAGACATACACTAAACAAATAACACAGCAAAGGAGTCTTCCAGTGAAGAACCACTGAGAAGAACGTGGGCTGGCCATAAGGTAGAGCGCCCAATGGATGGGGCAATCAGGAGTGATAACAATGACGATAAGAAATCAGAACATAGACCTGAATGAAATGAGGAAGACGAAGAGGGAGGAAAAGCATATGCAAAGACTACAAGATGGGTTGACATGTTGGAGGGAGACCAGCAACAGCAAGATCAATGCAGCTCCAACAGGAAGAGGCAGGGAAGCCAGGAGGTACAGTCAAGGAACAGGTGCAAGGCAGGTGTCAGCCAGACAAAAGAGGCCCATTCGGGCCATGATCAAAGCCTGGATTTTACTATGGTGGGAAACACTCTCTCACCCCACTTCCTTGGGTAGTTTGAGCAAAGGAGCACCAACACACAACTTGTTCTCAGAGGTCCCTCTTGCACTTAGCTGGAGAAGAGATCATGGGGGTGGTATGGTGAGAGGGGTATGGAGAAGGCCATGTAAGAGGCTCCTGCTTCCCAGCACTGATTATGAATGGAGAGAAGTTTTTTTAAAAACATAAACGGCAATTTGAGCAGGAACAATTTCAGGGAAAAGGCATTCCACTGAGTATAAATGAGAAAACTCTCGATACTGGGTTATAGGCACTTTATACAATTACATACCAATTAATGAATTTAGGTTTGAATTTCTGAGAGACTGGCCATAACAAGTTTTCGGTAAGAGTGCTTGGACAGCTTCCTCTTTCTTCTCTGCTAAAACATAACCCTCTTACCCTCATGAAGGATTCAGTTCTTTAAAACATAGGACAGTGTGTGCAATGATTATTTAATTTTACACCAAGTGAGCCCAAACCCTCCCTGATATCCCACCAAACAAATGTTAGTAAAATAATGGAAACAATAGTGGAACTGAAGACAAACCTCAAAACACAACCTTCAAAGTTTTGAGGGGAAAGAAGGAGGGAGCAAGGAAATAAGGTATGAGATGTTTATAATCATGAGGAAAATATGAAATAATCCAAACATCCATCAACCAGGAAATGGTTACATGATTCTTTCCTTCAGTAGGATGGTGTGCAACTATTCCAAAGAGAAAGGTAGAGATTTAAAAACCGACATGGGAAGTCACCTAGATATACTGGAGTGGGTAGGGGTTGGGAGCAATGGCAAGAGATCTCAACTTCTGTCCATCATTACCTGCCTTTCTAGTATCTAATAATTATTAACATTTATTGTTTCTCACAGATTAGGCTTTGAGAGTATTATACCTCACTGAATTCTTACAATAATCCAATGGGATGCAGGGATTTATTCTCATTTAATAAATCAGATAGAGTATTTTAGCCAGACTCAGCTTGTAAGTGGGGGAGGTCAGATTTGAATCCAAGAATTCCTACTCTGTAGTTCACAATCTTGGCCTCTAAATTATTTCTTAGAGTTGAGTCCTTATTCAGTGCATGTATTAAATCAACTCACTCATGGATTCTCTCTTTCAAATGACATCAAAAAAATAAAATTTCCACTTAGTGTTCTGGGAAATAATTTTAAGGAAAATTAAATAATTGATGAAACATGCAAAGTTTATGACATTTTGAAAAGTCAACATGACCCAAACTGGCAGTAAACTTAAGATCAAAGTACAAGGCAACTTTACAAACAAGTATTATTTAAAGGCTCAGTGACCGATGATGTTGTTAGCCCTCACTACAGCAAATTGTGAAGGTTCAAGCTCTTTGTGAATGTTCACAGAGACTTAATGTTTATTTAAAAAAAAAGATTATTTGAGAGAGAAAGAGCACTCACAAGGGGAGTGGCACGAGGGGCACTGAGGGAAAGAAACTCAGGCACAGTGAGGAGCCCAATGCAAGGCTCGATCTTAACCACCCTGAGGTCATGACCTGAGCTGCAATCAAGAGTCAGACACTCAACTGACTGAGCCACCCGAGCACCTCAAGAGAATGTACTGTTTAAATAGATGCCCATCAGTTCGAGGCAAGCTGGGTTGGTTCCAATCCGCAGGCATTCTTTCAGCAGCTCCACATGTTGATGACAATGGGAATGGGAGGGATTTCCAGGTGAAGCTGATAATTAGCCATCCAGATCCGCTAAAAGGTTAAGGGGTTGTCCTAGAGGCCTAGGACCTATACACACTCTGGAGCTCCTGATCCATCTTTGTACCCACTTGACCCAGCAAAAATGCCCAACTCCTCATCTGTCAACCTAACACCTTTATGCCTGGGTCTTCTCTCAAACCCCACCACCCAGTAGTAGTCACAGCAGTGTTTTCTGATCAGCCTAGATAACTAGAAGGGACATGTTTAAGACTAAAACTATGGCATTGCCCTGCTGCAACTTAAATCCTTACCAGCTGTGTGACCTTGGGCATAATGCTTAACCACTCTGTGCCTCACTGTCCTTGTCTTATCAGGGAACATTAACAGAACTTATTTCACACACTACTTATCAGGTTTTAATGAGCTAACATAAATAAGGAATTTAGAAAAGTATCTGCTATGTCATAAAAACTCAATAAATATTAGGTATTATTAGTATTGCTACTATTATCACAGCACCGAAGTAGGAGACATAAACTCCCTTCTTGTGTCAGAGTCACCAACTGACCCTTCTTTTCCTCTCATTTTACCATTTACAACAAAATAACTGGTTATCCAAGGATAAATTTCAACGATCTTTTTTTTCACTTTTGTACATTTTCTAATTTGCCTCTGCATGCCTTAATCATTTTTTTAATTAAGCTGTTTAAAGCAAACAACTTGAAGAATTAGTCTTCACTGAATTCCCTTCCTACCCTTCTGACTGGGTGGGGGATTATCAGAACCTCTACCACATCAAGTCTCTGGCTAAGCCTGCAGGCGTCAGGACGCTGTAAGGACCATGCTGCCATTTACCACAGAGCCCAGGACTGACATCTGGAAATTTCAGGCTGTGACATTTCCATGAAGAAAACTAAAGGGAAACCACAGACCAAGGCTACACATGCTACTGCAGACAAATTATTATCAAATTCTCAAAACAAAACAATCACTGGTAAAGGACTTAGAATCTAATAATTCTAGAAGGATATATTTTGAAAATTAAAATCCTTACTTTATATCAGAATACTTAATCAGGGACTTCCCAATCTCCCATTATTGTATAAAATGTGTTTGTACCTTTTGGCTTTTAACAAATTATGAAAGGTCCTCACAACCTCCAGCTACTACAAATTGTTGGTTTACTAGTATTCTCGAACTTCAGCATGCCTTCTAACACATGTACCCCTGGGCTTTAAGATGTGGGAGTCTGGGGCGCCTGGGTGGCTCAGTGGGTTAAGCTGCTGCCTTCAGCTCAGGTCATGATCTCAGGGTCCTGGGATTGAGTCCCGCATCGGGCTCTCTGCTCAGCAGGGAGCCTGTTTCCCTCTCTCTCTCTCTCTCTCTCTCTCTGCCTGCCTTTCTATCTACTTGTGATCGCTCTGTCAAATAAATAAATAAAATCTTTAAAAAAAAAAAAAAAAAAGATGTGGGAGTCTGGGGTCATTCCTGAGAATATCCATTTCTAGTGAATTCCCAGACAATGCTCATGCTGCCAGTCCAGATCCAGGAATGATACTTTAAGAACCAGTAATTTAAGGAATTATGTGGACATCTGGGATTTAACCTAAGCATAAGCAACCAACCTCCCTAACAGAAGTGATGTAAGAAAACTAACGGCCATTTCTCCATTATATCCCAGTGAGCTGCCTATCAGGCAGTGGCCATTCTGTTTGGCTTCCTCACCACCAACCCTTCCACCTCATATTTCTAGGTAAGCCATGGCTTGACTATCATTTTAATTCAATCTGGCAAGAATTTATCAAATTCCTTATATCCAATTAGGTAGATTAGAAACTAGTTTTGTTATTTGTATAAAAGGGTGGCTGCCAATAAACTACCATCATCACTACTACCTCTGCCTTTTTTGTTTTTTGGTATCTTCAACATTCATACATGCAAAATATCTCCTTAATCTTTCTTATTGTACACATGTATTTTCAAATGAGGATGAGAAAAAGTGTAACATGGTTTAGAAAATTCCACCTCTCTCATTTCAGAATTAAATGCATAAACAAACATGGCTCTGAAGACTCTAGATGCTCCCCCTAAAAAATCAAAGCCAAGGTCATGCAGATCCCTATAAACACATAGGGAGCTTGACCTGAAACATATAGAATGAAAGGGCCGAGACACTTACAACATCTCAAAGACCTCAGTCTACAGAGATGAATAGCAGAAAGCCAGCATCATGGATGTGTTGCTGTCAGGATAAAGGTCAAGGTTGAGTATGCTGTAGATGTCTTAGCTCTGGGTATAATTTAATGTGAGTACAACCACAACAGAAATGGGAATGTGCATACGGAAAAATGTCTACGGTCATTTACACAAATAAGAAGTTTATTACTTTTCTAGGATTAGGTTCTAACCCCTACATACTCAGGACAGTGATCATCATGGAAGAAAAGCCAGTATTGAGTTGTACTTGGGTAAACAGTCCTTAAAAGCTAGTTTTAAAAGTATTTGTAGAGCTCGGTGAAGAAGTAAATAAGAGGTGAAAATAAGTTTATTTTAGATAAGATGACCTTTTGGCTCCTCTTTCCATGTTCAAACACCATGTCCATTAAATTTGAATAGCCCTCATTCTTTTTACAACTGAAACACACTCCTACTCTGCTACCCCAACTCTGCCAATGAACTCCTTAGCCATAGCCCTCATCAATATAGTGAGGATCTACTACATCCCCAGCAGTTAGCTAAATGCTGTAGTTGGCCAAAAAATAGAAACTGCCCCAAGGTCCCCTTCTAGAGTATATACAAATCTGTAATGTTTATCACAACAAAAAAGGGGTTTGATTCCAAATAATTTGGAATTAAAACATAGGGATTACAGGGGCGCCTGGGTGGCTCAGTGGGTTAAAGCCTCTGCCTTCAGCTCAGGTCATGATCCCAGGATCCTGGGTTCGAGCCCCGTATCGGGCTCTCTGCTTGGCAGGGAGCCTGCTTCCTCCTCTCTCTCTGTCTGCCTCTCTGCCTGCTTGTGATCTCTGTCTGTCAAATAAATAAATAAAAAAAAATCTTAAAAAAAAAAAAAAAACAAAAAACATAGGGATTACAGAAGGGAAAGAACAGGACGAATTAACGCTGTCAGAATCATGAAGGAATCAGAACTAGAGAAAAAACAGAGCCGAGAAAGAATGCAATGAGCCTAAACTGTAAGGCGAGACTCTTTAAACTTCTGGTTGGAAAAGCAATGTGTTCTTTTCAGTGGTTGGTGAAAGAATCCTCCTAAAGTCTAGTGCAGAGTATTTATACATAGAAGATGATCAATTTGTTGGCTCATAGCAGATGCCAATCCTCACCCACAGCAGCATCCTCTGCAAAGAGGGACAGGGTAGAACCTGTTTGTCTTGAGGCTCATTTTAAGATTTCAGGTAAGTCCCAGGCTTCCAAAGATTTTAGGTATTCAAAATTTCTATTCTGTCTAGGGGTACCGAAGTGCCCTAGTTGGTTAAGTGACTCTTGATTTCAGCTCAGGTCTTTTTTTTTTTTTTAAAGATTTTATTTATTTATTTGACACAGAGAGAGATCACAAGTAGGCAGAGAGGCAGGCAGAGAGAGAGGGGGGCAGG
The DNA here is from genome assembly GCF_922984935.1 of Meles meles. Classification (NCBI taxonomy): domain Eukaryota; kingdom Metazoa; phylum Chordata; class Mammalia; order Carnivora; family Mustelidae; genus Meles; species Meles meles. The sequence continues at coordinate 85,680,796 of NC_060069.1, forward strand.
CTCCCTGCTGAGCAGAGAGCCCAATGCAGGGATCAGTCCTAGGACCCTGGGATCAGGACCTGAGCCGAAGGCAGAGGCTTAACCCACTGAGCCACCCCGGTACTCAGGTCTTGAGCGCAGTGTTGTGAGTTCAAGCCCCGTGTCACTGGACTCCACATTGGGTGTGGAGCCTACATTAAAAATTAATTGATTGATTGATTGATTCTATTCCATCTATCTGAAGTATGACTGTCTTAGGATAAACATATGTACTGGTTTGTCTAGGACAGCCCTAGTTCACTCCCGCAAACCCAATGTAATTATAATTAACACTGTTTCACTCTCAAAAGGGTCCCAACTTAAATAATGAATTGTAAGATCACCATAACCAAATCTGTTTTGGCTAAGCCTGAGGTCTTTGGTAAATGAAACCTCTTCAAAAGTATTTCCTGAAATGATATACTTCAGGTCAGAAAGTTTCTCCTTAAATCTTAAAGGTAATATGAATACCCTATCACAGGTCAAAAGGAGAACCTACTTCTAAAGGAAAGCCCGATGTTCATGGCACATCACCAAGTACCCTGGCCTCAATTCACTGGTTCTGAATTACTAAAATATCTAGGAAACCCACAGTTGCAACTTATGGGTGGGCTTACTCTACAATAAATACATCTTCTAAAATGATATGGTTTTCAAACTGCATTCCTTAACCATAGTGAATCACAGACATATTGTGGGGGCAACGGTAGAGAAGGAACTGGTAGGCTAACTCCGACCCCCATCTCTACCTGCAGAGATATGCTTCCATTTATTTTATCCACAAGGACTCTATTTAAGATTTCAAAAGAAAAAACTGTGGTCAGTTGCTCAAAACAAAACAAAAAAGTACTCACGCCTACACAGTTTTAGAACATGTTGCTAGAAACTAAGTCTGCACAAACATATTAGAAAGACACTACAAGAACCGCCAAAACAAAAAGTGAAAATTTTAAGGAGGAAAGGATCCCAGATAACCCAATATGCTCATTAAAACTGAGACAATGGGGAGGGGAGGGGCACCTGGCTTGCTCAGTCAGTGGAACATGGGACACTTCGTCTCAGGGTCCTGAGTTTTAATCCTCCCTTGAGTGCAGAGCCCACTTAAAAAGAATAAAAAAATGAAACAAGCAACCAAACAAAAAATCCTGAGGCATAAACTGAGCCATTGAGTATATAAGGAAAAAGCTTATCATCACAGCATCATCTCCATCCTCACTCTCTGCCCACTTTTGTCCATCCTTCCCCCAAAACCCCCCAATCCTTACCACGGACATGAAGTGTTCAGGTCCTATTTGCACAATCTCTAAATGATAACGCAACTACAGAACACAGGTGGATGTCCCAGGAATCAAAATGCTAGTATCTGTTTCTAAAATATGCCTACTAAGGAGGGGTGGGGTTGAGGAGAACACAATTACCTCAATTTGAAAAAAAAATCAGTAAAAATACTACTAGACTTTATTAGCTACACCTAGCAGACACACACTGTGCATTCCATATGTATCATTTCACCAAGTCACTCAGCAACCCTGCCAGCGAGGTGCCATTATCAGCAGGGTCTCACAGGTGGCAAAGTGGAAGAACAGCACAGACCTACCGGACTCCAGAGCTCCATGGCCACACCTTCTCTACCTTGCAGGGGGCAGATCCAAACACTTATCCCAAAAGACTCTAAAAACACCGAAGCTCATCAGTTTTTGATGCTAGATCTCAAGTGAACAAAGGTAAAAATAAAAATTTCCCCAAGTTCCTCAGGCTCTGAAGATGACTAGTCACTCCTCCAGCAACATCTCAGAAAATGAAAATTCTCATTCTCCTGCTTCAAGGGGCACCTTGGAACTTGACCCAGGGCCAATCTAGACTGTGCTGCATTAATCAATCTTTCATTTCTCCTTCAAGAAGGCAATAAAAAATTTCCTTCACCTGGTTTATAAGCAGCACACATAATGGAATACACTAAAAATGTTTGTGTCAGCAAAGCCAACCAACAAAACTAAGGAAAGTGGTAACATTTCATTATCAATAAGATTGTGAGGCTCTGGAGTATTTGATTGTATGTCCAAGCTAGGTACCCTGAAACTTCCAGATCTTTCTCATCCACCTCAAGGTGGTCTTAAGCAGTATAGGAACTCCCACTTTGTGCCTCTAAGTGATAATGCCTCCCAAAAAGTTGGCCTATAAATGCCTCAGAGCACCACAAAGACCCACATATTGGAACGGTATAGATAATCAGTCTGCACCTTCACTAACTTTGACTTATAAAAAAATAAATAGAGTCGACTTCAGGGCAGAAAAACTGAACTTGAGACCAAAACATGTGTCTGCATATAAAATGCTTAAAGCAAATTGGAGAGGAAAGGTGGGAAGCAAAGCAGCAAATATTAGTTATCATTAAAATGTCACAGCATAGAAAAGAAAATTGGTATTTGAAATTTGTGTGAATCTCATTTATGCCAAATGGTCCAGATGACACAACAGACTGAACACAGGCCAGAGGAAAATTGTGATAAGACAAAGAATGAAAAATATTATAGTTAAGTTCTACTTCAAAATCATACGTTCTCTAAGCAATCATTATCTTTTAGATATAATAAGAAACTCCCTCAAATCAAGTCTCCTTCAAGATTTTTTTTTTCCAATTCTCCCTCAAGGAAATAATACTTATGGAAAGCAAAATTAATTCTACTCTTTTATGTGCCAGACATACAACAAATATTTTGAAACAAATATTATTATTGCCTTTGTATAGATCATTCCAAGGAAGAGAATTCTGAGACCCAGAGAGGTGAAGTAATGTGTCCAAGCTACACAGCTAGTATGTACCCAAACCAGTGTTCTAAATAAGGCCGTCTCAGCCTCAACTGATCAGACATGCTGGCTCTCGTATTCCCAGGACTACAAGTCAAAAAATGTTCCAACTGCCTAAAAGAAAACTTTACAGTGGCAAGATCCTATAAATATTTAAACTAAATACAACTTCACAATTGGCATAGAGTAGAAAAAGGCTTAAAGTTGTAGAACAAAAGCTACAGAGAAAGAAGCTACATAAACATGCCGCCAAAGCAAGGTCACTTAGAAATCACTCCAAACTTAACAGATCAAAAGGGTCTACAATCTCTCGATCGTTTTCTTTTTAAAACACACCATTTCTCCTATTTCAGAAGTAGTTTTATCATGTGCAGCCCTAATTTGTTTTTTGAAACTAAGTGCCTCCAATAGAGTGGTAAGCATCCTAACTCCTGGTAAACAACACAGACTTCATACAAGGAGTTGATAAGTAATATTTGGTTTGGCAAATGACAAGAAATCATTTAGCAAATTCAAACATTATGTTCCTCCCTTATGGCCAGCCCATTTAAAACAAAACAAAACAAACAACACCTAAGCCTTTTCCCACAAAAGCCAGAATGGATTAATAACCAGTCAGCTGAACTAATAAAATAATTACAAAATACTCACCCATAAGAGCTCTTGTTTTCCTTACGTAAGGAAAAATGTATCCTGCCTCTCCTCTTACTTAGCCTCTCCTAGCCTTTACAATGAGAGAGGCTCATCTGGACATCAGGAAATAACCATTAGCATAATAAGTGTTATAGTCTTTCCTGCAGGGCAGCAATTTGATGGGATTCCTGGCAAGGGAGAGGCTTTAGGACCACACATTTTGTTTACCTTAATTAAAAACAGTGGAACACTAAAAATTTCTGGAGTTGACAAGGGTGAAGAGCAAGGAGATGAAGGGGATTAAGAGATGAAAACTTGCAATTATAAAATAAGTCACAGAGGGGCGCCTGGGTGGCTTAGTTGGTTAAGTGTCTGCCTTCTGCTCAGGTCATGATCCCAGGGTCCTGGGACAGAGTCCTGGGTTGTAGGGCTCCCTGCTCAAGGGGGGGAGGGGGAAAGCCTGCTGCTTCTCCCTCTCCTCTGCCCCTCCCCCTGCTTGTGTTCTGTCTCTGTCAAATAAATTTTAAAAATCTTCAAAAAAATAAATAAATAAGTAAAAATAAATAAGTCGCGAAAAATAGGGCATCGGGAATACAGCCAATATTATAACAACATCTGTATGGAGACAAAGGGGGACGACACTTAACATGGTGAGCACTGAGAAATGCATAGGATTGTTGAATCATTATGTTGTACACTGAAATTAATATAACATTATATGTTAACTAAACTTCAATTAAGAAAAAAGAAAGAAACAAAGAGACTGGGTGAGATTCCTTGCCAAGGGCTTCAGGAAGCCAGGCCACAGACTAGCCCACTCAGGAGGCTGTGCCTTAGATGTATGCTCACCAGGCTCCTGCTTCTTTCCTCCTGAGAATATGTTTATAATTCAGCACTACCTTTCCCAGGGTTATGTATGGTCATGTCATCTGAGAGAGCTTTCCTAGAACCACAGTCACACCCAGTCGGTTGAACCAAAAACCTACTCTCAAATTTGGATCTTTCCTTAGAAATGAACATTTATTAAGCTGCAAAGTATTGCATTCCACAGCTACCATACATTCAATGACTGTATGTTTTCAAGAAAACTGTAAAATGGCAAATAGCCTATGATTATATTACTAAAAGCCCCTGCCACTTACTGATCACCTATTTTGGCTGGGCACTACAGTAAGAAAATACATACTTCATTTAAACTTTCCAACTACTTTATTGAGGTAAGGGACACTAGACTCTTTTTCTCTAGATTGAGAGAGATTACAGAACTAGCCCAAGGTCTCTTAGCTGATCAGAAGCAGACCTCTCAAGTATACCCAAATTTAACTTTCTAAATATGTTATGTGGGAAAGTGCAAAGAATCACAGATTAACCTAACTCTGACTTTGTCTCCATGCTGGACAAATTTGCTGTAATTTCTATCTTATTTTGATGGAACGCTAGCCAAAGATGGCCAAAGGTTTCACATCAGGGGCCAGCTCTGACGGACTGAAACCCCCTAGGGAAGGACTGGAAGGCTGCAGGAAAAGGGGACGTGTTCAATTACAGACATCTGTGAAAGGCACTGGGCCAGAGATGCTCAGCCACCGGGCACTCACACCCCACATCCTTACGTGAAGCAGTATGTAACCACCATGGACTTTCTACTGGGTGCTCATTGTTTAGACACCCACCCCTTTCGAACGCAAGTTTAGGTAGATATTTAAGTCATACTGCCATACATGAGGGTTACCAATTAGTATGATAGACTAGGATACTCCCCAGGATAGCATTTTTACCAACAAATGAGAGCCACTGCCTTCCTCTCACAGCCCATCAACTGTCTGTTAGTTTTCTCCTCAGACAGCGTCTTCCTACATGAACTTGGTCTCCCAACAATCTCCTCAGCTCCACAAGCCAAACCCCAGCCTTCCTATGTAGGAATCAGAAGCTTTTATGTTCTAAGGGATTGTCTATTTTTAAATGAATAAAACCAAGAGCCTTGCTTATTAAATATAAAATAAGCCTTCTAGGAAACACTACCAAAAAACTACAGCAAAGTAAAGGAAAAGAACTTGATTAAGGCTTTCCACAGCAGATGAGCTTCAACTAGAAAATAAAAATATAGTTTTGGAAGTGTGTATATATTCTGTAAGTGACTTTTCCAAGATAGCAGTAATTACTATTAAATAAGTTGCCAAGGGGCATCTGAGTAGCTCGGATGGTCAAGAATCCAGTTCTTGGGTTTGGCTCAGGTCATGATCTCAGGGTCATGAGATCAAGCCATGCATCAGGCTCCACACTGGCGAGGAATCTGCTCCTTCTGCCCCTCCTGTTCATGCTCACTCACTCACTCTAATTTTTTAAAAAATGTTACCAAGAGCAAAATGCCCAAAATAGATAAAGGTCTTTATCTTTAGTAAAATGTCTTTCCAGTGCAATGTAACAGAAAATTATTAAGAACAAGCATTTGTCCACACACATTTCCATACTTAGAGCTACAATGCTACTAAGTATCTCCCCAGCAAAAGCTGTATACATTCACGCACACCTGGACTTTACATATTTCTCTAAATGCAGCTGTTGGCAAAAATACTTTTTTAAGATTTTATTCATTGATTTGACAGAGAGAGAGAAAGAGCACAAGGCAGGCAGAGGGAGAGGGAGAAACAGACTCCCCACTGAGCAGAGAGCCCACAACAGGGCTCGATCCCAGGACCCTAGGATCATGACCTGAGTTGAAGGCAGACGCTGAGCCAACTAAGCCACCCAGGCGCCCCAGCAAAAATACTTTTAAACATACTCATACACATACAGCTAAGAACTGGACTGAATAAAGTTTGGCTCAAATTTTAACATTCAAGTGATGATGAGAGCTAACATTTCTATAGCATGTTTACATATCTTAACTGAAAATGGGAACATGGGCAGCCTGAACCATGAGGGCACAGTTTCTCCTGGTCACTAGAGCAGGCTGGGGAACTGTAATCCCTTTCAAAGCATGTGGTGAGCCTCAGCCATAAATGATATTTACATAACTCTCATTATATGAATAAGTGATACTGATTTATCCAGAGATTATAAACATAATACCTAGGTGAGGAGAAGTGCTGAAGAATAAGGGAGCTGAAACTTCATCTTCCACCCAAAGAAGTCAACAGATGCTACTAAAAGCCAAGAACTGTCATTTATGTAAAAATTCAAGGGTTAATACCTAGAAATAATAGCTACAATGTGAAAAAAGTGGCCACTAGGACACAGGGAAACAGCAGGAACTGTTATTTTCCATTACAAGATGTATAAAATTATTTGATTTCTTAAAGTACATAAATAAATGCATGACTTGAATAAAAATTTTACATTAGTTTAATTTGAATTAAATATATAAATACACACATGCATACATAAAATGAATTTCAAATTGCTTCAGCTAAGGGAAAACAAAGGAAAAGTAACGGAGGTCTTCATTGATTACATACAGTCACCTCTTTGTACCTAAAAGAACTTCCTTTTTCAACGAGCTAGAGTTTTAGAAAGCAAGGTGTCTATGGAATGCTAAGCAAAAGGGTAATAATGCACCAAGCACAGTGTGGGCAGCCTTGGCAATATGGGGTGACAAAAGCTGCAGAACCATCACCTGCCCTCCTGGCTGACAGATCTGGTGACTCCACACATAACAGACTCAAGGAACATCAACAAAAACTCACCTTCCCCCAAAACCAAATGAGACAACCACTACCATCTGTGACACAGTACAGGGTCTGAGAAGTGGCCTAACCAGAATTCAGATTAAGCCATATAGTGGTAAGATAAGGAAAAGCTCCATGAACAGTGGAGTCTGAGCTGTATTTTAAGGGATACACAAGAGTTCAACAGGTAGAAATGGAAGATAGGATCCATTTCAGGATGAGGAACTACTAGCCTGACAAAGGCCAGAGGTTAAAAAAAAAAAAAAAAAAAAAATGGTGTGTTTGGAAACAGGACCTGGTCTAAGGCACATCAAAATGCACATTACATGCTGTCATTGCCTCAAGTGGAGAATGTATGTGGGGAGGGCTAGAGGACTCCTGGGACAGTTAGTTCAGTGACTTCTGGCAGAGTACAAAACCACAGACATGATCGACTTAAATAAAATAAAAAGGGGTATGTTTCTAAAATTAGCTAGTTGATGAGAATATGCCCCCCATGTCTCCTTAGGACAGATATTTAGCTCATTACTCATGTCATGCCTGTCATGACCCCAAGTTTCCCTAAGGCCTTAGCTTTGTGCTAATGAATTCCATCAATACTTTTTCCTTATAACTCCCTAAGAGTATGGAACTCATAGACTTAGAGATTCGGGTTTCAAGTGCCTTAAATTCTCCCTTCAACTTACAAATGGAATACCATTATAAATGGAAAAGTTCTTTAAAAAAATATCAACCCCCCTTGGGCATTTTCACATAGTAGACATTCCTTTCAAAACTGCAATCATGGGGTACCTGAGTGACTTAGTTGGTTAAGCCTCCAACTCTTGATTTCCACTTGGGTCATGACCTCAGGGTTTGAGATTGGGGGGCAGGGGGCAGGATTCATGCTCAGTGGGGAGCCTCTCTGAGGTTCTCTCCCTCTGCACCCCCCTGCTCTAACTCATGCAAGCACACATTCACACGCTCACATTCATGAGCACTCTCTCTTTCAAATAAATCAATCTTGGGGCACCTGGGTGGCTTAGTCGGTTAAGTGTCCAACTTGTGGTTTCAGCTCAGGTCATGATCTCAGGGTCTTGGGATCAAGCCCTGCATCAGGCTGTCGCTCAGCGCAGAGTCTGCTTGAGAGTCTCTCTCCCCCCCCCCAAACCCCAGACTCCACTCACACTCAAAATAAGTAAGTAGAGAATCTCTCTCCCTCTTCCTCCCACAAAAAATAAATGAAATAAAAATCTTTTTTTAAGATAATTTTTTTTTAAATTACCATCATAAATTGAACCAAACATGATCCACATAGCCCTAAGTACTGGTTTTGGTTAAAATATACATATGTGACCTAAGGTTTCTATGTATCTGAGCAAGTTATAGCAGTTACCAGGCTACAGACTTATTCCTGGCAAACTGAGTATTTATAAAATCAGTTGATTTTTACATACAAATCAAAAGCCTTCAAAAATAAAACTTAAAAAAAAAAAGAAACTAAGCCTATTAACTTTTATTCTGCCCCTTACCAATATTTACCAGTCTCATTTATGAAACACAAGTGTTATAAGGAAATCTTAGAAGAAAAAGAAAATTTAGAAACCAACACATCTTTAGTGTTCTTTTAATTCCATGATTAAAAATGGTAGGTGCTGAAGATACAAAATTGTCAAGATATTGCTCTGCCTTCATCAGCTCCCAATCTAGTTGGGAGAAACAAAGAGAAGAAAATTAAAGAGCACCGGTAAAGAACTGTTACACCCCAGGGCCCTTTTCAGCACCCAGCCTACAGAAGGCAACCGTTCAACAGGAGCTGACCGACTAAATGAGCAGACGAATGTCAGAATAGGTTGGTGGAAGGATCGATCAACAGTATTTTTGGCTAACAGAAAAGAGGATGAGTGGGTTTCTGCCCGTATAAGAAATAGGATAAACTGAACTCAGACAAACTTACTAAAGAGTTATGCCATCATTTTAGCACATTTTAAAAAATAAGCACACGAAATCTAGAATTTCAAAGATATTTTTCTGTAGGATGAAACTAAACATTTAGTTTTTAAGATGACTCCATGAAATTTTTAAAGCAGTTCAAATTCGGGATGACCCAGGAAAAAGGAGAAAGAAGATATTCCAGAGAGAGGCAAAGGCATAAGCTCAAGCCAAGAGGCAAAAACTGCAGGGAGTTCAAATCAATCGACAGGCGGCAGGCAAGCAGTGGTAGATGAGGACCATCAAATCACAAAGCACTACGTCTGTCAGATTCAACAGGATGAACTTCCCTCGTACAGTGACAGGGACCCACGTAAAGGACATGGCTATGCTTGTATTTTGGAGGGATCCCTCCCAGGAATAAGTGAAGGGTAGACACTAGGGAGTCGGCTAGGGTGGGGAATACAGGTTTAGTGGGAATCATAAGTAAGAAATATTTAGGTGTTTAAAAAAAGCATCAGGCTTTGCTGATACACTGGGTATGAGCAGAGGAAATCAAGAAGGATAATTTGACAGTTTACAGCTTGGGTGACTAATAGACAGTAGTACCTAATAAAAGGGCTTAAGTCAAGGGATGGCTTTGAGGGGTTTTGTTTCATGTGATAATGATAATAAGCATGACTGATAATGAATAGGCTATCCTAAGAGAAAGGTAAAGAAAGTGGTAAAGTGAGTAAAGTTGATGATACAGGTCCAAACCAGATGAGTTTAAAATAGAGTTTAGGAGACTCAGGCCCCCTTCCTCCGGAGAGAGGTTTTATGATTACATTAATCCACAACATTGTGTAAGAACAATGAGTCCCAGCAACAGTTTGTTAAATGAGGAAGGAATCCAGAAATGTGGCTCAAACAGGGTGTTCGGAAACCAAATTGAAGAGGAGGGGTAACCTCCTGTGATTAGAGTCACAGTTCAAGGTTGGGAATGTGTCAACATTAACAGCTTGAGTAGATCAGGCACCATCAGTACACCCCTAGAACCAGGTCAGTGTGTTACAGAGACAGCTAGGTCTTTCAGTCAAGACTGATCGAGACTCCTAGGTCATCAGCCTACCTGCTACTGAAAGTGGTAATTTGTTCTGGTCTCATTTGTTCTCAAATATTTCTCCATTTTCCAACAAGTTTCAAGGAGTTAGTTGAAGCCATGTGAAGTACAATTTGAAAATACATCCCAATAAACACAGAAGCTATTCTTACAACAGCTTCACAAGAAGAGGTCATGGCTAGGCATGGGAAAGATCTAGCCTCCTGCTGGCTGGAGCTCTCATTTGCTCTGTTGCTCTCCCGTTTCTTGCTCTACCCAGTTTCACACCAGTCACTGTCTGGTCGGGCCTTGATAATCTGTAACCTTAAGCATAAATCATATCCGACTTATACAAGCACATAGTATAGCTGGGCTCCGAAGAGCACTGGACATCTGGAGTATTTGACATCCAAGCCTTTGGCAAGATGTCAACATTTCATAGAGTACTTTAAGTGTTTTGGTCTGAGAGCTAATGCAGCATTTCCCACTGGTCAACAGGCGCAGCCCAAGCAGAGAGCAAAGTCTATTTCCCTCAACATCAGATGTTACACTCAGCTGCTGATCCAATCTTGCCTACAGAGAGGAAGAGAGGCTGGAAAAACTGGTAAGTAAAAAAAGGTCCACCCGATGCAGAGTATATTTAAAGAGTATTTGTGATTCCAATGTGAAATGGCTGTTTGTACTCGTGTTGTACTAAATTCTTTTTTTTAATGGACTAAATGATAAGAGACAGATTTACAGATGAGACTTGATTTCCAAATTCAAAAACTAAAGTAAGTCCAATTAACTGTTCCCCATCAATGTTCCTTTTAACTGCCTGGAGCAGGATTTTCTTCCACAGGCTCATGCATTAAGCTTTAAGAAATCACTACTTTTTAAAAAATTCATAAACATTGCTTGTATACAACATAAGAAGTGCTCTGCGTGTGTGCGGAAAGTGGGTTAACATCAGCTTGGGATACAGTAAGAAGCACTGATAGAGCTGGGCTATGATGTAATCCTCAGAGCTGAGGGAGGCCAATAAAGAAAGGAAAAGCTGAAGAGAGACAGACAAAATAGGTTTGGTTTAAGAGCACAAATGGCCCAACTCCGCAAAGCCTGAAACCAAAGGCAAAATATTTCTTCATGCAAGGAAGCATTTAAAGTCTTCTCTGAAACCTAAACGCCTGAGCTACTTGTGTGGAACTAATGGTGAGTCACAACTGATTTTTAAAGGAAAGAGACAGAAATTAAATAAGCCTCATGGTTGCTATTTTAGGGGTTTTTTTAATGTCTTAGGCTTGGCTTTTCATATCTTTGATTCTTCTGATTTCTTTCTCTGAGACTTCACCAACATTTAAATATCAAGTATTCAGTGGTTTTTTTGGGGGGGGGGGGGTTGGGGGGTTTTTTTAGTTTTAATTTGTGGGTGGCAAGGACAAAGAACAACTTGTCGAACTTATTTTTGTTTTTTTCTAAAAACTGTATAGTAAATTTCATAAAGTCTAGACTAACAGATAATTTTAAATTTCATTTGTGCTTAGGATCCACTCCAGTATGTTTCCTAGCAAAACAGTTATTTAAAAGGCCTATTGGGGAAATGGTAAGAACATTGTGACTGGTAGAGGGCAGAGAGATAGGATCACTTATCAACCACGAGTTCCTCCCAACTCTGCTGGGAAAAATGTTTTAAAAGTCATAAAATTTAATATTTTTTAAAAAGCTATGAGTCTTCTTAACCAATGATTTTCTAAATGTAGAAAATGTAATCTTTTAAGTCTTTTCTTAATTCATTTTTATACCTACCAAAATTTTTAAGATTTTATTTATTTGACAATAAAAGAGCAAACAAGCGAGAGAGAGAGAGAGAGAGAGAGAGAGAGAGCGCGCGCACAAACAGAGGGAGGGGAGAAGCAGACTCCCTGCTGAGCAATGAGTCCAATGTGGGATTTGATCCCAGGACCTGAGCTGAAGACAGATGTTTAACCGACTGAGCCACCCAGGCACCCCACTTACCAACTTTCTTGCCAGTTTTCCCCCACTTAAAGATAGCATTCGTGGGAGAAAATCTATATACATTTATAGTCCTCTTTCCATTCTAGAGGACTTTCTGTATCAGCCCCACCCATTATAGGAGACTGCTTCACCTTTAGTGCTTGTCAACACAAAACATTTCACGACTGGTAGGGATTATAGTTGGTTAAGCATTGCCTTTGGCTCAGGTCATGATCCCAGAGTCCCAGATCAAGCCCCACACTGGGCTATGTATTCAGGGGGGAGTCTGCTTCTCTCTCCGCCCTTTATACCGCTTGTGCACTCTCTCGCTTGTTTGCTCTTTCTCCTGCTCTCTCCCAAATAAATAAAATCTTAAAAAAAAAAAAAAAAAACCTTGGAATTAAAAAAAAAAAAAGAAAGAAAAACAAAACCAACATGTAGGCTTACTTACTTCTTGCCATATGCCTTACTATACAGATTTTGTTAACCATTAATGTGTAATTTCACTAATAACTATTAAGTGTATTAGTATACTAATCATATGAAATTTCCACATTTGTAGGTTAAAAAAAAACAACCAAATATTAGCAATTTTATATGACTCACTCTAATAGGAAAGGAAGAGAAACAGAGTCTCAAAAGGCAGCCCCAAAAGTCAAGGGGTGAGGAAAAAACTATTAATGGTATTTTACATAATTGTAATATGACAGCGAGATCCAGGACTTCTAATTAACAATGCCAAGTAACAAATCTCCATAGATACAGCCCTCTGTTTTTAAAGCATTTGCACATATATTATCAAAACTGGATGTTTCCTGCAGCCAAATTACAATGGGAAATGCCTTCTGGTTTTGGCTCTGTTTTACCAGTTAGGAAGCTAGGGTCCAGGGAGGTTTGTTGACTCGAACACAGTAACACAGCTAATAAAGGCCAACAACGGGACTTCAAGAAAAAGCCATCTGGCTTCAAATCCAGTACCCTCTCACTTATCCCACCTCTCTCTGATCTAAAGAGATGAATGTGCCCAATAAAAATTGTAATTTATACATAAACACAAGTTTGGAGATGCAAAAGTGTACAGGACTGCTCTGCCTCTTGTTTGCACAACAGTGACAATAATTACATTGCATAAAACAGGCAATATTACAGGCACTCAGATTTTTACAGAGGCAATTTTATATGGTAGAAAAAGCAGGCCTTTGCAGATAAACAGCTGAATTTGAATCTACTGTGACCTTGGGCTACATTTGCTTCTTAGCTCTTTTGCCTCTATGATCTTCCTCCATTCCCTAACCCATAAAACATCATGATAAAGCTATCACCACAAAGAGCTGCTAAGATACTAATGGGGGCACGTTAGTATCTGACACGTAGCAGCTATTCAATAAAAATAGAATTCTCTCCCCCATCCTTGCTAATAACTTATTAGTCTGAGATAGTATTAGCAAGATTAAAAACCTCACAGGAAACTTTTTGAGTTAGCATCTGCTACTCAGAGGGCCAAACAAGAAATTGCAAAATAAGGGAACATGAATAGTTCTCCCAATTCACCTTCCATCATTTCAACAGAAAACTGGGGACTGTGCCAGCACACAGGTGGCAAGCATCTATCAACATATGCCCACTAAGTAGCAACCACCATAAGTGACCCACACTGTAAATAAGCAGGCTGGCCAGGGAGCCTGAGAGCCAGAGACCTGGCGATTGGGAACCCAGGGCTCTGAGCCCTACAGGTGGTAGTCCTACAGAGGTGGGGAAAAGACATGAAGGTTATTTGTTTAATTCTCATGCCTTGTGGGTAGATGAAAACCAAATAGACAACCTTACCAAAAAACTCAAGAAAAAAGTGAAATGAAAGATAATCTTATCTGTAGGAGTTACAAAGATAGACTGGGAAGTTTTACTTATTTTTACAATTTAATTACTCTTCATAAATGTCTGGTGTCCTCTTTTGGTATTTATAGACAGTCCACATACTGTCTAGTATATGTATAAATTAAAGCCTGACATCAAAATAAGCAAATTAACCCCCAGAAATCCTTATTAGAGAGTATAGTAAAATATATTTTAGCCAGGAATTCTCAAACTTTTGGTCTCAAGATCCCTTTCCCAACACTCAGTAGTCTGAGGAGCTTTCATTTGTGTAAGTTAAATCTAGCCATATTTACTATATTAAATATTAAAATTGTTAAATTTATATTTATAATTCAGTTTTGAAATAGTGCCAAATGTTAACATGAATAACATTTTGTGAAAAATAAATTACCAAAAAAAGTTTTAATTAGAAAGGTGACATTCTACATTTTTACATCTCTAACATCTAGACTAAGATTCTCATATTCATTTCTGCATTTAATTAGTTTCAAACTGTAGTTTTAATTAAAGCATATTAAAGAAAATCTAGTCTCACACACATATGTAATAGGAAAAGGAAGAAGTATATAAGAGCCTTCTGGATTTTTTGCTTTGGCACCACATGAAAACTCAAAAAGTGGTGGTTTCTTAAATGTTGTTTGCAATGTAGAATCTAAGTCCTCATCAATGAATATTCCTCTTACATTAAAATCCTTTAGTCTAACCTAGTCTCTGAATAAGCCTTTGATCTGCGCTAGATTTTATAATATGATACAATCATCAGTCACTTGGAGATGTACACTCATGCAGAATTCAGGCAGAATATACTCTTCATTATATAAAATCAAAAAATAGTATTAATATTGGCACTGATCTCTGTCTAAGTACTGGAAAGTGCTGCTATTTGTTTTCCTTGGTGAAGGCTCACTTCATCTGTTTTTTGAGAAAATGTCTGCCAAATACCTCAGTCTGAATTACTATAGTTTGTTATCATTCTTTCAAGTAAAAACAGTGTTCCAGGAAAAAGCAACTAATTCAGCTCATGGCTCAGTCACTCCACTGTTGTTGCTCTAGACAACCATCATATCTAGCCAAAGCTTTAGGAACGATTCCTATTCTGTAATGCAAAATATTTACGACACATATTTAAAGGGTAAGATTTAACCAAGTACAATACACATTCCTTCATCAAGGACGCTTAGCCTTTTCTTTTCCTGGTTAGTGGGAACGCACAGCAGTAATGCAGTGACTACAGGACAGATGTACATGGCCTTGACTGGTACTAAAGTCCCATCAGGTTTGTTTTACATACCACAGCGTTTGCACCATTCATACAAATGTCAGTGTAATAAGTTAGAAAAGGCAAATAACATGTTACTATTCTTTGAAAGATATGTTGATTTTCAATGCCCTCCTGAAAGGGTGTCAAGGACCCCCATGGACATAATAAGCCATATTGTGAGAACTATTAGTTTAGACTTCGAGATAGAAAATTTTCTTTTGATACATAAACACTAGCTCAAAAAAAAAGTAATTTGACTACATTAAAATCAGTAACTTTTGTTTATCAAAATAAATCTTTAAAAGTGAAAAGACAAGTTACAATCTGGGAAAGGCAATTCACCATATATACACCCAAACAAAGCAGATCAACAATATTTGAAGAATTTTTACAAATCAATGATAGCATAAATAACCCAACAGAAAAATGAGAAAGATTAGTTGACATTTCATGGAAATAACTGATTATCATATGATGAAATGCCCATATCATTCATCAGTAATCACGGAAACGCAAATTAATACCACAATATAATAACGTGTCACAAACAAAACTGTAAAAATCTGAGAATATGAAATGTTGAAGAAGATTTGTGACCACAGGATCATTACACATTGTTGATAGGAGTATAAATTGGTACAACCACTTTAGAACATAGTTTGACACTGTTTCCATTATTTTAACATTCATATACCCTATGAATCAACAATTTAACTTCTAGATTTATCCCCACAGAAAAATCTTTCACATGTTCATCAAGAGACAATATGGATATACATCTCAACATAGTTTACATGGGCAAAAACCCAGAAACACCCCAAACATAGGAAACTGAGCGCATGAACTGATATGGTCAGACAATGGAAGGTTATAGTCATCAAGACAAACGAATGATAGCAATACTCAATAACATGGATGATATGTGATATGTTACAGTTAAGTCACTAAAAGATCACATGTGGCCTTTTAAAACACACACACACACACACACACACACACACACAGATACACACACACTTTTAGGAAAATATATAGACGTTACAGAACACTACAAAACAAGACAGCAGGAGAATGAAGAAAATAGGATTCAGGATACATGATGGCCAGAGACAGCCTGTGGGAAGGAGGGCAAAGCATTCAGCTACACGTAGCTTATTACCATCTTGCCTTTTGTTCTGGTTATTTAGTTTAAGAAAAACTATTAACGTGATTAAAAAAAACAGAATTAAACTTTTAAAAGTCAAACTTGCATCAACTTTGCATAAGAGTATTTTATAAATTAAAGATTATGGTTGATCCAATGTTATGCACCAAAGATTTTAAAAGATACCTATATATTCTACCCTATAGTACAAAAATTATAAAACTCTAGAGGTTCTAGACAGACTCATCATGTAACAGCTAATAAATCAACTCCTGAGTTTGACCAAAATTGTACAGATAGATTCACTCATAAATTCACTAAGTATCTATTGAACTTCTACGGTAATGCCAGACACTAATTTAGCAGTGAGCAAGAGAATTAAGTTCTGGTCTCATGAAAAGAATGAAGTCCTTTAAGGGGGTGATGGAAACTACAAATCAAAAATTAACTATTACTTTAAATAAGGAAGAGAGCTATGGAAAAAAATAAAAGTTGGTGAGGGGCTGGAGG
The DNA here is from genome assembly GCF_922984935.1 of Meles meles. Classification (NCBI taxonomy): domain Eukaryota; kingdom Metazoa; phylum Chordata; class Mammalia; order Carnivora; family Mustelidae; genus Meles; species Meles meles. Next base: position 85,697,676 of record NC_060069.1, read on the forward strand.
GTGCTGGGTACAGGGTTGGCTGCATCAGATGCCATGGACAGAACAGGCCTCTCTGAGGAGGTGATGTTTTAACACAGACCAACATGAGGCAGACACACTAAAATGCTAAGGACAGACAACCACAGCCCGAGGCCGGGGCTCCGAGCACTTCTGCCCCAGTGAGTTTTAGATCCTCATGCAACTGGGCCTCAACATCACTGCAGGACAGTGTGAAAGGAAATTCACCTGGGCACTCCCGCTAGTCCTAACACAGTGCTTGACAAGAACTCAGGGGGTAATGTTTGCAGACCCTTGCCGAGGGCCCCTACCAGTGTACAAAGATCAGAAGCCTTTTGGGATTTACTGGGACAGGGGAAAAAATATGTACCTGGCTCAGAGCTTTGCTGGGCACTGGGTGACAGACAAGGAAAAGCTCAAGGGGATAGCTAGGCAGTTAAGCTTTTGCTTATTTTCAATTTTTGTTCAACTGGGCCAAAATATCTAAGTAGCACAATAATCTAAATTCATAACGCATATTGGTTTACTTGCCAAAGGCACCAAACATCCACTGTTTTGCCTTCCCTGTGTCCTCCACACTGTACACACAAATACACCTGCACTTTTTCCACAGGCTAATCATGTCAATGACATTCAAGAGATGGAACAAAGCTTGCCAGAACTCCCACTGCCGCAGGGTGGACAGATTTATGTTAGAGGTACGAGTCACACAGCTGGGGAGAGGCCTCTGTTCTCCACCAGGAGTGCAGCAGTGGACCCTGGCTGAGACACCAGGGAGCAGGATCAGCTAGAATGTAAGGTACACTGACGCTGTATCTGCCAGGCGTCTCCCAGCTGCCTCCTAAAGGGGAGGCCTGAAACCAAGGAAAGACCAGACAGGGTAAATGCTCCAGTCAGAGAGGGCTTGGAGGAGCTGGGTTCTCAGCACTGGTGCTCTGGTTTCTACCTCAGGAACTTGCTCGAGCCACTAAGTTCCCTTCACCTGCTTTCTTCCTGTGCGGTATAATGATGTTTTGGGTTATTCATCAGAAATTTATACAGTTGCTCCTATGAACCATTTGCCAGGTCAGGTGAAAATACAAAGCTCTCTATCCATGCATAACACACTAGCGAACGAAAAGAAGTCTTTCCGACAGAAAACAATACTCCCTAGCAGTTACGGCTTTAGAACGACACTGACGTGGATTCAAACCGCAGTTCTACAACACACTAGTTGCAATACTGTGGACAATTTATTCAAACTCTCTAGAATTCAGTTTCCTGAACTATAAAGTAGAATTGCTTTTTATCTTATCAGAACTATAAGAGGATGTATTTAGAAGCATGTGGCTGAAGGTTGTTCATTTTCACTGGTGCATAAAATTTCATTAATTCTTTCTTCTTCTACCCATTCTCCTGTCAATAATCCTTCGAGCTAATGCCCACGTTTTTGCTATTATCACTGTTTCTATGAGCATCCTTGTTCATGTTCCTTGGTATGCTTCTCTAGTTTTCTAGGGCACATACCTAGGAATTAAAAATGCTTCTCTACAGGGTGAGTAAATATTCCTCTTTTCCAACTACTTTCAATTCATTTTCTAAAGTGCTACACTTTAGAAACAACGCTGAGCTGGGTATTTGTAAAAAGTCCTGGAAGACTACATACAGCATAAACAACTTTACAAGAGAATCTATGACTACAGAGATTAAAATCAACTGTTTTTTTTTTTTATTTATTTATTTGACAGACAGAGATTGCAAGTAGGCAGAGAGGCAGGCAGAGAGAGAGAGGAGGAAGTAGGCTCCCTGCTGAGCAGAGAACCCAATGCGGGGCTCGATCCCAGGACCCTGGGATCATAACCTGAGCCGAAGGCAGAGGCTTTAACCCACTGAGCCACCCAGGTGCCCCTAAAATCAACTGTTTTTAAAGGGCAGAAATGGGGGCACCTGGGTGGCTCAGTGGGTTAAAGCCTCTGCCTTCGGCTCAGGTCATGATCCCAGGGTCCTGGGATCGAGCCCCACATCAGGCTCTCTGCTCCACGGGGAGCCTGCTTCCTCCTCTCTCTCTGCCTGCCTCTCTGCCTAGTTGTGATTTCTCTCTGTTAAATAAATAAAATATTTAAAAAAAAAATTTAAAGGGCAGAAATGAAGAACACAAAACTCAAGATGGGGTTCACTCCGGGCAGAGGAGATGCAGGAGGTCTGGTGGAGTTCTGGCTCTTGGCTCAGTGCTGTGCTCTTTTTGACTGTGCTTTCCCTTATGTTACATAAATTCTTTTCAACATATGGAATAATCCTTGAAAAAGAAATAGTACTCTTAAAAGTAATTAGCATTCCCTGTGTCCCATACAAAGTAAAGTTCCCAATAAATGCAGTTATTGCTATAAAATGTGAGGAGACTGAAAGGGATGACAAGACACAGGGAGAGCTCAACGCAAGCTGTGACTCACTCAGTTGAGGGAAAAGCTCTTTCCTCTGGAGGTGAGGCCACCTGGCTCCTCAGCATCCAGGGCTGTGAGGGACCCAGAAGTGCGGAAAATGGAGGTGCACCCTGCGGAGGGGAAGGAGATGAGGCAGCTCAGGTTCAAGCACCAGGCACTGAGCTCTAAGGGGGCAGATGGATCCACAAGGCCAACAAGGCTGTCTGCTAATAAGTGCCCAAGGAATAGATGATCGATTAAAGGCAAAGTTTGCTTTCTTGATGATGATTTTAAACAGTGTTCTAAACAAAGATCATTTTGGCTGGAAAGAGAAAGGGAGATGGCAGAGAAAAGAATAAGATAGACCAATTTAAGGGTAGGCAGAGAAGCTCCCCAAGGTGACTGAGAAGAACAAGTAAGCAGGGTAACAGAGAAGTCTAAGAGACTGTTAAGTACCTGATATATGTCAGGCACTGAGCTCAGGACTCTTCTCTCTATCTAACACACACATATATTATACATGCATATGTGCTCATACATACACATGTGTATGCTCATATACTGTAATATGTATCAGCCCAAAAAATACAATACACAAGCACACGTACTTTCTTTTCTTCTACTGATCTGTTTTGAAAATGTGGTGCAGGCAGTTATGGCCCATCTCTCCAAATACCTCAGTATGCATGCCTGAAGAATAAGAATATTCCCTTGGAGGATTTTGGGTTGGCTGAGTTGGTTAAGCGTCTGCCTTTGGCTCAGGTCATGATCCCCGGGTCCTGGAATCGAGTCCCACCTCAGGCTCCTTGCTCGGTGGGGAGCCTGTTTCTCCCTCTACCTGCCACTCCCCCTACTCATGCCTGCGCTTGCTCTCTCTGGCAAATAAATAAATAACACCTTAAAAAAAAAAAAAGAATATTCCTCAACTTAACCATACTATTAACATAGCTTGAAAGATTAATTCAATAATACTGTGTGACATAGAGCCTGTATTCAGATTTACACAACTGTCCCCAAACAATTCCTATAGCTCTATCCTCTACTTCTTCCCCAAGTCACTAGTCACATTCACACATTATGTTACTTCTCTTTGGCCTCTTTTGATCTAGAATCACTTCCTCCCACCCCATCACATTCATTCACTTTTCATGACACTGATTTTTTTTTTTTTGAGTCTTTACACATTCTGAATCTGCCCAATTGTTCATCCATAATTAGCTTTTTCACAAGGCATGTTGTGTACATCTAATTGGATAATATCTGGAGGCACAAAATGTCAAGGTGTCCCATTTGCGGTAAGTCTGATCATTCTGTGACTTCCAGATATCTCTGCTGAAAAGGTATCATTTGTTCTTTCGTATTCTAAATGACTGGAGAGTGATGCTTGCAGACTGGACTATCCTGTTCTCCTACAACCTTTCACCGACTGGCTTTTCCCATCCCCTGAAGACTGCTGCCTCATCAGTTACTACACTGAGGTTGCAAAATGGTGACTTGCTAATTCTATCACTCATTCTACCTTTTTAGCTGTTATTCTGTAAAGAAGAGCTTCCCCCAGTCTGCATCCTCCCTTTTTTAATCCCTATTCTTGTTTTTGGTTTGTTCTTTGTTTTTTGTTTTTGCTTTGCTTTACTTTATTTTAGAGGGACAGAAACAGAAGGGGAGGGAGTGGGGGAGGGGCAGCCAGAGGGAGAGGGAGAGAGACATTCAAACAGACTCCTTGTTGAGTGCAGAGCCTGAAGTGAGGCTCAATCTCACGACCCTGAGATCACGACCTGAGCTTAGAACCAAGAGTCAGACACTCAACAAACTGTGCCACCCAGGTGCCCCAATCCCTATTCTTTTTTTTTTTTTTTTACTGCCTTTGCATTTTTTTTTCCCATTTTATTTATTTTTTTCAGCATAACAGTATTCATTGTTTTTGCACAACACCCAGTGCTCCATGCAAAACGTGCCCTCCCTATTACCCACCACCTGTTCCCCCAACCTCCCACCCCTGACCCTTCAAAACCCTCAGGTTGTTTTTCAGAGTCCATAGGCTCTTATGGTTCGCCTCCCCTCCCCAATGTCCATAGCCCCCTCCCCCTCTCCCAATCCCACCTCCCCCCAGCAACCCAGGAGAATTCGAGAGATAAGTGACACCATAAGACGAAACAACATTAGAATAATTGGGATTCCAGAAGAAGAAGAAACAGAGAAGGGAGCAGAAGGTCTATTGGAGAGAATTATTGGAGAGAATTTCCCTAATATGGCAAAGGGAACAAGCATCAAAATCCAGGAGATGCAGAGTACTCTTTTTTTTTTCTTTAAAGATTTCATTTATTTATTTGACAGACAGAGATCACAAGTAGGCAGAGAGGCAGGCAGAGAGAGAGAAGAGGAAGCAGGCTCCCAGCTGAGCAGAGAGCCCAACTTGGGGCTCAATCCCAGGACCCCGGGATCACAACCTGAGCCGAAGGGAGAGGCTCCAACCCACTGAGCCACCCAGGCGCCCGCCCCAATCCCTATTCTTAATACTAATTCTTTATTCTTAGTATCACTATCAACTCCTGAATTTGGCTTATTTTTCAAAGTACTTTAATCTCGTATTGTCATTCTTGTTGATTTCCAAAATGTCAAATTTAGAAGTGCCACTGAGGCAGGTCCCATGTCCCTTTTCTACATTTCCCCACTGGGTTGAGCGTTTCCTTGTTTTTTTGCCCACATGGTTTACCTCAACTCACCTTGTACTTTCCCTGTGCCTTAATAAAATCAGTCACTTCTCCAAGAAGCCCTGGTTCCTTTTAGTGGGCAGTAGTACTTAGAAACAAGATGAGCTCACTGATACTAGCAATCAGTACTTCTCCATCTAAGAGTGTTTTCACCTTTGTTATTTAATGATGGGAAAGGCTTGAACAAATTTATATCTTTGGGGCTGTGGTGACTTTCAGTCCTATGCATTTTTACCCTGTCTTATTAAGGACTTGTACAGGTTTCTACCTTGCAGAGAAATCGCTTCTAGGCAGAGAGACATACTGAAAACATAAGAGGGAACCAATAATGTATAAAGAGTAGAAGGAAGTCAAGAATAGGCAGCAGAAAAGGGGGGGAAAAAAAAGGGCACGGAGTAAAACCAAACCAGTCCAGGTCCAAGCAAGTCATAAGCAAAAACTACAATGGGACACTCGTTACCTGGTTATTATCAGATTTCTCACATACAGACATTACAGCTGAGGTAACACTGAAATGCCATTGAATAGCTCCTGTGGAGCATGGCAAGAAAAAGATGATTTTCTTATAACATCCTTGACTGACTCATATTGAACTCCATTGTAAAGGTGAAATAATCCTAAATGGAATGGTCTAAAAAGGACACACACACTCAACAATGGATCCCAACCTGTGGACGTAGGGCTCACAAAAAGGAAAGGTCTTTGATTTCACATACACTCAGCACCATCTCTAAGCTGCACAAAACTACATCTTTCACATTTAAGTTCCACTAATTTTGAAATGAATGTAGTTGCTTCATTATCACATGTTATATGTAATAGAATATGAATTCATTCACAGACATGGCTAATTCAAGTGAGTGACTGTCACAAATATTTTATAAAAATCAAAGGTTAGTCATTCTTCCCACACGGAAGAAGTACATCGAATGCTAGGTTTTCAAGAGTTATGAATGGAAATCCATTTTTTTTACAGCATTCTCACTCCTGCCTAAAGTCCTAGGTATTTATAATCTTTTGCTTGGGCTATGTAAGGCTCAATCTTGAACAAACATACAGGTGGCTGATGTTTAGCTAAGTAGTTAAAAGTGTGGGTTTCCCAGAAATGAAAATCTATTCCCAACCCCACAGCAAAGGGATATGCATTAGTGCCCTTAGCTCCAAGATTGGAAGATCTGAGTAGTGCATGTCTAACTGAGAAACGCAAACATCATCTCAGTGAGGCAAATGGGAGGTCAGAGATTCATTTCCTTTCCTGGCCCAAGGGAATAGAACCACGTATTTAAAAACAATGCTGCAGAACAAGCTGGAAAAAAATCAGGAATCCAAATAGCTCAATCTAATTTCAGGCACAGAGGAATTAGTTCCCCAAATTGTGAAGACCACGAGTATCACAGCTTTATGTCACCTTCCTCAAAGACTCAGGTTTGTGTGGATTGCTGAAGAAGACCGGGCAACACTTTGGGCTTCGCACTTCATACTCCCTATCACTGAGTGTCACTTTTGGTGACTAGAACAGAAGGACCATAGACAGCACTGCCTTCGCCCTTCTCCACCAACACAAGCACTCTGGGGCCAGATACCTGAGGCCAGATATCAGAGCACTCAGCCAAGGGACTACGATGCCTCTTGTAACCCTCATTTCAGTGCAGAACATCAACCTAAAATAAACTTGAGGAAGTAAGGGAAAGTGTGTGGGGGGAAGCCTGACCCAAGGGAAGTCCTAGGCAGACTGAAAGTCCCAGAGACATTTGATTATTCCATCATCAGCTGAGTCACTGACTGAACCCACACTGTTCCCTCTGAGCCACACACTGCCAGGCACCAGGTATTGGATTCTTACAGGGAGAAGAACCCTATAAAGCAGCAACTACTACCCCCCCCCCCCATTTTAGAGAGGTAACTGAAACACAGAGGCACTTAGTAACCCAGAGCTATTAAGTAGTTAAGCCATCTTTCTAACAAGATCCACTGCATCCAATACGGGTGCTTTTACCCACTATATTGCACTGTCTGCCTTATTCCCAGAGAGCCGTAAAGAAAGCCCACTTCACATTCTGAGACCTAAGGATCTGAATTACTTACTACTGACGAGTTACTCAATATGCAGTCAAGATTTATCAACAGTAAAAGAGCTGACTAAATTCTCTTCATATGTCAAAATGATATCAAATACACCTACCATTAAGGGACTATTCCATTGGTTCTCAACTTAGGAACACTTAGAAATGTGTGGACACATTTCTTTGTTGTCATAAGTCATGGGGTGCTACTGGCACCTAGTGGATAGAGGCCAGGGATGCAGCTAAAAATCAAAAAAAGCACAACACAATTCACCCATAAAGAGCTGGAATTTAAAAAAAAAAAAAAAAAAAAAAAAAAAGTCAGCAGCGCCAAGGTTGAAAAACCTGAGACCATAACAAAGAGTGTGGATGCAAAATCCTCACTGATCCGACAGGATGCAGGTCCCACTACAGAGGCTAGTGACAGGTAACCATTATCGTGGCCCCAAATGTTTGGTGCCTGTGCTACACCTTCCCCTCCTCTATCAGCTCCCATAATCCACTAAGACATGAAGACAAAGCGTTGAGATCCTAGATGGGCCAGTTTTGCACTCCGCTACCAGTTCTAAGTATTTTAAGGGCAATGGTTAGAATTAATAGTAAAAACTAGACTTGGGCATTAACAGTTTATTATCCATATTAACCCACTGTCTATTATCATACATAATTGAAGACGGCTCTATTCATACCAGAAACACACAGATTTGTGATTCCCATGAGTTTTAGTCTGTGAACAGGGAAGCCCAGGAAGAAGGCCTGGTGGTCAAGACAGAGCTGAGCTTCTGTATTGGCGGAAGATGTTCACAGGTACCTGCGATTCAGTCTAAGAAGAGCATGCAGACATTTCTAATGTGAGAAATAATTAGCACAGCTCCTTATTTGAAGCATATAACCACAGCTTTCATTCAATTATAAGTTAAACTGAAACATGTTTATCAGAGTCGAACTGAAGGTGAAGTCAACAGGCCATAGTGGCCAGGAGTTAGGAGGTTCAAGTGAGATCCAATCAAAGCCTCATGACTATAGGCAACCAACAGGAACAAGCAAAGCCCTCCTTGGGCCAGGGACCCCTGGGAGTCCTTGGTGGTATCCAAACCATCCACAGCAGACCTGGGTTTCCCCCAGCAACAGCAGTCTCCAACACTTACTAATCAGTGTCATTGTTTTAATCACCATAATGAATGGTCCAATTCTATTCCTCTTCCAGCACATCAATGCACAAGACAGAAAGCTGAGTCAAAATCAAAAGTCACAAACACATTCACTTTACACATTTTTCAGAAACTGTGAAAGAAAATGGAGGTTACTCCAAGCTGTGGTACCTGGAGGCTAACTGGAAAAACTGAAGGTAGCCACAACTTGCAGACCTTCAAAACCTAGATGAAAAACACTTGCAAACCCACACACACACGCACTTGCCCTTAAAGGGAATAACAAAACAAAACAAATAAACAAAAACAAAAAAAACCTGGCTAAGTGACTCCTAAAGACAAGATTCCAGAAACCCACAACTAACAACATACTCAATGAAGAGAAACTGAAACCCCTTCCTCTAAGATCAGGAACAAGATAAGGATGTCTGCTCTCACCACTTTTATTCAACATAGTATTGGAAGTGTTAGAGCAATCAGACAAGAAACAAAAGACATCCAAATGGATAAGGAAGAAGTAAAACTGTCACCAATGGCAGATGACATGATGCTACAGAAAACCTTAAACACGCCACCAAAAAACTTAGGATAAATGAATTCAGTAAAGCTTCAGAGTACAAAATATACAGAAATCTGTTGTATTTCTATACACTAATAACAAAGTAGAAGAAAGAGAAATTAACAGTTCCATTTATAATTGCACCAAAAAGAATAAATTACCTAGGAATGAACTTAACCAAGGAGTCGAAGACCTGTACTCTGAAAACGATAATACTAATGAAAGAAATCAAAGATAACAAAAATGGAAGGATATATTATGCTCAAAGAATGGAAAATTAATGTTAAATGTCCATATTGCCTAAAACAATCTACAATTCAATATAATTCTTATCAAAATACAAACAGCAGTCTTCACAGAAGTGAAACAAATAATGCTAAAATTTGTATGGAACCTCAGATTCCTCTGTAGAGCCAAAGCCATCTTGTGAGAGATGAACAAAGATGGAGGTAGCACAATCCCAAATTTCAAGATATAACACAAAGCTAGAATAATCGAAATGGTATGGTCCTAGCACAAAAAGAGACACGTAGATCAATGGAACAGAATAGAGAACCCAGAAAAAAAAAAAAAAACACCTCACACTTTTATGGTCAGTTAATCCATGACAAAGGAGGCAAGATCATATACTGGGGAAAAGACAAGCTCTTCAATAAATGGTGCTGGGAAAACTGGACAGCCACACACAGAAAAATGAAACTAGACCACTTTCTTACACCATACACAAAAATAAACTCAAAATAAACGCCTAACTGTAAAACTGAAACTAATAAAGTCCTAAAAGAAAACAAAGGCCATAATCTCTTGGACATTTGTCCAAATGTTGTTATAGCAACATTTTTCTAGATGTATCTCCTTAGTCAAGGGAAACTAAAGCAACAATAAATTACTGGGACTACACCAAAATAAAAGGCTTTTGTGCAGCAAAAGAAACCATAAGGGGGCCTGGGCAGCTCAGCTGGTTAAGCGTGTGCCTTAGGCTCAGGTCATGATCCCAAAGTCCCCGGGATGGAGCCCTGCATCAGGCTCCCTGCTCAGCAGGGAGTCTGCTTCTCCCTCTACCCTTCATCTCACTCCTGTTCTCTCTCTCTCTCTCACTCCCTCTCAAATAAACAAATCTCTTTAAAAAAAGAAGAAGAAACCATCAGAAAAGTGAAAAGGCAACCTACTGAATGGGAAAAGATATTTGCAAATGAGACCTCTGAAAAGGGGTTAGTATCGAGTATTATATAAAACTTACACAATTCAACACCAAAACAAAATAATGAGATTTAAAAATGGGCAGAGGATCGAATCGACATTCTTCCCAAGACATCCAGATGGCTAACAGACATATGAAAAAATGCTCAACATCACTGATCAGCAAGAAATACAAATCAAAAATACAAGGAGATGACTATCAGAATGGCCACTGTAAGAATCATACATTAAAGTCTAGAAAGGTTTAAAGAACTCAGAAAGGTGACAACACAGACCAAGGCTGAACCAAATCAACCAACATTCTGCCAAACTTATCTTCTTCCTATCAGACAATATGGCTTTCAGGAGTTCTGTCTGCAAAGTCCACACATCAGTCTCATTAGACTGGTGGCTCTCGACCATGGCGGACCAGGCCTCCTAGAAGACAACTTGGCAATGTCTAGAAACATTTTTGTCATAACCCAGAAGGACAGGTGCTACTGGCATCTAGTAGCTAGAAACCAGGGATGCTGCTAAACGTCCTACAACAAATAATTACCTGGCCCCAAATATCAACAGTGCAAAGGTTTAAAAAAAACAACAAAACTAAAACTGAAACTATTCCTTGATTTCCTGACTAAAATAATCAGTCAACTGCAGTAATTTAATGAACTGATTTGAGCATCCACATCCCATGGGGTAAAAAGATAAACCAGTAACTATGAACAACTTCACATCCAACACTCTGAAGAGTGTAAGGTTCCCTCAAGACCTCATACCAGGGGCACCTGGGTGGCTCAGTGGGTTAAGCATCTGCCTTCGGCTCAGGTCATGATCCCAGAGTCCTGGAATAGAGCCCCACATTAGGCTCCATGCTCAGCAGAGAGCCTGCTTTTCCCTCTCCCACTGCCCCTCCCCGCAGCTCGTACTCTCACTTGCTCAAATAAATAGAATCTTAAAAAAAAAAAAAGAGAGAGTTCATACCAAATCAATAATCATCAACATTCATAACCAAGACCAGTACAGTAAAACAACAAAGGTACATGCTATATTTCATAATTATACAACCTAAATTCTAAAAATACATTGCTACCACATATCCTTATGTAATGAAAACATTCTGGTATTCACTTAATTTTTCATTTTTCTCCTACCATATAGGGTCATTAGTGAAGAAACACTATGGCCACTTCAAGATGACAAGCCCACACTGGACTAAATTGTGTCATTGAAACAAAAACTTCTATCAAAAAAAGAAAAAAATTAAGGTAACTGAAAACACTGTCTATATTACCAAGAGCTTTATTAATTTTATGAAATTTCTTCTCCAGAGAAAGTAGAATTATGACACTAAGAATGGTGGAAGAAGATGGTCCATAGGTAAGAAAGAGAGAGGTCAGTGTGTATAGTTACACAAAAGGTGAGTAATGAGCCTCAGGCTGACGAAGCATGTTTTTATTAAGGTGAATGCTTCTGGAGTGACCAATGGCCTATTGACTAAATTCTGCCTACTAAAGAAAGCACCCAGAGGTTATATGTATTTCTCTACACTTTGAAATACTTAAAGTGCCACAATCCTCAGACCTTATATCATGTTAAGGAATAAGGGCACTCACTTTAAATTAGAATAAATCTGTGGCACTAAGCCACAGTTCTAGCTGTGCAGAAAGATTGAGAGAAAGCAATTCATGGGCTCCTTTGAGACTTTAATAGCTATCTTTTGGTCTCATAAATCGCATTCTGCCACGTTCTTTAATTATGTTACCAAAGACCCACGTGACGGGAAGAAACTAAAATATTTCATTCCATTTCATTGTCCTTTACCTGGATTTGTGGGACAAGGAAGTCCTCCTCCTAGGAGAAGTTAAAGACATACTCTTATCATTATGTAGAGTAATAGCTTTAGAAGTATCTTGAAGACATTGTATTCCCACTTGTGGTTCAAACTGAATTTTGTGGTTCAAACTGGATTTTGTTTTAAAATCAATAAAGTTTTAAAAATCAAAAAAAAAAAAAGACATACTCTTAAGTGTTCCTTTTTAAAAAGTTCTGCCACATACAGAAATCTTTCTTCAATGCAGTCTCAAGAATTTAGGAAGCATTGTTTACTTTTCTAAAGCTTTCACTACAGAAATTTGAGATGAACTCCAAAGTAACTACATGGGCAGGACTGGCTGGACTTCCACAAACTTCCTCACCAGATCCTGTCCCGCTTTGTTTTTCTTCCTTTGCCTGTCTCTCATCTTTAACGGGATGGGACAAGCTGCTTAGAAAGAGTGAACCAACCAAGAGCCAGGAACAGAAAAGGAAGGGCAGTTGGATCACATGAAGACAGTCTTTTTTTTCTTTCTGATTCACTTGGTTCTTATTTTTGTACCAGTGTATAAAACCAGTATACTATGGTATATGTAACTATCTCCTCCACTTATGAAATCATTTGAAATTTCAGTTAGGACCCTTCATTAGGACACTGAGTCATCTCTACATTAAAGATAAGGAGAGACGGGGCAGATGTTACAAGCTCCAAGTGACATAGACAGGTCTCTGTCACGATCTTGTCCAGCTTTCCATCCAACACATATTCCTACCTTTTGGTCTCAATATATAATTGTACTCACTTCCTGTAGATGCCTCAAGATAACTTTGTTTTCACACATCTCTCAATTTAATCACTGTATAAAAGGCTCCCACACTCTGAGACACTAAGACCAAGTACAGTAAAACATGAATTAGAGGACACAATACCCTACCACAAACACCGATGCTCAAGAAAAGAAATATCTAACAGTTTAAAAATTACTACCAGAATTGTCTTGGGCTTACTTTCAGCTCATTCCTCACGTGGAGTGTCCCTTTGTCTCTGCTGTGCCTAACCAAATAACAACACAAGCAACAGTGTTGCCCTGCTCTTTTCCCCAATCAGCATGTATCAAACCTTTCTATCCTAAAACAGCTACTCTTACCGGTGATTGCTTCAAAACAGGCCAAAACAGCAAGAAGGAGTTTGAGGGGAAAAGCCCAACCAAGCCTTCAGTATTCACTCCATTTCAGAAGGCTCTTCTGCTCTAGAAGTTCACCTGGATCAGTCATGCCCCTCCATCAACTTCAAAGAGAGGAGGGGAGCTAGGAGGCAATAATGCACATCACAAGAGCATCTGTGCTCAGATTCTCAAAACTTTCAAGATTCTGAGAACACAGTTCTGGGCCCATAACATCAGGCCATCAGCAGAGAAGACCAATTATTTAGTAGATACACTCTTTGCCATAGTAGACATTTAAATACAGAAAGTGTAGCCCTTCGCTTACATTCACAAATTTGGAAAAGGTTACAGAAAACCTACGGAGAAGCAAATGACTACAAACTATTATGATCACAGCCAAGTGTGCAAGAAGTAAGATTTCCTTCCAAAGGAAGTGCAAGGAATGGCAAAATCAAATGGCTAGAAATATTTCCACTTTTGCCGTATGGCATGCATGAAGAAGAGTACACAGAACCAATGTATTCTTGTGTAAGAAATAGCACACCAGGGCGCCTGGGTGGCTCAGTGGGTTAAGCCGCTGCCTTCAGCTCAGGTCATGATCTCAGGGTCCTGGGATCGAGTCCCACATCGGGCTCTCTGCTCAGCAGGGAGCCTGCTTCCCTCTCTCTCTCTCTCTGCCTGCTTCTCTGCCTACTTGTGATCTCTCTCTCAAAAAAAAAAAAAAAAAAAAAAAAAAAAAAAAAAAAACGAAAAAAGAAATAGCACACCAAGTTCACACATATGATTGTTTTATTTGGACTGTGATTGAATTTCATACCCACATTTCCAAACTTAACTTTCTCACACGTCCCTCATTTTACTAACATAGTCACTCACTCACTGTGTATAAAACACTGTGCTTCGCACCAGGAATGCAAAGATAAACAAGATACGTTCTCTGATCTCAAAGGAACCATTAACCTCTACAATCATTCTTTCCCATGACCCCTGGCTACCTATAAATTTCTTAAGAGCAAGGATTCATGTCTTGAATTCCCAGATAGCCTGTTCTTTATTACACAAATATTTTAACTATCTAATGTCCTAAATATAATGCTAGAAATACAATGGTTAAAAATGACATGATCTCTCTAGGAAAGGGCTTACCACAGAAGGAAAAAAAAAATGGAAGGGGAAATGAGCTTTGAGACAAAGAGAAAGGCACAGAACCAGGAGAACACTTATAAAAGGACCTCACACCCAACCAACTAAAAGATAGGAGAGTCACGTTTTCTAAAGGAAATGACATCCAACCTGAACCTCAAGAATGAAGAGGAGTTAATGGGCCAAGAAGGTAGCAAAAAGAGTTTCCAATGAATGAAAGTTTGTGTAGAGGTCCAAAGTGAGAGAAATCATGGAACCTACAAAGAGGTAGATGGGTTCAGGAACTCATTGCTGAGGATGCAAGAAGCAGGGATCAGACCAAGAAGGGACATTAGCAGGTTGGCATTCAAGAGTTAGGACTTTATCCTGAGGCCCAAGAATGACCACTGGAGGGTTTTAAGCAAGATGTGGACATTACATAAAAGATGGACGTTGAACATTTGCTTTGATGAATCAAATAATCTTTCAAAGAAGTTCTAATCTTTCTTGGGCTCTAAAACAGTATGTCTGACACCAGAGAAGAATATACATGATTCCCTAACAAAAGATGGTTTGGGGTTAATACTTAGGACAGTGTTGGCCAATAAAAATACGATGCAAATTACATATGCAACTTTAAATTTTCTAGTAGCCATATTCTTAAAAAAGTAAAATTACATGAATAAAATCTTTTTTAAAACAGCAAAATACTCAGATATTTTACTTTTCGGGGGGGAATACTAAATATGTGAAGTTCAGTGGGCATTTTACAATTACATCACATCTCAATCTGGACGGGCCACATTATGTGCTCTATAACCACAAATGGTTAGTGGCTACTGTGTTAGAGCAAATCGAGAATATTTCACAATTTTCTGGAATTTTTAAGGTACATTTATCATCCGTATTCATTTTCTACTTTATAAGAATAACACAAATCAGTTTTTCAATGAAAAAAATAACACAGAAAAACTCCATTTTAGAAGATACTCATAATCCCATACTCACAATACCAGCTACATTTGGATGTATATATTTTTTTAAAAGATTTTATTTATTTATTTATTTGACAGATAGAGATCACAAGTAGGCAGGAGGCAGGCAGAGAGAGGTGGGGAGGCAGGCTCCCCGCTGAGCCTGATACGGGGCTTGATCCCAGGACCATGGGATCACGATCGAAGCTGAAGGCAGAGGCTGTAACCCACTGACCCACCAGGAGCCCCTGGATGTATACGTTTATAGGACACTATCCTATGTTCAAAATGTATGTAAGTAAGGTTTTTAAAAAGTTAAGGTCTGTCAATAGCCCTTAAACTTAATATATTAAACAGACCTCTGGATTAAATTTTTCTTAGTTTTGTTACTTTTTGAGACTATATTTAAATGAGTACTTCTGGGGCACCTGGGTAGCTCAGTCAGTTAAACATCTGCCTATCTGCCTTCAGCTCAGATCATGACCTCAGGGTCCTGGGATGGAGTCCTGCATCGGGCTCCCTCCCTCTTCCTCTGCACCTCCCCCTCCTGCTTGTGCTCTCTATCTCTTGCTCTAATAAATAAATAAAATATACAAAAAATAATAAATAAGTAAATAAATAAAGGAGTACTTTCTAGAACTTGGGAGTCTTAAAAGGACCTGTTACCATTTCAGGAAAACGTTTATACCATTACCTACAGTTCTCAGACTGTCCTGCTTCTCCCATTTCTCTTTCCTGTCATATGTCTACTCTATTCTTCCCTTTTCAAGAGAAGGAAGAGATGAAGGAAGGGAGGGAGGCAGAGAGGAGTGGGTGAGTGGGTGTCTAATATGGAGCAAACACTTAATTTCAAAAACGTGATAAGTATATCCACTTGTCTTTGTTCGATTATTCAACAAATGATTTATTAGATGCTGTAAGTGCCCTTTGAGTGACTGCCTGATATTGCTTCCCAGGCCTCACCTCCAAAAGTTACACAATGATCAATTCCACCACCACACAGTCTCCAGAGGAGTCCTGCTCCCGGAATATCCTCATCACTCAGCAGATCATTCCTGTGCTGTACTTTGTGGTCTTCATCGTGGGGACCCTGCTCAATGGTGTTTCTGGATGGATATTCTTCTACGTGGCGAGCTCCAAGAGTTTCATCATTTATCTCAAGAACATTGTCGTTGCCGACTTTCTGATGAGCCTAACCTTCCCCTTCAAGATTCTTGCTGATTCAGGACTCGGGCCATGGCAGATCAATGTGTTTGTGTGCAGGGGGTCTGCTGTGCTCTTCTATGTCAACATGTATGTAAGCATCGTGTTCTTCGGGCTCATCAGTTTTGACAGATACTATAAAATTGTAAAGCCTCTTTTGACTTCTTTCATCCATTCAGTAAATTACAGCAAACTCCTGTCAGTGGTGGTCTGGATGCTCATGCTCCTTCTGGCTGTCCCCAACATTATCCTGACCAACCAGAATGCTATTAGCAGGAAGGTGACGCATATAAAATGTGTGGAACTTAAAAATGAACTGGGACTTAAGTGGCACAAAGCATCAAACTACATCTTTGTGGGTATCTTCTGGATTGTGTTTTTTCTGTTGATCATTTTCTATACTGCCATCACAAAGAAAATCTTCAAGTCCCACCTTAAGTCCAGAACGAATTCCATTTCAGTCAGGAAGAAATCTAGCCGCAATATATTCAGCATCATGTTCGTGTTTTTTGTCTGTTTTGTACCTTACCACATTGCCAGAATCCCCTACACACAGAGCCAAACAGAAGCTCATTACAGCTGCCAGTCAAAAGAAATTTTGCTCTATGTAAAAGAATTCACTCTACTACTGTCGGCTGCAAACGTATGCCTAGATCCTATTATTTATTTCTTTCTATGCCAGCCATTTAGAGAAATATTATGTAAGAAACTGCACATCCCATTAAAAGCTCAGCATGACTCAGAAACTTCCAGAACCAAAAGAGGAAATACAATGCATGAAAGCACAGACACTTTGTGAATTCCCACCTCCTTTCAAATAAAATCCATGTACACATATTAAAATCTTCAGTTACATAAAACTAAATAAGAAACATGTCAATGCTGTGGGGCGCCTAGGTGGCTCAGTGGGTTAAAGCCTCTGCTGTCAGCTCAGGTCAAGATCCCAGGGTCCTGGGATTAAGTCCCACATCAGGTTCCCTGCTCAGCAGGAAGCCTGCTTCCCTTCCTCTCTCTCTGCCCGCCTCTCTGCCTACTTGTGATCTCTCTCTGTCTAAATAAATAAAATATATAAAAAAACAAACAATGTCCATACTAATAAGTATCATCTCTAGGCATTACAATCCAATTTAGTATAATAATAAAAAGAAAATACACATTTCCCTGCTTTTTTATAACATCAGAGAAAAAAGTAATACGTGCGTTACTCCATTTTATTCCATCGAAACAGAAGATTTAAATCACTAGCCTGGGTCAGTTGATGTAGAAATTAGAATAGCATAAAGAAAATAGGAAGCTATCAAGACAATTCACTGGAGCATCTTCCTTCTCTAAATACAAGGATTAAGTTATGTGATTCTTTCAACAGGGTCATAAAGATCAACTTAAAAGCAAGCAGTTTTATAAAGAACTAGGGACCTGTTTGTAGTGAAAAAGTCAAGTGTTTTCTGATTTGAAGATAAGCAGACCGAGAAAATCACTTAAGAAATCCCCTACTGATTTATCTCATGGCATCTCAAAGGAAAGTTGATATAAATTCTCTTCTTTGCAGGAACAAAAAAGTAATTTTTCTGGTAGCATTCTGAGAATAAAATAAGATATATTTTAAATATGTTTCATCTGAAGACTTATTAAGCCACTACATGAGCCTGGAACTCTAGTGTTAAAATATTTGTGGGAGGACTCGATTGAAGGAAGCTGGATATTGGTAAGTGTTGCCAGCAACTTCCCTTGTTCAATGGAATAGGGAAAAATACGTTGACTACGACAAAGGCACACACATACATACATAGTGTGTACATACATATATCTAGGGGCAGGAGAAGCAGTGTTCTTAGAAAGCAACTGGACTTGAAAAAAAGAAAATCTAAGATTTATAATTATGAGTGGAAAAATTACACATAAAATGAAAATTTATGTCACATTGTTTGTGAAAAAGCATTTGAATTTAAAGTATGCAGATATGGGATATGGTTACTAGCTTGTAAGTTATCAAAACTAAATTATTTTTCTGCTATTAACTGGCTAAAAGATATCCAGACCATCTTCCAAATGTTCTTCGCAAACATTTTTTAAGTCATGTGCATATACTTTTTTCCCCTTGCTGTAATATATACTAATAAAGTAAGTATTTTAAATAGCATTTGGTTTTTTTTAAAAATCAAGGTAGACGGGGCACCTGGGTGTCTCAGTCGGTTAGGTCTCTGCCTTTGACTCAGGTGATGAGCCCAGTGTCCTGGGATCAAGTCCCGTATCTAGTTCCCTGCAGTGGGGAGTCTGCTTCTCCCTCTCCACCTGCCCGTCCTCCTACTTGTGCTTTCTCTCTTTCTCTCAAACACATAAATAAAATCTAAAAAAAAAAAAAAAAAACACCCTAGGAGGGATGAGTCAAGATGGCAGAGAAGTAGCAGGCTGAGACTACATCAGGTAGCAGGAGATCAGCTAGATAGCTTATGTAAACATTGCGAACACCTACAAATCCAACGGGAGATCGAAGAGAAGGAGAACAGCAATTCTAGAAACAGAAAATCAACCACTTTCTGAAAGGTAGGACTGGCGGAGAAGTGAATCCAAAACGACGGGAAGATAGACCGCGGGGGGAGGGGCCGCCTCCCGGCAAGCGGCACAACAACGGAGCACAAAATCAGGGCTTTTAAAAGTCTGTTCCACTGAGAGACATTGCTCCAGAGGCTAAACCGGGGTGAAGCCCACACGGGGTCAGCGTGGTCCCAGGTCCCGCAGGATCACAGAAGGATCAGGGGTGCTGGAGTGTCGCAGAGCTCGCAGTTATAAGACCGGGGAAGCCGGCTACAGAGGCAGAGCCGAGGAGTGAGTTCTCAGCTTGGGGTTACTTTGAAGAGGTGGCAGGCTGGGTGAGCTCTGAGCGCGGATGGAGGCCAGGGATATGGGAGTGATTGGGCGCTGTTCTCTGGGGGCACACTGAGGAGTGGGGCCCAGGGCTCTTGGCTCCTCTGGGCCGGAGACTAGGAGGCCGCCATTTTCATTCCCGTCCTCCAGAACTCTACCGAAAGCATTCAGGGAACAAAAGCTCCCGAAAGCGAACCCAAGCGGATTACTTAGTCCACCCCACGGTAAGGGCGGTGCAATTCCGCTTTGGGCAAAGACACTTGAGAGTCACTACAACAGGCCCCTCCCCCAGAAAATCAACAAAAAATCCAGCCAGGATGAATTTCACCTACCAAGGAAAGCAGGTTCAATACCAAGGACAGCAGCGGAATTCCAGAGGAGGAGAAAGCAAAGCAGGGAACTCATGGCTTTCTCCTCATGATTCTTTAGTCTTGCGGTTAATTTAATTTTTTTTTAATTTTTTTACTTCTTCTGCTAAATTTTTTTAAACTTTTACCCTTTTCTTTTTTAACGTTTTTTTAACTAGTTTATCTAATATATATTTTTTTCTTTCTTTTTTATATTTTTTGTTTTCTTTTTTTAATTTTATCTTTTTTTTCTGAACCTCTTTTTATCCCCTTTCTCCCCCCCCCCCCACGATTTGGGGTCTCTTCTGATTTCGTTAAAGCACGTTTTTCTGGGGTCCTTGCCACACTTTTAGTATTTTACTTGCTCCTTCCTATACTCTTATCTGGACAAAATGACAAGGCAGAAAAATTCACCACAAAAAAAGAACAAGAGGCAGTACCGAAGGCTAGGGACCAAATCAAAACAGTCATTGGTAATATGTAAGATCTAAACTTCAGAATGACGATTCTCAAGGTTCTAGCCGGGTTCAAAAAAGGCATGGAAGATATTAGAGAAACCCTCTCTGGAGATATAAAAGCCCTTTCTGGAGAAATTAAAGAACAAAAATCTAACCAAGTGGAAATCAAAAAAACTATTAATGAGGTGCAATAAAAAATGGAGGCTCTCACTGCTAGGATAAATGAGGCAGAAGAAATAATCAGTGATATAGAAGACCAAATGACAGAGAATAAAGAAGCTGAGCAAAAGAGGGACAAACAGCTACTGGACCATGAGGGGAGAATTCGAGAAATAAGTGACACCATAAGACGAAACAACATTAGAATAATTGTGATTCCAAAAGAAGAAGAAACAGAGAGGGGAACATGCAGCCAAGAATACTCTATCCAGCTAGGCTATCATGGAAAATAGAAGGAGAGATAAAAAGCTTCTAGAACAAACAAAAACTGAAAGAATTTGCAAACACCAAACCAGTTCTACAGGAAATATTGAAAGGGGTCCTCTAAGCAAAGAGAGAGCCTAAAAGTAGTAGATCAGAAAGGAACAGAGACAATATACAGTAACAGTCACCTTACAGGCAATACAATGGCACTAAATTCATATCTCTCAATAGTTACCCTGAATGTTAATTGGCTAAATGCTCCAATCAAAAGACACAGGGTATCAGAATGGATAAAAAAACAAAACCCATCTATTTGTTGCCTACAAGAAACTCATTTTAGACACGAAGACACCGCCAGATTTAAAGTGAAGGGGTGGAAAACAATTTACCATGCTAATGGGCATCAGAAGACAGATATACGGTGGCAATCCGTATATCAGATCAATTAGATTTTAAGCCAAAGACTATAATAAGAGATGAGGAAGGACACTATATCCTACTCAAAGGGTCTGTCCAACAAGAAGATCTAATAATTTTAAATATCTATGCCCCTAACGTGGGAGCAGCCAATTATTTAAACCAATTAATAACAAAATCAAAGAAACACATCAATAATAATACAATAATAAAAGGAGACTTTAACACTCCCCTCACTGAAATGGACAGATCATACAAGCAAAAGATCAACAAGGAAATAAAGGCCTTAAATGACACGCTGGACCAGATGGACATCACAGATATATTCAGAACATTTCATCCCAAAGCAACAGAATACACATTCTTCTCTAGTGCACATGGAACATTCTCCAGAATAGATCACATCCTGGGTCCTAAATCAGGTCTCAACCAGTATCAAAGGATTGGGATCATTCCCTGCATATTTTCAGACCACAATGCTCTGAAGCTAGAACTCAATCACAAGAGGAAATTTGGAAAGAACCCAAATACATGGAGACTAAACAGCATCCTTCTAAAGAATGAACGATTCAACCAGGAAATTAAAGAATTGAAAAAATTCATGGAAACAAATGATAATGAAAACACAACGGTTCAAAATCTGTGAGACACAGCAAAGGCAGTCCTGAGTGGAAAATATATAGCGGTACAAGCCTTTCTCAAGAAACAAGAAGAGTCTCAAGTACACAACCTAACCCTACACCTAAACGAGCTGGAGAAAGAACAAGAAAGAAACCCTAAACGCAGCAGGAGAAGAGAAATCATAAAGATCAGAGCAGAAATCAATGAAATAGAAACCAAAAAAACAATAGAAAAAAATCAACAAAACAAGGAGCTGGTTCGTTGAAAGAATTAATAAAATTGATAACCCCCTGGCCAGACTTATCAAAAAGAAAAGAGAAAGGACCCAAATAAATAAAATCATGAATGAAAGAGGAGAGATCATAACTAACACCAAAGAAACAGAGGCAATTATAAGAACATACTATGAGCAACTCTATGCCACCAAATTTGACAATCTGGAAGAAATGGATGCATTCCTAGAGACATATAAACTACCACAACTGAACCAGGAAGAAATAGAAAACATGAACAGGCCCATAACCAGTAAGGAGATTGACACAGTCCTCAAAAATCTCCAACCAAACAAAAGCCCAGGGCCAGACAGCTTCCCAGGGGAATTCTACCAAACATTTAAAGAAGAACTAAGTCCTATTCTCCTGAAACTGTTCCAAAAAAATAGAAATGGAAGGAAAGCTTCCAAACTCATTTTATGAGGCCAACATCACCTTGATCCCAAAACCAGACAAGGATCCTACCAAAACAGAGAACTACAGACCAATATCCCTGATGAACACAGATGCAAAAATTCTCACCAAAATACTAGCCAATAGGATTCAACAGTACATTAAAAGGATTATTCACCATGACCAAGTGGGATTTATTCCAGGGCTGCAAGGTTGGTTCAACAACCGCAAATCAATCAATGTGATACAACACATTAATAAAAGAAAGAACAAGAACCATATGATACTCTCAATAGATGCTGAAAAAGCATTTGACAAAGTACAGCATCCCTTCCTGATCAATACTCTTCAAAGTGTAGGGAGAGAGGACACACACCTCAATATTATCAAAGCCATCTATGAAAAACCCACCGCAAATATTCTCAATGGAGAAAAACTGAAAGCTTTCCATTAAGGTCAGGAACACGGCAGGGATGTCCATTATCACCACTGCTATTCAACATAGTACTAGAAGTCCTAGCCTCAGCAATCAGACAACAAAAGGAAATTAAAGGCATCCAAATTGGCAATGAAGAAGTCAAACTATCACTCTGTGCAGATGATATGATACTATATGTGGAAAAACCAACAGACTCCACTCCAGAACTGCTAGAACTTGTAGAGGAATTCAGTAAAGTGTCAGGATATAAAATCAATGCACAGAAATCAGTTGCATTTCTGTACACCAACAACAAGACAGAAGAAAGAGAAATTAAGGAGTCTATCCCATTTACAATTGCATCCAAAACTATAAGATACCTAGGAATAAACCTAACCAAAGAGGCTAAGAATCTATATGCAGAAAACTATAAAGTACTCATGAAAGAAATGAGGAAGACACAAAGAAATGGAAAAATGTTCCATGCTTCTGGATTGGAAGAATAAATATTGTGAAAATGTCTATGCTACCTAAAGCAATCTACACATTTAATGCAGTTCCTATCAAAATCCCATCCATTTTTTTCAAAGAAATGGAACAAATAATCCTCAAATTTATATAGAACCAAAAAAGACCTCGAATAGCCAAAGGAATATTGAAAAACAAAGCCAAAGTTGGTGACATCATAATTCCGGACTTCAAGCTCTATGACTTGTCATCATCAAGACAGCATGGTACTGGCACAAAAGCAGACACATAGATCAATGGAACAGAATAGAGAGCCCAGAAATAGACCCTCAACTCTATGTCAACTAATCTTAGATAAAGCAGGAAAAAATGTCCAATGGAAGAAAGACAGCCTTTTCAATAAATGCGGCTGGGAAAATTGGACAGCCACATGCAGAAAAATGAAATTGGACCACTTCTTACACCACACAGGAAAACAGACTCAAAATGGATGAAGGACCTCAATGTGAGAAAGGAATCCATCAAAATCTTTGAGGAGAACACAGGCAGCAACCTCTTCGACCTCAGCCACAGCAACATCTTCCTAGGAACAACGGCAAAGGCAAGGGAAGCAAGGGCAAAAATGAACTATTGGGACTTCATCAAGATCAAAAGCTTTTGCACAGCAAAGGAAACAGTTAACAAAACCAAAAGACAACTGACAGAATGGGAGAACATATTTGCAAACAACATATTAGATAAAGGGCTGGTATCCAAAATCTTTAAAGAGCTTAGCAAACTCAACACCCAAAGAACAAATAATCCAATCAAGAAATGGGCAGAGGACATGAACAGACATTTCTGCAAAGAAGACATCCAGATGGCCAACAGACACATGAAAAAGTGCTCCACGTCACTCGGCATCAGGGAAATACAAATCAAAACCCAATGAGATATCACCTCACACCAGTCAGAATGGCTAAAATTAACAAGTCAGGAAATGACAGATGCTGGCAAGGATGCGGGGAAAGGGGAACCCTCCTACACTGTTGGTGGGAATGCAAGTTGGTGCAAGTGCTCTGGAAAACAGCATGGAGACTCCTCAAAAAGTTGAAAATAGAACTACCCTATGACCCAGCAATTGCACTACTGGGTATTTACCCTAAAGATACAAACGTAGTGATCCGAAGGGGCACGAGCACCCGAATGTTTACAGCAGCAATGTCTACAATAGCCAAACTATGGAAAGAACCTAGATGTCCATCAACAGATGGATGGATAAAGAAGATGTGGTGTATATATACACAATGGAATACTATGCAGCCATCAAAAGAAATGAAATCTTGCCATTTGCGACGACCTGGATGGAACTAGAGGGTATCATGCTTAGTGAAATAAGTCAATCAGAGAAAGAAACTATCATATGATCTTCCTGATATGAGGACGTGGAGATGCAACATGGGGGGTTAGGGGGATAGGAGAAGAATAAATGAAACAAGATGGGATTGGGAGGGAGACAAACCATAAGTGACTCTTAATCTCACAAACAAACTGAGGGCTGCTGGGGGAGGGGGTGGAGAGGGTGGTGGGGTGATGGACTTTGGGGAGGGTATGTGCTATGGTGAGTGCTGTGAAGTGTGTAAACCTGGCGATTCACAGACCTGTACCCCTGGGGATAAAAATACATTATATTTTTATACAAAAATAAGAAATAAATAAAAATTTTAAAAAAAAACCTTAAAAAAATTATAGTAGGAAAAAATAATTCCAATTTTCTTCATAGTCATGACATGGGTGGTTTCTTTAATACCCTAATTATGCATAAAGGAAGGAAGACATTTACCTAGAATAGTCAGAATTTTTATTTGCCACAGACTTTCCAAAATAACTATTTCATATGCTCTGGGACCTCAATAGATTTTAAGAAAAACTCAGGAAATACACTTCACATTAAAGAAGAGCTAGGAAGGTATTTATTCTGTGTCCACATTCCATCCTCATAAAAACTCCCTGCTCCCAAATGTGGGTCAAATATCCTTTCTCAAAAAGAAACAAATCATCAACCTATGACAAACATGCTTGGCAAAACTAAGCTTGCCGTTTATGTTTGGCTAAATACATCTGCAAAAGAAACTGGCTGTGCTTACTCTTCACAGTTCCCACTGGCCAGGGCAAATGAATCAACACTGGTGTTTCACGTGCGTCCCCCCCACACCCCACACACAGACACTGGGCCACAGGATAAAATGAAAGTAAAAAAGAAAATGAGGAGCACCAGATAATATCTTTGTTTACCACTGTGCTAAAGCAGATGGGTAATGTGGACATCAAGGTTTTTCAGGAAACAACACGCAATCCAGGTAAAAATACTGTAAAGCAACCGTTGATTAACAATTACTGCATATCAGGTCCAGAATTACAAGAAATAGAGTAGAGCGATGGCAACAGTGGATCAATCCAGAAACTTCCATGAGGTTACCAGTACTTTTTTTTTTTAATTATGTTATGGAGTAATTTCTGTAGCTAGTTTATAATACAGTTTTATAATATATATTTTCCTGTAAGAAAGTAAATTAACACAATCATTGCAGAATGATTGTGATTAATTGCAGAAACGATGATTAATTGCAGAAACAAAGTATTTTTAAAAAGTGACATATGGGAAAGGAAAGCCATATGTTGTTAAAGTGGTTCTTCCGTGGGGATGTCCTGTCATGAAAAGATAATTTGCATGCCACCGATATCTTGCAGAGAACTGGTGAGCAAAAGGTAGTAATAGCTTTGTACCGTTGAAGACCACACCATACCAGTTCTCTCCCAACCCCTCCCCACACAAATCTCACAGTGCAGTTTACCCAAAATGAAGTTTCGTATCACTCTGGGAGGATGGTCTGATGTCACAGTTATTTTTTGTATTAATAAAGATACTTCTTCTTCTTGCCGAGAGTCAAAGGATATAAATAGCAGCAATGGGTTTAAGGACAGAATAGAGAGCTAATGGCAAATACTTTATTAACATCATCAAATAGAAACAAAACTTGTAAAAGGGTGTTTTCTAGAATTTCTGGGTTAATCTTCCAGAGGAAATCAATGTATCAGAATTGTTTAATTTGTAGGTGACCAAAATATACAACTAAAACTGGACTTCTGCAATATAAAGAGATGTACTGGCTAACAGACCTAAATGTCCCAAGTTGTCATTATGGCTTAATTTAAGGGCTGATTGGGGTTCTCAGCTGATGTAACAAAAACTGGTTTATACCATTTTTGCAGCCACCTTCCACAGTATTAGGAACTCAAAGGAAGCTGTGGGCTCTTTTTTCGTGGTAGCAAAACAAAAGCATTTCTAGACCTTAAATCTTCACAGTCAGTCCTCCAGAGAACTTCTTCAGAAACCTGGGACTTGGCATTCATTAAGTCATACCAGCTCATTTTCCATCCCAACCTGTGGCCAGTGGAATCTGACATGCTGGTTGTCAGTTAGGGCCTGACCCTGATATGAGAGGCAGAGTGGGCACTGTGATAGGCCTATGGACAAGAACCACAGAAAGTGGGTTTCTCAAAGAAGTCTCGTTTTTACTGCTGAGAAAATAGAGTCCGGAGGCTGCGGGGATAACCAACAGATGAGCACCCCTAGCAGCAGGCAGCCTTTTGTAAACAACCACTGTCAGGGTCACGTATCTCAGTGGGCAACTTTCATGGGTAAACTTAGATGATTATGGTGTTTGTTTCCTGATTCTTATCACAAATGTTTCTTTTATTTAAAAAACTTCAGAGTATTTCCATATAGGTAGCTGACTCAATTACACATCAAAATGGAATCATGGTTCAGTTAAAATCTAAGGGTTCCTATTAATGGGGGATTTTTAGTCATAGTCAAGAGCCATTTTTGAACACCTTTCTATTAGATTTCTGTAGCCCACATATTGCGAAACAGCTAGTGGCATACCATCTTCTACCTACAGATGTGCTTTCTTTTAATTACTGCCCCAACAAATAAAAGCATGGGGAAGCAACTGGCTCCAGCTAAGGGCCTGCTAGCCTCTCTTGGTGAGGCAAAAGCTCTTAACTCACTATCATTCCCAGCTTTCCTTGTTTTCTATTGTTTCTTACACACTGTGTATCAGGCCTTCTTTCCCAGCATTGGCATCTAAGTTTAGAAGCCACCCTGGGCACCCTGAGCACTCGAGGACTCGCACGACAGCTTTCTCTACAGTAGGACCTGGAATATGTTCCCTTTTAACCTGGGGCACTCCAAAGCAGTTTCAGGGTTGGCAGAAAACATAAGAAGCTAAGCCATTTTTATCTCTCCCACTGCAACAGAAGCTGGAGTACAAGCACAAAAAGAGGTAATATGAAAACAGACCCACTCTCAACAACAACGAAGTAGATGAAAAGTATTTTCATTGACAAAGACTACATGCTGCTTTTTGAATGTGCTCATTGCATAAGTCTGACTTCTGTCATGGTCACAGTTAAGATCTCTGTGATCTCATCATCTCAACCCACTTCCCAACACTACCTTCAGTGCTTTGGGGACCTGAAATACAAGACTGTGGGTCCAGGGTCATCTTGTTCTATTTCCAACCTCCAGATGTCACCAGCTCCAATCCACATGGTGTCAGTATGTCAGGCGAAGCCCATAGCTGCACTACCTCCTGCTTCCCTCCCAGATCCCAGGTCACTGTGTAACTACTAAATCTTCCTCCCAAGTGTATGACAAAGTCCTAAAGGTTTACTTTCCTATCATCCCATCTCCTGACATAAAAGACCACTGAAATGTGGCTCTCATCTTCCCCATACAATACTTCATACTACTTAATAATCCCTTTTCTAAACTAAAAGATTCTCTACATTTAACTAGGAGCTTTTTCAAGCTGTTAATTATTTACATTCTTCTTTTTACACCATGGTTTTCTGAAGGAACACTGGCTCTCCCCGATATTTACTGACCAAAATGAGAAGTTAATTCTCATTTTGTTTGTAAATTAACCACCAATTTTAATTTTTTTTAAATGCCACTATTAAAAAAATAATCACAATGCCATGACCAAATGGGTTTTCCTATCTGGTTGATACTATGAAAGTAGTTAGGTAAATAAAAAGGAAAATGCTATTTTTTTAATAGGGAAACCAGGGCTTTCTACCAATGCTATTTAAAATAAGTTTCTTAAGTGTTT
Organism: Meles meles; assembly: GCF_922984935.1. Classification (NCBI taxonomy): domain Eukaryota; kingdom Metazoa; phylum Chordata; class Mammalia; order Carnivora; family Mustelidae; genus Meles; species Meles meles. The sequence goes on from NC_060069.1 coordinate 85,725,856, forward strand.
AAAAAGTTACATTCAGAACATAATGCACAGCATTATTGCACAGGAAAAAAAATAATCAACAAAACCACAGGCAATCTACTGAATGGAAGAAGATATCTGCAAATAATACATCCAAAAAGGAATTAGTATCCAAAATATATAAAGAGCCTATAAAGCTCAACACTAGAAAACCAAATAATAGGATCAAAAAACGGGGAGAGAACTGAATAGACATTTTTCCCAAAGAAGTCCTATAAAAGTTAAATAGACACACGCTCAACATCATTCATCATTCATCATCAGGGAAATGCAAACCAAAACCACAGTAACATATCCCCCTACACCATCAGAATGGCTAGTGTCAAAAAGGCAAGATAGAACAAATGCTGAAAGACATGGACAAAAAGGAACCCTCGTACACTGTTGGTGGCCGTGTTAACTGATATAGCCAAACCATAGAAAACAGTATGGAAGTTCCTTAAAAAAATTAAAAATAGAGTGGTGCCTGCATGGCTCAGTCGGTTAAGCATCCAACTCCTCCTCTGACTCAGGTCATGATCTCAGGGTCATGAGATTGAGGTCTAAGCAAGATCATCTTCCTCTAGCCCTTGCCCCCACGTGTGCGCTCACACCCTCTCTCTTTTTCTCTCTCCAGTAAAAAAATCTTTTTTAAAAATTAAAAATCGAAATATCGTATGATCCAGTAACTCCAGTACTAGACACTTAAAGAAAATGAAAACACTAATTTGAAAAGATATATGCGCCCTGTTTCTTGCAGCATTATTTACAATAGCCAAGATACAGAAGCAACCCAAGTCTCCATCCACAGACGAAGGATAAAGAAGTGATGTCTATATATAAAGGAACACTATTTAGCCATAGAAAAGAATGAGATCTTGCCATTTGCAACAACACATATGGGCCGAAGTTAAGTGAAATAAGCCAGACAAAAAGACAAATACCGTATGACTTCACTTACATGCAGAATCCAAAAAACAAATACACAAACAAAAGCAGAAGCAGAATGTCCTGGTTATGACGATAAAGCACTAAGGATTATCAGCTATCTAAAAGAGAAGGATTAAAATAAAAACAATCTATGCTTTATCAAGTAATGAGGTGGCACTAAAAACATAGTAAGCCAATCCTCGAAATCACCTTTCTACCTGGAAATCACCTTCCTGTCCAACTGGATTCTCTCCTCAGACTTCCCTCGCCAGGACTGAAACCAAAGTCTACTGCCCTCCCAGTCCAAAACCACAGCCCCGTACCATACTTCTCCCACTGTTCCCAGTGCCCATACCTTCCCATCTAAGGGTGGGAGCTCCTAACTGCTTCTCACTCAAAATGACCGCATCCTAATCATACCCTATCCTGGTTTCTTGTCTTCTGCTTTCTCCCTAACACTATGGAATCTCATGCCCTCAGACTTACCGAGTTCTAACAGTATCACTGCAGGTGCTGCAGATTCCGTGCTACCCCCTCTACACCATAACCTACTAAACATAACAAAAATACTCTCTAGCATGGGAGCTAAGGGGGCAGCCTACAGTCAACAAACATTTGTTAGAACTTTCCTTAAGTACTTGATCAAAAAACAAGGACTCACATGGTAAGGGGTAGGGAGAATGTCTCTAGGGAACCTTCGCCTGGAAGTTAACAACAGTTTGTAAAATGTATTCTGAGCTTTGAAAATGTGTTATTCACAACTTCCTAAGAAAAGGACCACAACCACTCAAAGGGGAGAAAATGAACTTCAGTGACCAAAAAGAAACAAGATAACCATTCAAATTTCTTTCTTAGGGATTTCGCTTATTAATTATTTCATATCCATCCATCAAATAGCACACAACTGAAAGGTAAAATGAACTGTATGGTAACCCAATAACACTCTACAGTCTTTAATAAAAAGAACCAAAAGGATAGGCAAGGGGAATACTCATTCTTTTTTTTTTTAAAGATTTTATTTATTTGACAGACGGAAATCACAAGTAGGCAGAGAGGCAGGCACAGAGAGAGGGGGAGGCAGGCTCCCTGCTGTGCAGAGAGCCAGATGTGCGGCTTGATCCCAGGATCCTGGGATCATGACCTGAGCCGAAGGCAGAGGCTTTAACCTACTGAGCAACCCAGGCGCCCCTATACTAAGTCATTCTTATAATCGAGTTCACATTCCAAGAATATGTAAAACCCTTTTACCTTCAAAACACTTCTTGGTGAGTGCTGTGAAATGTGTAAGTCTGAAGATTCACAGACCTGTACCCCTGGGGCAAATAATACATTACATGTTAATAAAAATAATTAATAAAAAAAACACTTCCGACTTTTTATTGTTTCATTAAAAAGGGAAAGCCGAGAGAGTGTTTAAGTAACAGAATCAGCAACGTTTTGGAAGCTCTGTGTCTATGCCTCCCTTAAAAAGTGCTCTGGTCTAATCACATCTGTTGCTCTGAGATTTGAAGCTGCCAATCTCAGTGAGAATCAGGGGGAGAAAGTCTTTGGACTAATCCAAGTGGGCAAAGAGATTACATGCTTTTAAAAAAGTCTTTCAAAACGTGAACCGAAAGCACAGTGGCTCCTGAGAGAAGGCAGGCAGGCAGGCAGGCAGGCAGGCAGGCAGACAGACAGACAGACAGACACACACACACACACACACACACACACACACACACACCCCGGAGAAACATCTTGATCACCAGCATTTCTTAACCAAGGAACAGCCTCCTACCCAAAGATCATAAAAAAGCTTCAGGAGGCAAACTACTTTTAGTTGAGAGTGTCCTGCGTTGCAGACTCCGTGAGAGGAGTGGGCACAGTCGCATACCATTCCCACCGCTCAGTAGTACTGAAATTTAAACTAAGGGGGGCAACAGGGCATGGGGGCGGGCTGGATGGACCTGCTGGCCTTCTTTGTAACCATTGTTTCCACCCCCAACACTTTCATTTTAAGAGGCATAATGAAGTACTAAGTCACTGGAGTCTAAGGGAGCAGCTCTAGACAAGGCCTTAGTTTCCCCATCTGTAAAGAGTGGGCTTTCCTAACAAATCGTGGATTTCCTTAAAAGAAAATAAGTTCTTAGACTGGTGTCTGACTGTGGCAGTGGCTACCTACTCCGATATTCATTTTCCCATTCCCTATTATAATGCTCCAAAGGGCTACTATGCTATGTTTAAAAAACAAATTTTAAGAAAGTTAAACATTAAAAACGACACTTCTACTGAAATATAATTTGGCATTTGTGTTCAATAAAATCAAAAGCATGATTTGTGTGCCTGGAGGAGTTGACCACAGTAAGATTTTCTTTGTCAATTCCTGGAGCAATTTTGCTTTTTCAGGTTTTATTTAAAACAAGCAAAATATCCATTAAAGTAACTAGTACGTCATTTCTTTAAAAGTACTGCCATGACCAAGATCAAGGAAAAATAACTTCACCTCACTTCTGCCCACTTGGGTTTCTAAAATACTGGGTTAGTGATGACATGTAATTTCCCAGAACACTAACAAAATATACTCTGAGAACCATTTTTTCTTAATGAAAAAGATAAAGAAGTGACTTTGGGAAATTTCAAATGGAATTTGTGTTAAAAACAAAACAGGGATGGTAGCCCCAAAAAACAATATTTCCTCTCTGAATAAACTTCCACAAAATATCAGATAGCCTCAAGGTTATTCTCATAAGGAAGAACAAGGTTCAGTTTCACTATTAAAAGATTGGTTTCTCACCATTCCAAAAAGGAAATGTAACAATGAGAAGTAGGGTCCTTCAGCTCTTTTCTATCTGGCAATCTAGACACAAAAACGATGGCCACAGATCTTTCAGAATAGTTGAATATACTTCTCAGCTCTATCTGGCTATACCCCCAAAGTCAACAGGGAAGTAAACAGATACGCCTACCTAAAACAAGAAACAAAAAACTGCAGTACCAAAAACTGCTCACTCCGGTTTTCCTGCATACCATGTTAGAACCATTCACCACTCCACTGGCAGCCAGCTCTGTCTCACCAAATTCTCTCCATGCCCCCACCTCTGTCCCCCACTGCATGTGAACCATGAGCATTACTGTTCACTTACTTGACGATCTGCTAGGATGTCTTTTCTGAAGTGTGTTTTTCACTGAGTCCCATCCAACAACAATGCACACAAATCTTGAAGGACGGAGCCTTTCCCATCACTGTTATGATGAGCATTAACATTGCTTCTTAACCAAAAACCAAGGACAAAGTTTAAGATTTGGATTTTTTTTTTTTTTTGGTCTAATCTGTAAGTGAATATATATAAAGTCTTCTTTTGTAATATGGTGATAATAATAGCAGTAATAGTTTATTCATACTCACTATTGTATTATTACTACATGAATTTGGGAGAACACCAGGATCCACGAAACAAATGGTACTATCATCATAAGCATTCTTACCTTCCCCCCCAGCAAAAAAGTTCCCTTAAACTCTCCCTAAATTCCCCTTGGCATGACATCTCATTTAGTCTTTTGAGAGGCTTTTTTTTTTTTTTTTTAATATCTGGAAAACTAAGAATTATTAGGAAAAAAGGAGAGAAAACCAAAGACCCTACCAAACCAATGAAGTAACACTAGAAATCAGGCCCTAACCAAGAAATGGTTTTGCACTTTCAAATCAACTTTGCACCAGCAGACGTAGGACTCCAGAAAATACAGCTGAGACGTGAGCTCATATGCTCTTTTATAAAGGCTACACTTATACAAGAAAAATAACCTAAAAAAGCCAGTCGATGATGTGGATGGGGTACAGTGACTTTTGATTAGGTCCTTCACCATGATGAGCTCCATTCAGACACTCAGTAAACTTGTGCTCACCACAGGCAGAATGATCATGTACCCAAACAATTTAAATACGCAGGAGGGTTCCTTTACATACAATCTATTAATTACTAAATACCAGGCTCAATTCATTAAGCTGTCTGGGAAAACTGACAAATGGCCTACTCTTGAACTTAGAGAAACAGACCCAAAATATCTTTGAAAGAAAAGAATTACAACGATACAACAGCACACACAATATAACATTTTAAGTAGGTGTGCATACACTTAGAAAGATTTTTAAATCTGTGCTGAAATTTGTGCCAATTTATGTACAAAAACCATTAACAGTAATTATCTCTGTGCATGTAATTTTTCTTCTGTTGCTATTTCCAGATTTTTCCACAACAACAAAAAAAGAATAAAGACAAATAAAACATAAACTTTATCAGACTATGTTAAGTCACATCTTTCTTTATTAATAGAGGACTCAGCAGAACCCAAACTGCAACAACTGTTCTAATTATAACTTTGAAAAGCTGATAGTATCAGGATGTATACTAAAGAAATTTTGCTTGAAGACCTACTATATTTAACACATAACCCCTTTCAAGGCACAAAAAGTGATGTTCTTTAAAATCATTATGATGGAAAACGTATCTTGGAGGTTTAAAGAAAAAAATGCAAGGCACAACGATGGAACAATAAAAATCTTTCCTCTAAAAGAATACACAAACACACAAAAGGAAGCACACACCAAATTGAACCTCTTAGGGAGACTTTCATACAGTTAAACTATTCACAAACCACAGTTTCATCTACGTCAATATGCAACACTTTAAAACCACACGAAAAGGAAAGGAAATTTTTTGTACAGCCAGCCTTCGTGCAATGGAGCTGTCAGTGCTCTTGCTCAGGCCAGACGGCAAGCTCCTGCTTCTCTGAAGACCCACAGCGAGCCCGCAGTGGCTCAGACAATATACCCCCAGGTAGGTCTTTTTAAGTACTTGATATATTCAAATGTCTTTCCATCTAAGGGGAAGCTATCATGTTCAGTGTTTAAGACGTTTAAGTTGAAAAGGACACTGTGTGATAAGGCTGCCGTGTAAGAGGGTACCAATTATTAAATTCTAAATAGATTCTCACTACGAACTGCACTATAATTTTCTTCTATCTGATGACCTCATCCATTCCTCTCAAAAGAAAAAAAAAAGAAGTTTAATTTATACAAGACTGAATACTTACTTATAGGCCAACATAACTATTCAGTAACTCAATCTTATTTTTTATAACAAAATGGATAAATGCCATGTTGTAAGTCTTTACAACAGGGTACAACAGATCTTGAAATGACTTCCTCCATAAAAATTTTGATAGGTAATTTCAAGAACATTCTACTGTGACTTTCACTTAAAAAGAAAAATCTAGTAAGTGTATTTATTCCCTAAGCAATGGGCACTCAATCCTAAACAAAGGAGACACTTGGAGTTTTTTGATTTTTGCTGTAGCACCTCAAATTTCCATAGGCTAAATAATTGGTTGATGAAACATTTATCAAGCACTTGGTCTTCAAATTTCTGAGAGAACACAAATGCTATTATAGTATGATTTAACCTCTAAACAACATACCAAAAATTTTAAATGAAGAGATTTGGTTTTCATTGCAATCTAGATTGAGGTTCACAAAAAGCAAGTGCAAGGTCCTACAGGAATCTCGAGCATCATCAAATAAATAGTTATTTATTTGTGATTATTTTTAAATAAATTATCCATAAGTGGTATATATGGCCAGTCCTAGCTATAGGGAATACTAATTATTACTTGATGAAAAAAATTTTCTAATCCTCCTCTTTACTGTATATTCATCTATAAAATGAGATTTTATTGTATAACTGTCTGAACAAAAGCAGCACTAAAAAAACACAGTACTATATTAACTATTATCATGTAACATTAGAAATACAAGAGCAGGGGCGCCTGAGTGGCTCAGTGGGTTAAGCCTCTGTCTTAGGCTCAGGTCATGATCTCGGGGTCCTGGGATCAAGCCCCACATCGGGCTCTCTGCTCAACAGGGAGCCTGCTTCCCCCTCTCTCTCTGCCTGCCTCTCTGCCTACTTGTGATCTCTCTCTGTGTCAAATAAATAAATAAAATATTTTTTTAAAAAGGGGGGAAGAGGGGCGCCTGTGTGGCTCAGTGGATTAAGCCGCTGCCTTCGGCTCAGGTCATGATCTCAGGGTCCTGGGATCGAGCCCCGCGTCGGACTCTCTGCTCTGCAGGGAGCCTGCTGCTTCCTCTCTGCCTACCTCTCTGCCTACTTGTGATCTCTCTCTCTGTCAAATAAATAAAATTAAAAAATTTAAAAAAAAAAGGGGGGGGGGAGAATACAAGAGCATAAGCCAAAATCCTAGCATCTGGTAAAGGAACAATGAGCTAAGGTGGGAGATGGAGATGAGGATCAATTTATTTCAACACTAGCTTTTGACCCAGAGAAGAAAAGGATGGTCAGAATGCCACGGTTCAAATAAATGGTTACTATCCAAAAAACAGAGTTCTAAGAAGTCAGTGAATGTTCATCATCACTAGCCATTAGGGAGATTCAAACTAAAACCACATTGAGATACCACCTCACACCAGTTAGAATGGCCAAAGTTAGCAAGACAGGAAACAACGTGTGTTGGAGAGGGTGTGGAGAAAGGGGAACCCTCTTACACTGTTGGTGGGAATGCAAGTTGGTGCAGCCACTTTGGAGAACAGTGTGGAGATTCCTCAAGAAATTAAAGATAGAGCTTCCCTATGACCCTGCAATTGCACTAGTGGGTATTTACCCCCAAAGATACAGATGTAGTGAAAAGAAGGGCCATCTGTACCCCAATGTTTATAGCGGCGATGGCCACAGTCGCCAAACTGTGGAAAGAACCAAGATGCCCTTCAACGGACAAATGGGTAAGGAAGATGTGGTCCATATACATGATGGAGTATTATGCCTCTATCCGAAAGGATGAATACCCAACTTTTGTAGCAACATGGACGGGACTGGAAGAGATTATGCTGAGTGAAATAAGTCAAGCAGAGAGAGTCAATTATCATATGGTTTCACTTATTTGTGGAGCATAACAAAGAACATGGAGGACATGGGGAGATGGAGAGGAGAAGGGAGTTGAGGGAAATTGGAAGGGGAGGTGAATCATGAGAGACTATGGACTCTGAAAAACAACCTGAGGGTCTTGAAGGGGCAGGGGGTGGGAGGTTGGGGGAATAAGGTGGTGGGTACTAGGGAGGGCACGTGTTGCATGGAGCACTGGGTGTGGTGTAAAAACAATGAATACTGTTACGCTGAAAAGACATAAAAAAATAAAATAAAATAAAAAGAAGTCAGTGAAGCCTGGAGTAGACTTCTGGACACAAAGAGCTTACTCCAGGCATTTTAAGATAGGAAGCATTTGGATATAGGAAGGATAAGGTCAGAAAGCCTAGAAATGATCAACGGGGTCAGATTCTGGCCCATTCATACAAGCTGGAAAAACCTTGCACAATATCGGAGTGCCAGACCCCAGTCTCTTCAACTGATCTGAAGCTTGGGCTAGACACTATCAATAAAGGTTCCCTCCATCCCTAAAGTCCTATGAGCCCCCAATTTTTATCACAGCCAGAGTACAAAGGCAGGAAGGACCAGTTCACAGCAGAGGAGAGATACCACCAGTCTAGGGAACTGGGGTGAAGACAGTAGGGATGGCTTGAAGCAACCAGGTCATGGGAACTTTGAAAGTAAGGGAGGTTTAGATTTAAAAGGTAGAACCTGGATCTGGTTTTTAAATATATATATATATGCATGCAGTAAAAGGAAACAGAAAAATACTTGAAGTCTGAATCTCTCTCATTAGTACTTAGGGGAAAAGTTAAGAACTAATATTATAGTATTATATTATATTATAGTATTATATTATAAAATATAATATTTTCTTTCTGCTCTTTTATGTGAAAATTGCGTAGAATATAGTTTCTGCCACATAGTAAGCACTCCGTAAGGCTGGCTGCTGTAACAACAGTTATTATCATCACCATCACCGTGATTACTATTACTGAAACAGAGCTCTAGAGTGGTTTTGAACATAGCTTCTGAGGTCAGACTGTCTGAGTTGGAATCCTGACTCTATAATTTAACAACTATATAACCCTGGGTGTTACTTAACCTCGTTGTGCCACACTTTTCTCATTTATAAAGTAGGGATTATAAATTAGGGATAATGCCTACGTGATGGGAATGATGAAATGTTAAATAAGCGGATGGAAAGTACTTAGCACAGTGCCAGATACAAAGTACTCAATTATTTTCATTGAGTTTAGTGCAGAATGAATTATGCATGAACCCTGAAGTCCTATCTGAAGTCAGGAAAGAGGAAGGACAGGTACCCTTTTTAATGACACTTTATATATATATATATATATATATATATATAAAGTTTCGTGTAAGTCTGCCTTAACAATCTGTTTATAGTGTTTCATCCCAAGGTATATACAGTGGATCATTAAATAATCAGGAGAATTAAGGATCAGAAAGGCTTCAAAATGTTTTGTTGTTGTTTTACTTTTAAAAGGAGGTTTCAGAGAATCTGTTTATTTGGACTTCTTAGCCACTATAATTAAGATTTTCTTTTTTTTTTAATTAATTTTACTTATTTTTGAGAGAGAGAAAGTGTGCATGAACACAAGGGAGGGGGGACAGAGGGAGAAGCAGACTCCCTATTGGGGAGGGAGCCTGACGTGGGACTCGATCCCAAGGCCTTAAGATTAACCAGCTGAGCCACCCAGTCACCCAGATTCGTTGTTTTTAACAAGTTGTGCATCAGGTTTTTTTCTGCTAAAACACAAAATCTCCTGGTCTTTAAAACAAGAAGAAGGTGTTTATTATGCATGAGGAGGGTGTACACCAAGAAGAAGCACCAGAAAGATATATCCATGGCCCTAAGAGCTTTAGTTTGGACCAGGCCAAAGAGAGAAACGGAAGCCCAGTTGGTTTACCTTACACTTATGTTCTAGATCTGGAGGGAATATGACAAGATTTTGTCATTATCAGTGTCAATCACAATGGTTCTAAGAATATGTCTTATACTTCTGGGCTTAACTGCCTCAAAACCTACAGTGAAAGAAAAGAAGCATTATAGTTAGATGCTTTCATACGAATATTAACTGAGCTTCCCTTTGAGAATTTTGTAACCAATGATCATATATTCTTGTTCTAAAAGGCTTTAAAATACATCCGTGGTCAAACATCTCAAAAACACCGACAGAGAAACATCTATACAAGCACTGTTTACCAGAAAGAGAAAACAAACCGCAGAGGTACTTTAAAATTATCCACTAGCTACAGTTGAAAAGGCCAAAAAAAAAAAAAAAAAAACCAGGAGAAATTAATTTTAATCATATATTTAACCTAACATCAGAAATATCATTTCAACATATGCTGAATACAAAAAATATGGAGATGTTTTACTAATTGTTCTATTTGTACAAAATAGTGCACACTTTTACTACTTGTACTGTTTTTTTATAATATTTCCTAAAAAAATCTTTAAAACCTGATGTGTATTTTGCATTTACAGCCCAGATCAATTTGGCTGTTGAAGTGGCTGTCATTTCAAGTGCTCAGTAGTCACAAGTGGCCACATACTGGACATCACAGGCCCAGGTCACTAGGGAATGGGAGTAAGGAAAAAGGAGGAGTAAGCGTCAATTCAAGCCAGATTCTAACCCTTCAACTCTTTTCGCTGAACAGAAAAATGACATGCAATGATGATAAACATGTTCTGGCATTTGACATAATGAAAGGCCAACTTTTAAAATAATTCCCTCTAAATTTCAGGATAATTTTCTATCCCCCGTTATCGTCCCTCTCAGCCTAGGTTTCTCCAGCATGAGGAGCTCTTGTCAATCTATGAAAATAAAATAGCAAGCCAGGAAGCCTCACTGAAACCTCTTCAGGCTCAGCCACAACTAAACCATTTTGCCCTCATTTCCTCTCTGTCTGTTTCTCAGAATTTCAGTTCACTTATCTCCTCTGCAAACTAACTTCCAACCCAAGTGGTAACAAGAGTTATCAGAATGCAAATGTATGATGTCGAAAATATCCATTCTAGAAGCAAACCTCTATGGGATTTCCCAAAATCATGAAATCAGACCATGGAAAACCCAGGCCTCCTCTACAAACCATGATGTTCCCACCATCTATTTCACCAATAAAATTCTACCTAAGAATTAGAAAAATTATGACCCGGGTATTCTGAATACAAATGTTTTTAAAGAAAACCACTTCTAATTTTAATTACTAACCTCCCTCCTCAACCCTTTTTTTTAAACAGATTCTTCGGATTTTTTTTTTTTTTTAAACAGAGTCATCCTTACTTCCCCTCAAGATGACAAACAGTTCTATCTTCTGCCCAGTTTACAGAGATCTGGAGCCATTCACATATTTTTTTTATTTAGTTTTCCTTGTTGGAATTATCGGAAGTGGTTTCGCAACCTGGGCTTTCGTACAGAACAAAAATCACAGGTGTGTAAGCATATACTTAATTAACCTGCTTACAGCTGATTTCCTGCTGACTCTGGCATTACCAGTGAAAATCGTTGTTGACTTGGGTGTGGCACCCTGGAAGCTGAAGATTTTCCACTGCCAAGTGACAGCCTGCCTCATCTACATTAATATGTACTTATCAATTATTTTCTTAGCATTTGTCAGCATTGATCACTGTCTTCAGTTGACATACAGCTCCAAGATTTATCGGATCCAAGAACCTGGATTTGCCAAAATGATATCGACCGTGGTGTGGCTAATGGTCCTCCTTATAACAGTGCCCAACATGATGATTCCCATCAGAGACATCGAGGAGAAGCCAAATGTGGGATGCATGGAATTCAAAAGGGAGTTTGGCAAAAATTGGCATTTGCTGACAAATTTCGTATGTGTAGCAATATTTTTAAATTTCTCAGCCATCATTTTAATATCTAACTGCCTTGTAATTCGACAACTCTACAGAAACAAAGACAACGAAAATTATCAGTATGTGAAAAAAGCCCTCATCAACATTCTTTTAGTGACTACCGGCTACATCATATGTTTTGTTCCGTATCACATTGTCCGAATCCCATACACCCTGAGCCAGACAGAGGTGATATCTGATTGCCCAACCAGGATTTCACTCTTTAAAGCCAAAGAGGCCACACTGCTCCTTGCTGTGTCGAACCTGTGTTTTGATCCTATCCTGTACTATCATCTCTCAAAAGCGTTCCGCTTAACAGTCACCAAGACCTTTGCTTCATCTAAGGAGACCCAGGCTCCAAAAGAAAAATCAAATGGTGAAAACAACGCGTAAAATATGGGATTTTTCATGTTATCACTTCCCGCCTCGGTGGACAACAGGTACCAGGAAAGAGAGAAAAGAGCCTAAGTAAGAGACACATGTGTGGCCTGGTTACTGAGAAACTTTTCTAAATGTAAGCTAAGCAGTACTCTTGTGTTTGTTAATGGTCCTAAACGCAATTATTCGCATAAAAAACTTAAAGATCCTGTTGAACCAACGTAAAACCGTGCATTATCCTTGAAATCTCAAAGAGTTTTAGGACAAGCTCAGAGGCATTCATGAAGTATTCATTTAAATACCAGGAACTGACTTCTTGATAGAAATATGCAAAATAATCTCCATGTAAGGTGCCAGAAAGCCCTTCAACAACACATTTTAAATAAAACCATTTAGATCATACCAAAAAAGTCCAGCTGATCTTCCCATGAAAGCACCTGTGCCCAATTTATTTTTAATCCACCATTTCAAAGATGGTAACCTTTTAGCTCACTACTCCAATTTTTAATATCTAATTGTTTTGTAACACAGCAACTAAACCTATTTACTTCTAAAGAGGCTTGGAAATACATAAGGAGTGTGTAATGTACTTTATACACTTATATTCTACCAGGTTTATAAAGACTTTCTACCCTAAGTAATGACAAATACAGTGATTTCTTGTTTTGTAGTAACATGAAATACACCGTACAGCATTTTCAAGCAAGTTGTTAAACTGCACTGACTGCTGAAACTACTGTTTTGGAACTAGAAACTCACATCAAAGGTATGGAAAAACACCACCAGTCAAATGGCCTTAAAATAGACATGCCAGATACACACAGCAAGACCTTGTAGGGAACACAACACATGCTGGGCTGACTGGCACCATGTCTGAGTCTGACCCCACATGGGGCCTCCAGTTCAAAGAAGGGGTGACTCCAGCTCTCAGGGTCACAACCCTCAGATCTAATTCTCTCTATGGCCAGTAATGCAGAAAGGACTCAATGGATGATATAAAATATAAGACTTATTTAGGAAAAAGAAAATTGAAAAGTTTAGATAAACATACCTGAGACTTCGGGGGTGGGGGGGGGGTTTCATTTCAATAGCAAAAGTCTGTTTTGCAACAATTGGTAATACATTTGCATTAGCTGTAGTGATTAAGAAATGGTGTTCCCGGCAGCCTCTTGAGCTCACCCACGTTCATGTTTCACGAGTGTACTTTTCACTTTAATAAATTTTCCCATTTGTGTAAAAAAATAAAAAATAAGAAAGAAAGAGTGTTCCTGGAAACTAACAAAACAAGTTTGATTCCAGAGTCATTTTTAGTCCTGTACTGAGAAGAATTATTTTCTGAAGCTTGAACCCAAGACAATTCCAGTGTACAATTTCATATCCCCTGAGTTTGAAGAGAGTAAATGCACCAAATGAGAAAATGCACCAAAATAAGTGTCTATCACACTTCCACCATGGTGAGCCCTGGACAAAGTCTAGCTAGCTAGTGGTCATGACAGGAACCCCCCTTCAGCATCATGTCTCTGCCCCAGGGTGTAAAGGGCACAGCTACGCCACAGCTATGCTGCTGAAACGCCAGCCCGCTAGAACCTGTGCTTGCTGATGGTCTGCTGCCCAGCAGATCAAGACATGATTCATATAAGCATGCATGAAACTACTAGTTTCTTTTCCTGAATCTTTTGGTCAAATCCCTATTAGTCTCTCTCCTTGGTCGTCACCCACTAGAGCTACATCTTTAAGACAGGAAATGGGGGTGGGAGGGAACAATTTTTTTTGTTATCATATTCTTATATTCTTCTCACATTCACGCATAATAGGTAAGTCAAATTTTCCCTCTTTATTAAGGAAGAGGACCAGACTCTCTACAGCATTCCTAATGTCAATGTTACATTAGTAACATTACTGATGATTTATTCTAAATGACACAGTAAAGGGAGGCCTAAGGCAACTGATGATAGAAGGCTAATAAAAAAATTGTATCCTACAACATCAATTTTCTAGCAGTTGCTTTATGATTGCATTACAGTTATGTGACAATCCATCATGAGAGACTTAATCACTAGAAATCATTCTTGTTCCTTCCTTCCTCCAAGGAGGTGGACAGTCTTTAGAATGTTACATGCTGGGAATGACTGCGTGGCCAAGGATTACATGAACAATAGAAGATGTCCGTGCTTGGGTAGTGCCCTAAACCAAGACATATGGAAGAGGAAGGCCAGCAAAGCCCTGCCTACCCAAGAGAGGAACATAAAATCCTCAACCAATTCAACCACATTCAACATTTTGCCGTATTTATTATAACCTCTCTCCTTTTTATTCAAATTAACTTTTTATTTTGGAATACTTTAAAATTTACAGAAAAGGTAGACAGGTAGTACAGCAAGTTCCATTATACCTTTCATTCAGTTTCCCCTAATGTTAATGCCTTATATCACCATGATACATTTGCCAAAAATAGGAAATTAACATTGGTGCATTAAGTGTTAACTGAACTCCAGACTTCAAATCCTGCCTCCCCCCACTTTTGATGCCAACTATTTTAAGACCAATCCCAGACATTGTAATAGTTCATCCATAAATTCTTCAGGACACATCTCTAAAATATCAGGCTATCCTTTCTGTTGCCCTAAATGCACAATGAGATTATTCCGTTATGTTGGAAATGAGTGATGTGTACAGATGATGAGCAGAAAGAATTGTGGCAACTTTTGACACAGCCCTGGACACAGAAAAACTGACACCAAAAAGAAGATTCTTAGTTGTTATTTAAAAAAAAAAGTGTAGAAAAAATTTTAAAATTTTGAAAAGTTCCAAAATAACAGGAATTAAAAATTAAGAAAATATTTAGTTTGCAGAGCAAAACTCCTCAAAGATATCCAGAAGACAACATTATATATACCTCACAATTACTCTGCTGTTAAAATAGTAATAATAACAATAGTGTGCAATGAAAAAAAATGCCTCATTAAAATTTCCCTTAAAATCCCAGGAAAAAAGATAGTAAACCTAAAATTATAAACACATTTACAGATTTGGGTCCAATTTTCATTAATATCAAAAAAACCAATCTTGTTTCCCTTCAGTAAAAAGCACATCACTCTTTATAAGTCAAGCACTACATTTCCCGGTAAATATCTCTCATATGCTGCTCAATTCTGATACTCATCAGATTGAAATTCAAGTCCATGTCATATGCAACCTCCTCTATGAAGCCTTAACCATCTTCTCAATCAGATGCTCTCTCTCTCCCCTCCAATATTTATTCTTTGAGAGTGGAAGACACCCAAGAATGTCAAACAGTTCACTTTCCAGTAAGCACTTGGGTTTTTACTAAATTATTGCTTGTGTTTTAGTGCATATAATTTCACACGTGTCTCCCTCCTATCTTATTCATCTTTCCTGTGTCCCAAAATTCTCATTCATCTGCATAACACCAAGTACCTGCCACAATACAGTGCACATAAAAGACACTCAGTAAATGAGGTAAAATGGAAGTGGGAAAACACATTTAGATGTCATTTGCCGTCACTCAAATGCTCTTGATAAAAGGATATTAATCTAAAAAATTCCGTTAATTCTAGCTAGCCAGTAACATCACATCACAAATTTGAACTACAACTATACATATGCTATATGATCATAATTATGACAAAAGAAGCAGTGAATGAAAAACTCACCTGCTTTCATATGTATTACTCAGGCAAGTGGTAGAAGAGTTGGTGGTTAACGATCATAAAATTAAACAATCAAGGCTGTCAATTGACTGGAGCCATGACTTACCAGAGGTATGGGGAAATGTGTTGCATACTGCAGGTGTCGCAGGAGGTCATAATTAGATGGAAAAATCAGCTCCCTGGGTTTTTCTCTCTTAAGCAACTTCTCACCATTAACCGACATTCTTCTGCCCAAGGAAGGGTTGGCATTCTCACAGGATTCTCCAGGCATGGGAGAAAAAATCTAAGTCATGTAAAACAAATGTTGGAGATTGTAAATAAAAGAGAGCAACACCAAAACACAGCACTACATACCAGAACTCCAAATACACAAGACACTCCTACACTATCTCTTCCCTCTTTAAGCACTGAGAAAATAAAGAGAAAAAAGAAACTGTGTTAATCTCCACAAAATTCATATACAGATAAGTAGGAAACTATCAACATAATCTCCCATTTTGAAGATGAGAAAATGACAAACACACTCATAAGAATTGTGCAAAGCTACACTTCCCAACATCAGACTCGTAGGTTAAGTGCTTCCTCATAGGGTTACATTTCCTACAAAAACATAAACACAGAAATCATTAACAAAACTAATGAGTACCAAATATAAAAGTTTTAATCAGTATTCCAAACAATATGTTTTTTATAAAGCACCTCACTGAGAGCCATAAGGAAGAAACTATTATAATTATACGGAAATAAAGTAGAGAAAGTATAACAAGTCCAGATCCAGGAAGGCTACATACATAGCAAATCAACACAGACTGTCATGATCAAACTATTCATGTATTCCTGAGAGATGATGATCTCAAATGAGCAAAAGAGTCACAGACAGTCAATTAGGAGGACAGGGGTGTTCTAATCTACAAAGGAGACGATGCAGCCAAAACTTAGGATGAACTGAAATGAGACAATTGCACAAGATGAATCACTGTACCCTAGCAAGGAATATGGCAGGATCACATTTACATCGATACACAGGTCATTCCAGTACATGGGGCAAGGAACAGAAGGATAGAGACAAGCTGGGATAGGGGTGGGAAGAGGGGGTTAATAGTCAATAAGAATTTGAAGGTTGAACCTACTGGAAATTCCGAACCAAAGTCTGTTTTAAAGTCATTCTTGTCTACTTCATCAAAAATATTAGTAGTTCCTGAGTCAATGCCCATATGCGCCATTATAGTCTGTTCCTGATGATTGCCAGAGAAAGAAAGTGACACTGTAAATTTTGTAGTTCATTAAAAACCTGAAGCTAAAATATGACAGTGATGTTTTTGACCACCCTAGGTCTTTTCTCTCCCTAGTACTATTTTTCCCAAAAGAGAGAAGTTTTAAGACATGCACTTGCTTTGAAAAGTCACATTCTTTATCCTCATCAGGTTTACCTTTCATGATACTTGAAGGAAAGAGCCCACCAACTTAAGACATTAAAAACAAACTGGCCAAAATGTCCGTCCTTTAACCTATTCCCAGTCACATGCTCACAAACTTGTCCCAGAAAATCTGAGAGTGTACCTAAGATATAAGAAACCTCGATATCCAAGAATAGAAAGGAAGAAACAAAAATGTAAAAGAAGCATAAACAGGTAAAGTAACTTTGGTTTTTAGCCTTTTATAACTTCTAGTGTGAGCAAATTTGGAAACAACAGTATTTGTACTAAGGAAGTAATTTTTAAAATTCCTGCACCATTTGATCACCAAATCTTAAGAACACGAACTATGAATCTACACGTGTAATTCTAATACCAGGTCTTTCAATTACAAGGATAACCAGTATTTTAAAAATATCATCACAGCATATGCTTAATCACTCACAAAACCATCATGAGGCTTGATTTTTAAGGAACCTCCACAATCTCTCACCATTTTCCACTCTTTTTATCACCTCCATGCTTTCTGCCTTGAAAACTTCTTTAAGTATTTGGAACAATGTCCAAAACACCAGAAATTGGCAGAAAATTATAGTCGTAGTATGAAATAATTTGACAAGAATAATTCCACAACATTTTAGAGTTTTCAATTAATTGAAATGAAAATATGATGTGTTATGATCAAAACAGGATGGCCCATTTTGTAGGAAAGACAGAAGCAATGGATGAACTGGGGGAAAGATGTTCCTTAGAACGGGACTTTAGGCCAAAATCAGTCTGATTTTAAGGCACAATGTTAAAGAAAAACTGGAAATTAGAAATACATAAAATTGGAAGCATTCCTGTCCAGTAAAAAAAAATGTTATGTACTGTCAAATCTTTTCATTAATAGTTTTAGAGTATCCAAAAGAAAATTCTGGAATATATATATATTCCATATGTTTTCTTCGTACGTGAGGAACAGAGATAAACGAGTTCTTAATAGGAGAATACAATTAAAATGCAATCACCCTTCCACCACCAAACGATCCTCTCAAAGGGGTTTCCCAGCTGAGTGTTGTTTTCAGGGCTGGGGCACCACTGCCAGGGCCATACCTCCATTTTCATGTCATGGTCCTTTGGGTAGTGTTCATCCACATTCTCTCCAGCTGGCGACCGCGGTCGGGTCGAGGCGGTGACTGACAAGTCTCCTCGAGATATGAGGGTGCACATGTATGCATCATGAGAGAAGACATCGTGTCGGATGAACTCACAGAAGAGCAGCACCAGATTCACAAATTCCACCTTTTCACATTCACTGTTTGGATCCGCTATAAAGGAAAAAATCAACAATTCAGTCCCGTTGATATAGTAGGAAAAAAACACCAAATAGGAAGGCTTAACATGGGGCACCCAGGTGGTTCAGTAGGTTAAGCAACTGCCCTCAGCTCCGGTTATGATCTCAGGGTCCTGGGATGGAGCCCCACTTTGGGCTTCCTACTGGGAGTGGGGGGTGGAGGGAGGGTCTGCTTCTCCCCCTGCCCTTCCCCGCAAAAGTCCCCACTCATGCTCTCTCTCAAATTTTTTAAAAAGCAAATCTTAAAAAAAAAAAAAAAAAGCTTAACAATATTTTCATTTTTTTCTTACACAATAGAAGAGTTATTAGAAAATTTACTATGAGACCCAAGCATTATCTGCATTATGGGCACATGGGTTTTGATTGTCCCTTTGGACTTGAAAAACCGTATCCAGTGTGTTAAGCACAATTTCCAGTTTAAAGATAGCGGTCCCTGGCAAATAAGTAACCACCTAAGTAATAACATAAACACAAAGTTTCAGGTAAGGGGGGAAAAAAAAGGCAGAGCCAAACTGCTTTCCTCTGGTTTTACTACTAAGACAGCTTAAGACTGTTTTCACAGCTTGAGTGTCCATATATTTCTAAGGTATGTGTGTGTATCTTTCAGAGGACACTTCACAATAAAACAATTCAAAAGGTCCTTGAAAATACTAGTGCATGGGATCCACTAAAAAAAAAAAAAAAAAAAAAAAAAAAGAGGGAGGATGGAAGACACAGAGATGGAGCTCTGCAGTCTTTCCCAGTTGACAGCCAGTCTGTTCAACTCACGTTATGACTTTCAATACTGCATCTGCCCTCTGAAACTTTGCACCCTTGAGAGGTTAAAAAATGTTAAGAGCCACCTTTTGAGGCTTGGGCCCTGGTACCGTCCTGCTCACAAACACCAACAGAGACAAATAGATGGATCCAGGGAACATTAAGCTCCTTCCCTAACACTTAAGCCTTGGTGGTTGCTGCTGTCCGCCCAAGTCAGTGACACACAGTGTCTACATGGAGAAATAACACCGCTCCCTCTGACAGCAGGAAATGGGATCCAGAACAAGCAGAGGCAAACAGGAGGAGGAGCTTCCCAAAGAACAAACAGGAGTGAGGACAGGCTAAGGAACAGCAAGGGCAAATGTGTATCTGTCCCCTCCGGAAATGCAAGAGAAGTTGGAGCAGCTGACTTCCACTCCTGACCATCTATTTTCTACCCCCTAGGATCTCTTCTGTCCTGCATTTTTCTGCTTCCTCTTCCATGTTTCACAACAGCTGCCTACCTTGCCACCACCAGTGTGGCTCCAGCTCTGCCCCAGCCCAGAACAGCCACCAAGCCACTTAAAAAACCTCACTCCCAAGCACCATTCAACCCATTTAAGGGCCTTCTCAGAGGAATCGGAAGCAGTACTATTTCCCACTGCTCTCCCTCATTCTTCACAACAAACCTGTCCCTCCCGCCCCCTCCATGCATTTTCTCCCCTTTCTATCACTTTTCACTTTATGCCACCTTTCTGTTGTTTCAGCACTATCTACTTGAAAACTTGCCCTGATGCACTTTGTCACATGAAAGCCTCGGAATAAGATCAAGACGGCTAAGCACACATAAATAAGTCTTTCAAGTGTCAATTTACAGTATAAACCCACTGGGCTTAAAACACCCAAACCCTCTACTCCCCACAAACAATAGAAGAGACAGAAAAACGGGAGAATGAAAGAACATCCCAGAGAGTACAGGCAAGCAGCCAGCCACCTGCACAAACTGTTTCCTTACATCAAGGACCTGGTTATAAAGTACTTTGTTTGACTTTTCCTCCTTTTCTTATCAGCAGTTAGAAAATGAAAAAATTTTGAAAACAGTGCAAAAAGAGAAAATTCCTAATCACAATAGGGATTAGACAGTGAAACATCAGAGGACCTTAGCTCGCTCCTCTCCTTTGGTAAGAAAGAGCTAGAACGAGAAAACTAGAACACCAAATATTAGAGAATGAGGTGACTTATTTTTACATTTTTAAAACTCTGGAGATTTTGAAGTCTTTGCAGCTCACTTAATTTTAAAATTGCATAGGAATCTCCATTAAAAACGCAACAAAATTTTGATCAGTAAAATATACATTACATTCAGCACCAAGAACTCTTGATTAAGATGCAAGTAAGGAAGAAAAAGAAGAATTTGCTCCAATCTTTTATTTAGGATCTAGAAGCAAGGAACTTTACTTACATAATGAGGGGGCCTGTGTATCTAAAAATCTTAATAGAACATTCTGGAAAACAGGCAAACTAGATCCAGCAAGAGAGGCTGAAGAAATGGACTCTTTCTCATCCAATACCTCTGATTCGCCACATCTCTAAGATTAAAAATAAGCACAGTTAATTACAGATGGCAATGTAGCCTCAGTAGGTCATGAATTTGTTAGTTTTTTATTAACATTTAAATTCTCAGAAAAAAACATGCAAAATTAATTGAGATTTCTGTTCTTGAGGGCTATGCATCATAGGTAAATATAATTTCCGAAAGTTAGGGGAAGCTATCCCAGAACAACGCAAATGATTTCAAAGAACACCCTTAAAAAACATTATTCATGTAAATTATAAACTCTGCACCACATTATAACTGACCACTGAATATACAGCATAATATAATAAACTACTCATTATCCCTATGCAAAATTGCTAAAAATAATTTGAAGTTTTCTTCATTTTTAAATAGCTCGTGCTTAACTATATACTTCCCCTGAGAAATTTTTGGGCATGTTATTACTGAGTTTGACTTTTTTGTGTGTTTGTTCTTGCTAAGTTAGTGTACTTACAACTGTGTGCAAGGGGTATTGGGAAGTATGTTGTCAAATGAGAAAGTGAACATAATTCCTCTGATAAGATTCCTAAACTCCTCAGACTTCACCAATCAAGATCTCTTAGAACCTGTGGAATCTCCACAGTTCATGAAACACAGAACTAGAGAAGCTGCATTTAAGACAGTACTAGGAGACCAAACAAGAAACAATTCAAAAGCAATCAGAACCCTGGTCTCTATTCTTTCTCATATCCCTTTGCTCTTCCCATTTTTATTACTATTCTTTAATATTAATATATTATTACTTTAAGATATTAATTCCCTAGTCCATCCTCTCTTTACGAAGGTCAAATTTTGAAAATGGTGATGTTCAACAGCAATCAATTATCTTTAATACCTCTGAGAGAATATATTTTTTAGATGTGAATATTTACACTTATTAAAATAAAAAATTACAGGGAGCCTGGGTGGCTCAGTGGGTTAAAGCCTCTGCCTTCGGCTCAGGTCATGATCTCAGGGTCCTGGGATCAAGTCCCTCATCGGGCTCTCTGCTCAGTGGGGAGCGTGCTTCCCTCTCTCTCTCTCTGCCTACTTGTGATCTCTGTCAAACAAATAAATAAAATCTTAAAAATAAATAAATAAATAAATAATTACAAAGTCATCAGTGTGAGCCTCTTCCAAAAATGACTGTGTGTTTCTAGAACACACTGGAAGAAAGGATGTGCATGAGACACAACAACCCAGAAGGAGCAACTAAATTTGAGAAATTCAACTTTAGTTGCAAAGTTTAACCACTGCAATTCACAGTAGAATAGTCTATCTAGTCATAGAAAAAAAAAAAAATCAACGAAACATCTTTTTGAGACAAAACAACCCAGAAGGAGCAACTAAATTTGAGAAATTCAACTTTGTTTACTAAAGTTTAACCACTGCAATTCACAGTATAATAGTCTATCTATTCATAGAAAAAAAAATCAACGAAACATCTTTCCTAATCTGCACATTACAAAATGGGTCATGTGTTTCACACCTGGGATCTTCAAGCCCCAATTTGAACAATGTGATCCTTTTTATTTGGTGAATAGTACTTCCCCAACAGTTGGAGAGTGATGTCTGTGGATATTTTCTTCCTATTTCATTTTGTAAGAGCTTCACAGGAAAAGAGTATTATTAGTAAGAGAGAACCAGCTAAGTTTTCATCCATTCATACAACATTTTCTGAGCACCAGCTATGTACTGAATACTATTTTGGGTTCCAAAGACACAGCACTGAACAAGGTGGGCAAGGTCCCCGTTGTCAAGCTTATGTTCTAGAGGGTGGTAAGCAGGCATTAAACAATGAGCCAACAGGAGAGTAAACTAGAGAAAGAATGACTGAAGGGTGGGTGACAGAGGATCTTCCTGGGGAGGTAACCCATGCTGAGCTAGGAATGCTAGAAAGCCACACTGCCTAAACTAGCAATGGCAGAAAGGAACTGGCCATGGGAAGACTGGGGAGCAGTGTGCCACCCAGTAGGAACAGCAAGCCCCAGGTCCCAAGGCAGAAGCTCGTTTGGCGTGCTGGAGACCCAGGAGGGCCAAGGCCGTTACAGCTGTGACCCAGGGGAGAAATGGTGAGGCAGGAGGGAAAGGCAGGGCAGGGAGGCCCATACAAGGCTCTGTGGACACAGTAAGGAGCCATTAGGAGTCTGCATAAGGGGAAAACGTGATCTGCTTGCCGTTTGAAAAGATGGCTGTGGCTGCTGTGAGGAGCAAGGTGGCAGCGAGTGAGGGAGCAGAGAGCAGAGGGCCCTGCAGCAGTCTGGGTGAGGAGGAGACAGCAGGCCGCTCACACCACCCATAGCCTTTCTCCTGGCCAGCCCTCCCTATCTTATGGGCAGATAAGGGGGCTGGCTTAATAATTTTCCCTTCAACAAAAGCTAGAGTTTATCAAGCTAACTTTGTTTTTTCCCTTTTAATCCACTTCCAAGGGCCAGAATACAATCATAAAACTAATACAAATTGGTACCTATAATCTCAAAATCAGAACTACCTCAAGAAAATATTTCCAGGGTGCCTGGGTGGCTTAGGTGTTTAAGCGACTGCCTTCGGCTCAGGTCTCAGCTCAGGTCATGATCTCGGGGTCCTGGGATTGAGCCCCACATTGGACTCCCTGCTCACCGGGAAGCCTCCTTCTCTCTCTATCCTCCCCACCCCCACTTTCGTTCCCCCTTTCACTGTCAAATAAATCTCAAAGAAAAGAAAATATTTCCAGATTCACTATATTATGTAGCTTTAAAATTCAAAAAAGTTGTATACTATATACATTTCCGTGTGTGTGTGTGTGTGTGTGTGTGTGTTGTGTGTGTATTCATACGTATATATTACAAAACGTATATATGTGCCTGTGTGTCTCAACTTCATTTGGGAGAGGTCTTGGCTCTAAATCAGATGTTAGGGGCGCCTGGGTGGCTCAGTCTTTAGGTATCTGCCTTCAGCTCAGGTCGTGATCCCAGGGTCCTAGGATCAAGTCCCATGTCAGGCTCCCTGGCTCAGCAAGGAGCCTGCTTCTCCCTCTCCCTCTGTCATGCCCCTGCTCGTGCTCACTCTCGCTCTGTCAAATAAATAATCTCTTTTTAATAAATAAATCAGATGTTAAAGTTTTATTTTAAAAGATACAATTTTAAATTAGTCCAAAATATAAATTATCGGCTTTGTCAACTGAAAGTGATCCTATATGTGAATTTATGATTCTCCTTATATGAATTTGTATATTCTCCCTTTTTCCATGAAGACAGAAAAAAAAAAAAATAGCATATGGATAAGAAAAAGGAATCCTCTCCAAAACAGTTATTTTTAAACGATGGCGTTCCATCCCAAAAGAAAACTGAACGTACCTCTGCTTCAATTTCCGCCTGCCTCTTCTCCAGGAGCTTCGCCACAGCTATGGCCCTGTGCTTGCCCGACCGCTTGCAGCTCACCGCCCACTCACACAGCAGTGTCACCACGGCTTCGTCATTGGGGGCGACCTACAGTCAAGAGAAAGGGGGACCAGCCATGTCAAGTGAAGCATTCGCCCAATGATGGGAAGCAAGCAACAGACTTTGTAATGCTTTTAAAGCTTTCTTTAATTAAACTTTCTTATATTTTATTATAGTCATTCTAGAAAATGTTCCCAAATCCCTCTTAACTGAGTATAAAGAGCAACACTTAAGTGACAAGGAAGGAAATCACTTACTGGAACAGCTCACTCTGTGACAGTTTCAAGGGAATTAGAGTCTCCCATCTCCTTGTATATGTCTTTCATTTATACAGAATTATCATCCAGCCCCATTGATCCTCCAGAACTCAGCATCAAAAGCCAAGAGGAAAGGAAACTGAGCACTGAATATCCAGAAGAGCTGTCCCCAACCCCAAGCACTCACTCCACTGTTGGCCCCCTCGCACTCAGAGCCTCACTCACTACATAATCCGAACACGCCAGGTCAACAAGCCACCCACTCCAACAAGGGACAGAAAGAAACTGGAGGGGAGGCTGGAAAGCTGGCCAGACCCTCGCTGCATTAGAAACAACAAACAGGAGAAATGACAACCAAGCATCAGAAACAAAAATTAAAAGAAGACACAGCAGAGGACAGTATATCCTGGGTCTGCATGGGGCTCAGCACTGTTCCTGGAACTATGAGCTGTGGTTGCCATGGCCCAGAAATGGGTACCACAGACTGAAGATCAGAGGGGTCCAAGAAAGGTCACAGGAACCCAAGTGGCATGAATGTGGGACAGGTAGGCGGAGTTAGGTCAAAAGAGGAATCATCCCTTTATGTAAGCTCACCTTTCCTCTTAGAGGGTACAAGCCAAACAGTGTAACATCACCTGCCAGTTTTTAATATTTGTCCAGCTGTACAAACACTATGCCACAAGAACTGAAGAATCACAGTATTGGCTTTCATGTGAGAGGTCCTAAACATTTTAGAATCCACAAGCTCAATTAAGATTATAAGAGTTGTAAACACACTCCCAGGAAAAATAAGCAGACATTAACACATAAATCCAGCACAACTTTTCAGAAAGTTCATGGACTCTGAGAAGACACCCAAGAATCCCAGGGTAAGAATCCCTAATCAGTTGGGGTGCCTGGGTGGCTCAGTGGGTTAAAGCCTCTGCCTTCAGCTCAGGTCATGATCCCAGGATCCTGGGTTCGAGCCCTCCATCGGGCTCTCTGCTTGGCAGGGAGCCTGCTTCCTCCTCTCTGTCTGCCTCTCTGCCTGCTTGTGATCTCTGTCTGTCAAATAAATAAATAAAAATCTTTAAAAAAAAAAAAGAATCCCTAATCAGTTTATGGTACTCGCAAACAATTTAGATCATGAAAACCAGTTTATTCCAAGATTCTTAGTCATCCTACCCTAAATTTGGTTAAACACATGTTGACTCAAACAAAGAAATGTTATCTAGGGCAGATCTAGGGAAGATCTCAAAAGAATATCTGGATCTCTTAATTTAAATTAAGAGAAATAATTGAATTCAAATATGTAAAGATTGAACATAACATTTAAGAGAGAAAGAGACAAGAAGGAATGTTTGCCTGGGTTCAATCTAATCCAGAGAAAAGGAAAAACATAAAAAGTCAATTCAGTGAAGCACTACATGCGTTACATTTACATTACAGAGAACAAAAGGAGTTACCCTAAAAATACTACCATCAGTTTTTAATAAATTAATGTAGCCAGTAATGTGCATCATATCTGCATTTATAGTTTTTTGTATTTTCTTCTGCATCATTAAAATAAGATGAAAATAGGCTACAAAGGAATAAAGGAGTGACTCACTGAACTTAAGTAATGGGCTCTGTTTGACCTAAACATGCACAGAACAGCACATATGAGGGAAAACACTTCTTTTTAACACATCCAGATCAGGACCACAGGTTTGGAGTGATGTGCTAGAAAAGAAGCCCTAGGAAGGAGTCATTTCACTTCCAGAAGCACTTATTAAGGACCCATGCTAGGCACTGAGGGAAAAAAATGTAAAAGACCTGGCCCATTCTCTAAAAGTTCACCTTCTAGAAAGAAAAACATAAAAAACAACTAATCATAAAGCTACAAGACGTGCGGTGCCTGGCTGGCTCAGCTGGAGGAGTGTGGACTCTGGATCCTGGCATCGTTAAGTTCGAGCTCCATGATGGGTGTAGAGATTACTTAAATAAATAAATCAAATAAACAAACAAATAAAATAAACTTTAAAAAACATAAAAGCTACAAGACGTTTTGACCACATGGAGGAGAAAATAATTAAGTCCAACTGTCTGCACTTTCCGTATCTCATAGGCAATAAGCATCTGTCCGTCCCAGCTTACAGACACATCTGAGATCTTAAAGACAGGAGGGCCTGCAGTCTGCCTGCTACAGCTGTGGTCTCAATTTGTAATTATTAGGAAATAAGTGAATTAAGAAAACCCAAGGAAAATGTTGCTGAAAGATTATGTTTTTAAAATACAAAATTTTATTACAGAAATTTTCTTATATTAATTTCAATTACAGGCCCATAATCTATTTTCAACCAGTAAATACTTCCCAATACTGGCCAGATTCAAACAGTGCAAAGCCTACTCTTTTGGACTATCAGATGGACTACCAAATAACGCCAAGCCATCCTTAGGATATTGGAGTGGCGGGGATGGAGGGATACATAGGTTCTGTATCTAGTTTAAAAGAAACAGTAAGATATTACAAAAGATGCTTTATTGCTAACTTCTCAGAAAATCATACTGAAAATCAGGTCACCTGATACCAACTTTGAAGCAAACAGCCCCTGCAATATGAATAATTACATTTATGTATTTGGGTCATAATGTACTTTATTAGTTCATTATTATTGAAAAATTGTCTATTAGTTATAAAATGCTTTTATAATTTCAGCATATTTTTCAAGATAATTTTTCAATGAAAACTCCCCCTCTGACCCCTACTAATTACCACAAAGTTTTGATTCACATTTTAAGCTATGTTTACCAAGAGGCCTCCTCTAGATTCCATTACCAAAAACAAGGATATTCTGCTTTTTTCACTCTAGTCCCAGTTCTAGGGTATAACCAATCAGACACGTTTAGTGCACATGCACACAAACGCTCATGGCTTACACTCCCCACATGCAGATCCTTGTGCCCCTCCCCCACTACTTTGCATCAGTCAACTTTTGGAAAATTAGAGGATTGCTCCCATTTGCCTATGAGATGCTTTCTTACAAATTAATTCAAATAACTGCCAACAGGACATCATAATTTTAAATATGTAAATTGAAGTACATTCTCACTCTATAAACAAATTTCTAAGAATATTAAGCTCCACTTCTTTAAAACAATAATTATTTGTTAAGTGAAATTTAGTAAATATGATTTTAACATATAAAAACTTCAAGGCAAAAAAAAAATTTTTTTAAGATTTTATTTATTTCTTTGACAGAGAGAGACACAGGGAGAGAGGGAACACAGGCAGAGGGAGTGGAAGAGGGAGAAGCAGGCTTCCTGCAGAGCAGGTAGCCTGATATAGGGCTGGATCCCAGGACCCTGGGATTATGACCTGAGCTGAAGGCAGATGCTTAACAGCTGAACCACCCAGGCGCCACTCAAGGCAAAAATTTGAGGAAATTTAGGAGTTCAAGATAAAGGGGCGCCTGGGAGGCTCAGATGGTTAAGTATCAGGTCATAATCCTGGGATCCTAGGATTGAGTCCCGCCATCAAAATCCCTGCTCAGTGGGGAGCCAGCTTCTCTCTCTGCCTCTCTCTCTCTGTGTCTCTCATGAATAAATAAAATCTTAAAAAAAAAAAAAAGTTTGAGATATAAACTACGGTCCCTCTCTTCAACAAGATGGCAATTAAGTGGGACAGACATACATGTATACAAATAATTTGGAAATGAAGGAAATGAAATGAAAAGGAAAAAAATGGGAAATGAAGATTATCTCAGAGTCAACATTTAAAAGGAGTTGAGAGAGAAAACTGAAGGGAACTACTAGATGCTTTCTTTCAGAAAGTGGCTTTTTGGGAAAAATCTTGAAGAATGAGTTAAATTTCAAGAGAGAGATGAATAAAAGGAGAAACAAGTATGTGGGAGATAGAATAACACCCCCAAACCCAAAGATGTCCACATGCTAAAGCCAGAACATGTGAATACATTACCTTAAATGACAAAAGGGACATTGTGGCTGTGATTAAGTTCAGGATGTCAAGAGGGGAGAATTATTCCAGATTATTGGGTGGAACCAACATAAGCATAGCAGTGGTTGTGAGGCAAAGAGATGTGACAAGAGAAGCAGGAGCCAGGGTCAGAGACTAGAAGATGCTGTCCTGATGACTTTGGAGAAGGAGCAAGGGGACACAAGCTAAGGAATGCAGGTGGCTTGTAGAAGCTGGGAAACACAAGGAAACAGATTCTCCCATACAGTCTCCCTAAGAATGCAGCCCAAATGACACCATGATTAGAGCCCAGTAAGACCATAACCTCCAAAACTGCAAGAGAAAAAAATGTGTGTTATCTTAAGCCACTAAATTTCTGCTTACTTGCTATGGCAGCAATAGGAAATTACTTCAAAGAAATTTTAAACAAGCACCTAAAAAGTGGCAAATGGGACACCTGGGTGGATAAGTTGGTTGGGTGTCTGCCTTCAGCTCAGTCATGATCCCAGGGTCCTGGGATCGAGCCCCTCATCTGGCTCTCTGCTCAGCAGGGAGCCTGCTTCTCCCTCTGCCTCTATCTCTTCCCTTCTGCTCATGCTCTCTAAAAAATGAAATCTTTAAAATATCTATATTTTCATATCATTTGTTCTAATAATTCAATCTCTAAAGATATAACCCAAGGAAATTATCTTAAAGTAAGAAGATAAGAGTACTCAAGTTATCAGTGAAGCATGATACTAAAACACTCTTCCTCTTCTAGCCTCCAGAAATTGACAGATTCCCTCTGAAATTTGAAAGATGCTCTTAATGGATCAAATCAGAGGAAAGACGGTGAACTCACAGGGAGAGAGAACGTCTTTATGGATGGTTCACAGGCAAGAGCATTTGTCTTCAACAGTGAACTATGGGCATTTTTGTAGTGTTTAATTTTTCTATTTTTCTGCAGACAAATGGTGATATTTCAGTATCTAATTAAAGATGTGTAAAATAAGGAAGGCAGCCTGGAGGGTCCTGCCACTGAACCAAGGAAAAGGGGAAGTCAAAGATGCGTGATTACTAGTAAGGCTCAAGTCCCCTCCAACAGCATTTTCCCCGCTTAGACAAGTCAGCTCCCTGCCAGCCTACCATTTCTCCCTCCTTCCAGAAGCAGCACCCCTACTTCTCCTAGGGATACTGCTCCTCCTGTTCCAGGGGATTCACAGAGGGGTATCCATCCTCTTAGCTTTACTGCCAAATTCTGGATTGGGTTCTCCCACGAGCAATGATGACTTTAGGCAAATCTTTGATCACACACACACACACACACATCACTCTGTCAGGAACTCATCAGTTGTGCTACTCTATGCTCAATCTTGTAAAACATTTGGGATACTAAGAGACGACCCCTGACCAGATGAAACTTTCTATTCTGATCAAAAATATTTTTCAGGATACATTTTCTGTCATATGTTTGCTTATTCTAGCCATTACTAAAATCTTAGCATTTATTAACTGACAAAAACAGACAGAACAAAAATTAAAAGTTGAAACTTCCTGACCTTTTCAATCATTTTTTTTAAAGATTTATTTATTTGAGAGCATGAGCAGCATATGCATGTGTAAGTGAGAGAAGGGGCAGAGGGAGAGGGAGAGAATCCCAAGCAGATTCTGCGCTGAGTGCAAGCCCATGTGGGGCTTGATCTCAGGACCCTGAGATGATGACATGAGCCAAAATCAAAAGTCAGATATTTAACCAACTGAGCCACCCAGATGCTCCTCTTTTCAGTCATTTTTAATGAAAATTTAAAACATAAAATTACTTAGTATGGACTTATAATCACCCTTAAAAATAACGAATAAAGTTATCTTGGCAAATTTACAGGTGGTAATAAAGATAGTTAACATTTATTGAGTGCTTACTCAATTTATAGTCTGACATTGCAATAAATGTGTTTCAGGAATTATTTCTTTTAATCTTTACTACCTATGAGCTATTTATCATTGCCATTTTACAATTAAGGAACCCTAGGCATAGAGATGTTAAATACCTTGTCCAAGATCACTCAGCTAATTAATAAAACTCTTGCTATAGCATAAATCTCGGGATACGAACTAAGTAAGTACAACAACGCTGTGTTTTCAAAAGAACCTGGGAAGGTAGTGTTGACCCTCCTCCTAGAGTACACAATGGCCTTTGTGTGAGCTCCAAGCTTCTCCCGGCTCTTCTGCCTCCACTCCCGATGCTTACGACATCGGAGTGTTCTGCTCTTTTGCACAGAATATTACTTCCATGTAACAGGCATCTTTCACAATGTGGCTTCACTATTATCAGAACTCCAGCTATTGGTTTCAAATAATCCATGAGGACATGGAGACATGCCACTGAGAGCAACTAAAGAAAGTCCTTTATCATCTCAAATACTGTAAAGGAGAGCTGGAGTCTTGAGGAGCAGTAACAGGCAGCTTTTCATACTGGTACTTCTTCATAATAAATAGTAAGACTTTAATAGTCCACCGCATGCACCCTGAGTCCACAACTCCATAGAGGCGACAAGGAAAGAGAAGAATGAAAGAGACAGACAGAGAGAAACTGAGCCGTGGCACATAAAATTAAGGCCAGAGAAAAAGAGCCAAACCAGGGGGCCAAGAATCTGAATTCTAGCCATGGCATAAATTAAAACATGTAATCATGGCAGTAATAGTAACAACACTTCTAAATTTCTAGCCACAGGTAGTAGCAGAAGTAATGACTGAAAATATCAAGCAGACACTGGGTGTTTCACACACATCATCTCTAATCTCAAGAAATGCTGCAGTAGGTCTTCCTATTACCATTTGACGGATAGGAAAACTGAGGTTCAGAGGTTAAGATGGCCAAGGGCACAGAGATATCAAGAGGCGAACTAGGAGACCTAATTCCTAACTCCAAAGCCCATTCTTTCTGCTGCTCCCATCATCACTGAATCAAGATCCCTAGAAGCACAAGGAGCATCACTGTTACATGGAAATCTCTCAAGTAGCTCCCACACATGCGTGCACACACGCACACACGCGCAAACACACACACACACCAGGAAACCTGCTGCTAAGCCACATTCCAACCAGCCACTGCCACCCACTGTTACAGCTGGACTTCTACCCCTTGAGGAACGTGCCAGACTTATAATCAAATGGATGTGCAGAAAATGAATTTCCAAGGAATTCGTTCCTCTTCTATCACTTGCT
This sequence comes from Meles meles, assembly GCF_922984935.1. NCBI lineage: Eukaryota > Metazoa > Chordata > Mammalia > Carnivora > Mustelidae > Meles > Meles meles. The sequence goes on from NC_060069.1 coordinate 85,757,508, forward strand.
AGATCACACACTCATATAAGTCAAGGGTTTGTCTTTTTCATGGCTTTATTTTCAGCCATCTACCACAGTGTCTGGCACACAATAGATATTCTTCAGCATAGAGTAAAAGCAACACTGTATTACTTGAAACCAAAAGCAAAACCAAGGAAAGATGCGGGGCAGACAATGGTGGGAGGAGTTTACATTTCATTCCCCTCCCCCAAAATACACATTGCATTTACTTAATATAAAACAGTATCTGGCAATCTAACAGCTAATTAAGTACTAAGTACTCGATGTATTCTCATTCCTAATTTAATGAGTCAAGAATGCTGGTCCGAACACTATTACTAAGAATCATTCTGAAGGATCTAGCCAATGGGAAAAAGAAATAGATACTTGAAAGGATATGGTAACATTACTAGAGTTTACATAAAATGATTATCTTCCTCCACCAACCCAGAGAACTAGAAGACTTTATTAGAATAAAAGAGCTGAACATCTTAAGTAGAAGAAAAATAAGCAAAAAGTGATGGACAACAGTAAGCAGAGAGAAGAAAATCCTGCAGAGTGTTTTGTAGAATGTAATCCATTTATGTCCTCCAACCTGTTAAGTGTCCATATATATGTATATAAACACCCAGGAAAATATCGAAAGGAAATGTTCCAAAATGAACAATGGTTACTGCTCATGTATATAAGGAGTGTTTGCTTTACAGTATGCCCCGTTCTGATGCTTTCACTACAATGCTATGGGTCTTCAGCAAATGAGGCCTGAAGGTTAAATAACTCGTTAAATGTCTCAAAGCTACAAGGTCACTGACGGAAGAGTCAAATCCACGCTACATGCTCCACAGGAGGAGCTCATATGCTAACATGCTCCCCTTCAGGCAGAAGAGTGGGAGAGGGTCCAAGTTGTGGGCTGAAGGGCACTTCATGATATCAGATGCACCCTACGTGCATAAAAGTCACAGGACAGGGGGGCCTGGGTGGCTCAGTGGATTAAGCCGCTGCCTTCGGCTCGAGTCATGATCTCAGGGTCCTGGGATCGAGCCCCGTATTGGGCTCTCTGCTCTGCAGGGAGCCTGCTTCTTCCTCTCTCTCTGCCTGCTTCTCTGCCTACTTGTGATCTCTGCCTGTCAAATAAATAAATAAAATCTTTATTTAAAAAAAAAAGTCACAAGACACCTGAAACTAATAACACTATAATTCATACTGCATTGTATTGTAATAACTAGTACTTCAACAAATATTTAAAAAAAAACACAAGGCAAGAAAAAATAATTGCTGTAATGAGAACAAAAAAGGCAACAAATGGACACAAAATTCAAAAATCAACAAGGCTCTTCAAACAACAGCATTTTTAATTTAGCCTCATGAACTCTGGACACACCCATGGTGGCAAACTACTAAAATCATTGTTAACTCTGTTGCAAATAAACATCATTAGGGTCCCATCTACATCTATAATAAAGGTACCCCAAATGTGGACGCCCTCATCATCAGGAAGATCTGTCACATTTTTCTTTCCTAGAAATAGTGGGCTTAAACTTGATAGACTAAGGCTAATTGAGTTCTTATTCATTCACTCAATAACTAACAGTCTATAAAAACTAACCACATGTCTTCTGTAACAAAGAAAGAAGGGAAAATAATTGACAACTACATCTGAAAGTCAGGCTTCCTCTAGAAATTAGAACATACTTGATGAGATTGTTTGCTATTTTAAGAACTTTGTTAGTATGTTACGTATATTACAAAATAATACCACAAAAGGAAATGGGAAGGGGTGCCTGGGTGTCTCAGTGGGTTAAAGCCTCTGCCTTCAGCTCAGGTCATGATCTCAGGATCCCAGGATTGAGCCCCGCATCGGGCTCTCTGCTCGGCAGGGAACCCGCTTCTCCCTCTCTCTCTCCGCCTGCCTCTCTGCCTACTTGTGATCTCTGTCCAATAAATAAATAAAACCTTTAAAAAAAACAAAAAAAGTTTAAAAAAAGGGGGGGGGGAATGGGAAATACCAATGACTCATTACCATAAGCAACAGCAAACTAAAAGAACTTGAGATCAGATACTGAATAAAGCTCTTCAATAGCTTTATAATCTGAGACTAATGGGACATGTTTATAAATGTAATTAATCATGCCTAGTCAACATTAAACGAAATGGTCATATCTGGATTAAAAAGTCTCATGATAGCACCAATAAATGACAAGGGAGAATATGTAGAGCAGTATTATTAGCAAGTTATATGGTTTGCAACCTAAGGCACATTACAGAGATCTGGATGAATTTCAAGAGTTGCATTAAGTTAAAACGTGGTCTAAACTGCTAACAGAATATAAGCCTGTTGCACAAGATCATAAATAGCACTTAACACACAGAATCACTATGAAGAGCATAAGACTAAGACTGTTAACCACAAACCCAGAAGACATATTTACATATAAATAGTATGCACATGTGAAAAATCTTCCTAAATATGAATGGCTGATTCCCAATGTACATTTTCTTTTTTTTTTTTTAAGATTTTATTTATTTATTTGACAGAGAGATAGATCACAAGTAGGCAGAGAGGCAAGCAGAGAGAGAGGGAAGCAGGCTCCCTGCTGGGCAGAGAGCCTGATTCAGAACTCAATCCCAGAACCCTGGGATCATGACCTGAGCTGAAGGCAGAGGTTTTAACCCACTGAGTCACCCAGGTGCCCCCAAAGATTTGGGATTTTCTAACTTAAATATTGTTTACTACGGTGAAATTGTTATGCCTTTTAAAAAGAGATTATTCCTACAAATAAATATGCAAATATTAACATGGAAACTGTGGTAACTATAAAGATTTTTCCCTCCTTTTTCCAAAATTACATCTGACACTTGTTTGTTCCACTACAGTTACCTGAGATAAATGATTTATTAGAGAAGTGGGACAAGGAATAGAATGTACTAGTCAAGAGCTGGATTCTAAGGGTGCCTGGGTGGCTCAGTCGGTTGAGAGCCCAGCTCTTGATCTCAGGGTCATGAGTTCAAGGCCCCCATATTGGGCTCCTCACTGGATGTGGAGCCTACTTAAAAATATTTTTTTTTCTTAATAAAAAAATGTTTAAAAAAAAAAAAAAAAAGAATTGGGTTCTAGAACCATTTAAGATTCTAATCCCGGGGCGCCTGGGTGGCTCAGTGGGTTAAGCCGCTGCCTTCAGCTCAGGTCATGGTCTCGGGGTCCTGGGATCAAGTCCCACATCGGGTTCTCTGCTCAGCGGAGAGCCTGCTTTCCTTCCTCTCTCTCTTCCTGCCTCTCTTGTGATTTCTCTCTGTCAAATAAATAAATCTTTAAAAAAAAAAAAAAAAAAAAAAAGATTCTAATCCCTATTTTCCCACCAGTGAGTTGGGTATGAGCTTGGACAACTGACTCATCTTCTCTACACCTCAGTTTCTTCATCTGAAAGGAGATAAAGAAAAAAAAAATGTTTAAACATGTTTCTCACTGGCCAGGGAAAAATTAAATCAGATGACATAACACATAATGGGGCCTAGTGCTCAAGATGTACTTTAAAAAGGCAGAAGAAAAAAGACTTGCATCACATGCTCAAAAACAATCTAAGAGGCCCACCACAATCTAAGTGGATTCATGACTGACCCTTACAATTACAGCAATGTCTAAATGTCTGGACATGCCATCCCCGCCCCCAACCATGTTAACATAATCACCCTCTCACAACAAATTTACTTGAAGAAAGAAGAAAATGGTAGCCATAAGAGGCTGGCACCACCCTCCCCTTCAGACACCCAATAGGAAACCATGTGACTTCTCCAGTACCGCATGCTCTGGCAGGGCTGTGATCAGCACCAACAATTCTAAAACTCAGCCCACACATCTCAACAGAAAGCCATCCAGGTGTGTTTCTTTGTTTGCTTGACCTCTGCCTCATTTAACTTTGTTATCTTGAGTCTTAATTTTTAAAAGTGACTTTTTCTTAAACATTAAAAAACAACAACAATAACATCAACCCAAAATACCCTGGAACACTGGAGCATGATCTCTTTCACTACATGGGAGCACTGCAGCCGCGTCCCCCGGGGTGGGCCAGTCTCACCCGATGGCTTCCCTACTGAGGGGAAATCTTTGTGAACACCAAAGAATGTAAAAAGCCTGACAGATCCTGGCTATGCATTTGAGATTAATGGTCTGTGTTATGGGTGTGTATGTGTGTGTGTGTGTGTGTGTGTGTGTGTCCACAATAGTCCCCAGGGACCCTTAGGACCATATTCCTTCCATGTCTCTAGAGTTTAACTGCCTCCCTAAATATTTCAGTTATAATAGTAGGTAGTGTTTACGGAGTATTTCTTTACTCACTAGGCACTATACACACTTGAATGTATTCTCGATATTGTTCCAGGTCATTTTCATATCACCAGGAGGCAGAAATCCCATTTTACAGGTGGGAAAATTGAGACTCATGAAGAGTAGGTGAATTATACATAATGTGCCCAAGAAATACACTATTAATCTGATTTTTCAGTTGAGAACTCTGTCAGCCGCCCTCCTACTACCACCTGCACATGCTTTCTTGTACATCGGAGACTGTACCATCACACGCTATAGATTTTCTTTCTGCACACCTACCCTTCCAAACCCAATCCCCTAGAGGGTTTTCCTTTCTAGTTCACTGTCCCAGCAGCTTTTCTGTAAGCCTCCCAAAAACCAATTCAGTAAGGATTTCCTGAGGACATATGGGGTACCAGGCATGGTGTTAAAAGACTGGTAATACGCTGGTGAGCCAAAGGAACACAGACCCTGACCTTGGGACTACAGGCTGGCAGGGGGAAAAACATGTAACAAGCCCAGCAATGACAGAAACAGATTTTCCTTTGCATGGTGCTGAGAGTTCCTCAACTACATGGATGCCGACCTGCTCTGGCCCTGGCAGCCTGGGCCAGGGGGGAATCAGACAGCTGCTCTGGACTTGGAGCCTAAAACTCAGTATGAACTCATCACGCATAGTCAGAGAATGCTTTATGAATAAGCAGAAAAGAAACAATAAATATATATATTTTCAGGTTTGGGCGTGTGATGGTTTTGTATAACAGCAGAGAAAGGGGAAACCTACGTGCTGCTGCAGCTGCTCTGGCCTTTTCATTACTCAGGAGAAAGTCGGCTTCCTTGGGCACCAAAGAGAGAAGTGAAAAGACGGCTCTTCCTGCCATCTTTAGACTCTCCCTTCCATCCATGTCCCTCAGAGACCCAAAGATGCAGCTACTTCTCCCTTCACACCCAACACAAACAAGGAAAGAAGCCAAGAGGAAGGAAGCAATCTGGGTACTCTGGAAGCCTGAAGGGCACCCTACCCTCAGACTTGAGGTCAGCAATGCGGCCCCCGCCTGTAGGCTGCAAGGGACAGACTCAGTCAGGACCTGGAATCAAGAAGTACCCCCATTCCCAACAACAGTCCCTTGTATGGACATCAGGCTTCTCTGCCTCCATCATCCAGAGCAGAAATGGTTCTGAAACACGGAGCAGGCAAATCAGTATGCCAGTGCATAAAACAGGCACCAGGAGTTGCAAAGTGACAGGCACTGGGCTAACATGGCCAACAGACGCTGCTTGGCCTGCAGAGTGTTTTAAGCGTGGAAAAATCTACATGTAAATCTTGACATCCAAGTTCTCTTGAAATATTGAATGATCAGACGACAGTGGGTCTGCGTTCCCAAGTAGCATCTGAGATAGGCCTCTCTACTCAGAAAGGGCAAGCACCCTCCCAGGTTGCCTCTCAGGGGCCCTGGACCTGCCAGCCTACCATTAACATGCACCACTGCCTGATGGTGGTACAATCCAAGTCCCCAAGGCCTGTCCTCAGCATTACAAGTTTTATAATGGAGAATCAAGCAGCACAGATCTAGAGTAAGTAAACATTGAGGGTTTTAAGATTTCTATTTTCACCTCTCTTACAACAGGAGCCAAACCCTAAGGCAGAAAGAGCGGCTGAGGATGAGGGCCACAACAGAGAAGGAGAGGGTAAAGGAATAATGCCCTCTACGCAGCATGATGGGAATAGGCCGCAGGCCTGACACACCCCATCGTGGGGCAAACTCAGTCTCAGGACCGCAGCCCAAGTACAGGGCAGGACAGGGACCTCAGTGTCTTTATCCCATGCATTATGGCTTTCAACGGGCTTTGACCAAACATAGAGATTAACTACACACACAAACCTGAACTTCGGACTCTGAGTCCCATCAGTATGACTGCTCTCCCACCTCCCTATCAGAAAGCGGAAAGGACGAGATCTCCTTTCAGCATTTCCAGAGAAAAAGGAATCAAGAAGGGTGAAGTTCAGCTTGCTCACACAGATGTGAGGAAGCAGGATGAGCAACCCAGGGCCCAGGCCAACCCAAACAACTCCAACAGAAACAAACCTCAAGCTCACTGCAGTTGCAGAGGCTGGTCACTTGTTCTAATATCTTTCATGTTGTCTAAGTCCTAACACACACTATGAAACCAAAAAAAGAGGAAGCACACTTTAAAGAAGTGAGACCTGTTTCTGAATCCTAATCACACCACTCTATGCAACTCCTAATCAGAAAAGTATAGATTCATCATACTGGCTCTTCTAACATAATACTAATATTACTAATAATTACTGCTATTTATCATTAAGGTTTTTAAATATATTTATAGAGTGCTTTATAATGCTCAAAGTGCTCATGTCCCGTAGGGATAGGTAAGTTGGCATAGAGCACTTGCCCTAACAAATGAGGACACTAAGGCACACAGCCTACAAGTTAAGGTGCTTAAGGTCAGTGACACAGCTGACCACAGTTAATACAACTCCACAGCTCATCCATGAAGTCCAGATATATATAAAGCGACTTGGTAGTCAAGAAAATAGTAGCCCCTGGTGAAGAGAAAACACAAAATGAAACACTGTCATTTGCCTGCATATACATACACACCTTGATATACACACACTCGCACAAACGCCAAAGCCATATTGTAAAACTTATGATGCTTAACAAAAATTAATTTAATGTTAAATATTTTAATGTTTAAAAATTATCCTAATGTGGGGCGCCTGGGTGGCTCAGTGGATTAAGCCGCTGCCTTCGGCTCAGGTCATGATCTCAGGGTCCTAGGATCGAGCCCCGCATCGGGCTCTCTGCTCCGCCGGGAGCCTGCTTCCTCCTCTCTCTCTGCCTGCCTCTCTGCCTACTTGTGATCTCTCTCTCTGTCAAATAAATAAATTAAAAAAAAAAATCTTTAAAAAAAAAAAATCCTAATGTTAATTAACCGCCTATTCTTTCTGACAGATTAAGAAAAGGTGAGCAGTCTGAATTACGGGTTTAAAATATAATTTTTGTCTTACTCATAAAAGAACACTGTAACCACAAAGCAACCTCTCATTCACATCAATTCTTTCCATAATTGAGTCAACATTTGAAATAATTACTCCTAAATGGACAACACTGACCTTCCTTCAGATGAAACACGTCACTAGAACATCCGGGACTCTCAGTCCTGAGCACATGTCGCCCTCTAGTGGCAACCATTTCCCCATATCCTGGGGGAAGTCCCTCACTGGAGACAACTGTGCTTTAGATTTAGAAAGTTATAGTGTGATTTTATTCACAAATACAAAACTTGGGGCACCTGGGTGGCTCAGTCAGTTAAGCGTCTGACTCTTAATCTCAGTTCAGGTCTTGATCTCAGGGATGTGAGTTCAAGTCTTGAGTTGGGCTCCATGCTGGACATGGAGCCTACTTAAATTCATATGTATTTATAATTTATGTAATTATATGTATATTTAAATAATTATATATTTTATACACATGTATATACAACTTCATTTCTGCCCCTGATAAGACACTCATCATTTTCTCTTAAGAGTACTAGTGAATAACTTAAGTCTCTGTGGGTGAATGGGGTATATAATGGTGAAGTTGGGCAATTCGTTCACTAGAAGTTCTATAGTCAGGCTAACCACAAAATTCAAGTGGTTTTGGTGCACTTGCTAAAAGGCTCACAAAAGAACAACACAGTCTTTACTCAACACTTGGTGCAAGAAGCTTAGCAGTCCAAAAGGATATCTTGAATTTGAGGTATCCCTACTTTCCTTCCAAGTATCTCACATCTATATATTAAAAACCTTAGAAGTCTAGCAATCTTTCACCTAAGAAAGTCTTTATTACAACTGGACACTCCAAAAGAACACAGTAACACTCTAACTTGTGTTAATCAGCAGAGAATTGTGCAGACTTATAATCAGTGTACTTTACTGAAGTACTAAAACATTGTTGAGACCTCAAAATGAATGAGAAAATACGCTCAGTCTGTACCTCACTCAACAGTCTGGTATTCTACTTGGCATCAGTAAACTTGACCTTATCTTTGAGAAGCAGTGTGACAATACAAACTATTCCAGAAAGAGGAAAAATCTAGAACAGGTTCACATCATGTTCACATCAGGGTGGGATAAGGAAAAGTTTCAGGTTAGTGCTTATGTTGATTAAGCTCTCCTTTCCCCATATGCATTCTCAAAGGCTAATACAAAAATCAAAGATAATAGTAATCAGTCAACTGAGGTGTTCCTTGAAGGCAGGTACCATGTCTTAAAACTTACCTCTTCATTCCTGGTGCCTACTAGAACATGGAACACAGCCTTGTTCATTGTCCCAAAATAAGGTTGAGGGAAAAAAAATGAAAAACCTTTGTTTCTAGGGCAGTTCAATAATGAAACAATCTAATCCAAGAAAGCGTAAGATCATAATTGTCTGTGATAACCAGTTAATTTTATGTGTGAATCTGGTTAGGTCATGGTACCCAGTATTTTTAGCCAAATTCCAGTCTAGATGCTGCTGTGAAGATATTTTTTAAATGTGGATAACATTTAAATCAGCAAAGTTTGAGTAAAACAAATTATTCTCCATAATATGGGTGGGTCTCATCCAATTAGTTGAAGGCTTTGGAGAAAAGACAGGTTCCCGAGTAAGAAGGAATTCTGCTTCCAGATGAATTTCAGACTCAAGACTGCAACATCAACTGTTTCCAGGATCCCAAGGTTGCTGGCCTGCCCTGCACATTTAAGATTTGCCTGTCCTCAATCATATCAGCCAATTCCCTAAAATAAACACTTCTTTCTCACTTATATATATGTGTGTGCATATACATATATATACATACATGTGTTCATATATACATATGTATACATGTGGACATGTGTATACGTATATATGTATTGTGTGTATACATATGTATAATATACATATATGCATACATATATACATCCCCTTCCTGGTTCTGTTTCTCTGGAGAATCCTAATTCATGTCATACAGATTTTCCAAAGACCGTGACCACAATATTCATTCATTGCTCTAAAAATTAAAATATATTCTCCCTAAGTTAAAGCCAAACCATTATATAAGGTCCAATCACTAGATGAAGGATATTTTGCTAGAACTAAAATGATGAGGGTCAGGGGGTGATGATAAAAGGTCCGAGAAAAATCTTTCCAATAAATAAACCTAGGTTGATCAGCCCAATGGACGTTTCATTTTAATAAGCTGGGGGCATTTTAGTCCAACAATAAAATGATTTCAGGGTGTAGACACCTTCATAAGCTATTATACTTCATAGGAAAGGCTCTGCCAAAATTTACTGAATGAAAAAAAAAAAAAAAACAGAAAATATGAGAAAATTTAAATAAAGAGAAGAAAAATATTAACTACCTCTTGATTATCTTTGTTTTGGTTTGCCCAGAAAATCTTATGATAAAGCGTCTCCATGGAATTGCTGGAATCAGTCCGATCAAAACAATGTCGATCCAACACTTCCAACGTGTGCAAAACCCGACTAATGGTCACCCCTAGATGCGGAAATTAAGGAAGCCGTTAAAGAGGTCAAACAAAGCCACAACAGCAAAGTACAAAATCATCATCACGTACGGCAAAAGGGATTTTAAGAAAGTGTCATTCTCGGCGGCATGTAAGAACTGACGATGAAACCAAACCTGACGTTCTAGACAGCCAGGAACTAAAGGGCATCTGTGTCAGCGACCTTACTAACGACGTGGACGGATTTTTAAGAATCAGAAACACGGCATAAAGTCCAACATTCAAAGGCACTCCTTCCCTCCCTCGTGTTCTGTACCTGCTGTTGACTCTTGGCACTTGTCAAAAGACCACCGAACTTCCACTGCACGGCCTCTTTGTTTGATCTGCTGTTCCACCTCGTAAATCCTTGCCCGAACCTGAAAGATAATCTCTTCTAATTAACTTGGTCTAGGAAAGCCACAGCGGCTGTCTAAATCATGTCAGGTTTTCCACATGAGCACAGCATCTTACAGTCCTGACTACATCACAGCAAATTTAGCCTATTGCCCATGAAGTGCACTTCAAAGTTTACCAGTGGTGGTTCAATGGTTCAGTGCCAGTGTTCAATAACAAATGCTCACCCCCGAAAAAAAGAAAGAAAAAGAAAAAAGAAATGCTTGCTTTATAAGTGAAAATTTTTTAGAATATCATACGGAAAGGTGAAAGCTCTAAAGTAGCATTTTTGAGCCATTGTTCTATGTATGAAAACGAGGAGGCATGTTTTATTAACTTAAGAAAAACGCTTGGCAATATACAGGGATCTTAGTCTAAACATTAGATCCTGTGGTTTAAGTTTCTTAAGTTTCTGAACCAAAAAACCCAGCACTAATCAAACTTACCCATCAAAACATAGTTACTAAATATCACAGACTACCAACTAGGAGCGCCAAGGTCACGTACTCGAACCACCGTTAACCACAGTGTGGGCGGCAAAACTCTGTGAGAACTGTCCAGCAGGAGGGAAAGAGGAGAGGGAGCAACGTGAACTTCTGTGGTTCAGAGAGGCTAAATACTTCCCCCAGATGCCCCAGAGAGAAGGGGAGCAGGGCTGGGAACGGCACTCAAGCACCTGAGATGCTTGGCCAACATCTCGGCCTGCTATGCCATGACGCCTCTCAGGAATGAAAAGCCCCATCAAACCACCATTAACAGGAAGTCTACCTGCTGATTGAAAGCTGTGTTCCCACCAGGCATGGGGAGGCTGGAGGGGGCCACCTGCAGCAGATCCAGGGGCGAGCCTGGGTTCGCACTCTTATTGTCGTTTGTGGAATAATTCCACACCAAGGCACTTGGGCAACAGAGAGTGACAGTCTGGAAATGAAGGAGGAAAACTCAGATATTTAACAGAATGACAAAAGTGCAACAGCTTAAAAGTAAAAATGATGTCTTGCCGTAATGATATTATAGTTTCCTACCACTGAGTTTAAAACATGGAACACTTACCCTATTCCCAAATTTTCAAGTCCTAAGATAAAAATATAATTATTCATTTTGAGGGATGCCTGGGTGGCTCAGTCTGTGTCTGACCTCAGCTCAGGTCATGATCTCAGCATCCTCAGGTGGAGCCCAATGTTGGACTCTACACTCCACGGGGATTTGGTTTCTCCCTTTCCCTCTCCCCCTGCTTGCGTGCTCTCGCTCACTCTCTGTATCAAATAAATAAAATCTTTACAAACAAAGAATTGCTTTTTTTAAAAGATTTTATTTTTTATTTATTTGACAGAGAGAAAGAGAGCGAGAGAGAGCACACACAACCAGGGGGAGAAGCAGAGGGAGAGGGAGAAGCAGGTTCCCAGCTGAGCAGGGAGCCCAACATGGGGTTCGATCCCAGGACCCTTGGACCATGACCTGAGCAAAAGGCAGATGCTTAACCGACTGAGACATGCAAGCACCCCCTCAAAAAAGAATTATTAATTTGAAATGCAGGAGTATAGCTACTGAGAAATCAAGGAATATCATAATTCATAAACTAACATTCCAGCACCAAAAACCTAGGAAAGTTAATAAAAACACAGTAATCACCACTGAAAATTTGTCACTTAAAACAGTTCATTCAATTAGAAAAATGAGATGGAATTAAAATATGTCATTTCTAAGGTTATAAAACCTAAAAAGGAATTTTCTTTTAAATCTATACAATAATCTCTGAGATAACACAGTACATAGCTTCATAGATGCTGGATAGGCAGGAACCCTGGACCAGTGGGTGGGAAATTTTCTATAAAAAGCCAGACGGTAAATGCTTTAAGCTTTGTGGGTCACCTCTAATTTCTGTCACACATTCTTTGTTTGTTTTACTAACTCACTGAAAATACAAAATATGTATGAAAATATAAAATATATTCTTAGCTCCTGGGCTGGACTTGGCCTCCAGGTTGTGGTTTGTCTACCCCATCTCAGACCCCTGATGACATTTCTCATTCAACCAGCTTGCGTGAAGCACTTTCTATGACCACCCGACCCAAAAGTCACAAGAAGCCCCTGAGGGAGGCAGTGCCAAACTCCAACTGCACCAGAGAAACATGAGCCACAAGGGAGACATGGTAACCAGCCAGACTGACTTCAGCCCAGGTGCCTGGAACCACCATGCTGAGCCTGCTGCCTCCTACATGTAGACTAGAGATTATGGCTCTGCTGTACTTAAGCACTTACTCTGCACGGTATGGCGCCCTGGAAGCCCTCAGCCATTGCAACCTGAACCCTCTGAGGTAATAAAGAAGGACCTGTCGCCATCCCCCTCACACCCAGGAAACAGAGGCTCAAGGTTCAAGTTAGTCAGTGGCAGAGCAGAGGCTAAACTCATGTCTGCGATGATTCTAAAAAAAAAAAAAAAAATAGGTCTTAGCTACCACGCTGTGGTGCCATTCAACAACAGACTCTGGACTTATTAGAGAAGGAATGCAGTATTTCTTCTTTTCTAAAATGCAAAATTAAATATTAAGAAAACTAGATTCCAAGGTCTAGGGGATGTCTTGGTGGGAAGCAGATGGCAGACATGAAGAACATCAAGTCCCTGAGCCCCGCCAATGCATCTGCCCCCACGGGTCCACATCCCCATCTCCCTCCCCCTGCATGTGTGTTGGGGGGGGGCGGGTGAGGAGCATCTCCCATCTCCTGTCCATGATGGCACCCTTGCCAGTATTCTGAATTCCAATGCCTCCAATATCCAAAGCACTGGTCTCTCAAACACCCTGCTTCTTCTGTTCTCACTCTCTCTACAAGTTTACCTTTGTCTCAGAAAACAAACAAAACCTTTTAAAAATCTCCACTCGCCTAGCAGCAATCTCTCTCTCTTCCCTTCACAGACATGTTTCTTAAAGAAGAGGCAGCATTATTTCTCCTCATTCTTCATCACTCCTCAACCCACCTTAATATGGCTTCTCACTGTGATCATCAGTGACCACAATCTTCCCAAAGACAATCCAGCCATCTCTTACCAGACTTCCCCACACCACTGGGCACTACCCACTACTAATTCCTTTTGGAAACTTTATGCAGTACCTAGAGAAGCAGCTTAGCACGGCGGGGTAGACTCTGGATCCAGACTGCTAGGCATGAATTCCAGCTTTGCCACTTGGTTGCTGTGTGACCTACACCATTTCATCACTAACACTGCAACAATAACACTGGTTCCAATCCCATAAGATGGTTCTGAGAACTGAATGACTTACTATAGGTTACAATTTACAACAGTGCTTACAACACAATACGTTCTCTTACTAGGATTTTAACAGAATCATTAACAATCTTGGGGATGCCTGAGCAGCTCAGTCAGTTAAGCGGCTGCCTTTGGCTCAGGTCATGATTCCAGAGTCTTCGGATTAAGCCCCATGTTGAGCCCTCTGCTCAGTGCGGAGTCTGCTTCTCCCTCTCTTCTGCTCCTCCCCCATGTTCATGCTCACTTGCTCTCTCAAATAAATAGTCTTAAAAAAAAAAAAAGAACCCTAATAATCCTATTTTTATTCTCACTGTCCTTGTCTCTGTAACAATACTCTCCATTGTGTGTTCTCTCCAGTCCAGCCAGACTTTCATAGTTGCCTCCAGGGACTTCCCGTCTGCTACCTCTCAACAACTCAGGCCCCCCGGGATCCACAGCTTGCCTCTCACTGCTAACTCTTTGGGAAATCTCACCCCCTCTGGGGATTTGGGTGAGCCTAGTGGTCCTGAGTAATTCAAACCCCCACATCCGGCAGGTTGTCTCCCCAACTTCAGAATGAGACGTGTTAACAACCTCTTGAACAGATCCATTTAGTGATACGAAAGAATAAAATAATCCAACATAGTCCAAAAGTGAACTTACCTACCCTCTCTCAAACTGACTGCTTGGCCTCTCTCTCTTTCCCATACCTCGCCACTCCCACAAATCCTCCCTCTACTGTGGCCAGAACAATCTAACTAAACCACACAACCAGCTGTGTCATTCCCCTGTCTAAAACCTTGCAACGGCATCGCAATCCTAAGACAAACAGGGAGTCTTCTATGCCTGATCCGCAACAGGCTTTATGCTTTACATTCCATTAATACCAACCTTCACGCACAATGACTAATAGACTTTCTGGCCCTTTTCTCACGTTGTTCCCTCTGCCAACTGTTTTTAGCACCTTTTATTTAAAAACAACAAAACAAAAACAACTCCTGTTATAAGCACTAGTCAGGACCACTTCCTTCAGAAAGCCTCTCTGAATTCTAGGTTGAACTACAAGTTCCACTTCTCAACTCCCTTAGTCCCCTGTGCATCCTTCCATCAGCCTGGGCCAAAGGATACGGGAACTGTCCTTTCCACAAGCCTGTCCTCCCAACAAGACAGTCAACTCTACCAGAGTGGAGCACATGTCTTTATGGCCAGCCCTGCCCCACAGCCCCACAGGAAAGAGCAGGACACAGTAAGAGTCCAAGACACGTGACCTGAACACTGACCCGGGTGCTCCTGCAGGACAGGGCTGGTCTCATTCCTGACAGTATCAGCCCTGTGGCCTACACGCTGCTGGTTGTTCAAGGACCACACAAGCAGTGACATTTGGCAGAAAAACAGAGCCTGGTGAGTGACCCGGATTTTTAAGAACCAGAGAGGGATGGCAACCAGCTTAAGAGGCGGGCTGCGGAAGCTATGGAACACTGCATGGAGGAACGGTCTTTCTAGAAGAGAAGTGATACAGTGGACTCATTCTCTGGGTTCCGGAAGGCTTTTATCACTGAACTGCTGCACAGGGTAATAAAGGACAACTACAGTAACTTTCTTCTACACAGAAGCAACAGCTCTTCTGGAGAGAAATAAAAACATGAAATGTCACTCTTGTCAGTTATTTGGGTGAGGAAGAAATCGGAGTGTTCTGTGAAAGTTGAAGGTACAATTCTCAACTCAGGCGTTTTCTCGCTGAATTATAACATAAAATAGCAAGGGCCGGGAACTTACCTGCAGCATACAACTAAGTCCATAAACCAGGGGGCCATGCTGCGCACAGGACAGGAAGTCTGAGAAGGCCAGCTGCATAGGGCTCATGACAGGGCCGGGGGGGCCAGGGCTGGGGGCCCCGATGCTTGAGCTGTTTGGTCCTATCATCATGTGGGGCGAGTGGGCGGCAAGGAGGCTGGGGCTATCGCTCAGCAGCAAGGCAAGACGCCGGGCACAAAAGTAGGCAAGACGACGAGACAGGTAAGCCGACTGAACAAACTCGTCCGAATACTGAGAAGCACAAGGACATCAGGCTTCAGTCACGTCCGATGCTATTCAGTGAAACAACTACTTTAACATAGACTTTTTTCATTAAGAAAAAAAAAAGAAGAAAAAGAAAAAAACCCTTCAAAAGTACCGTAGAGATCAGTGCCATTCAATAGAAACAATGCAAGCCATGTACTTTAAGTTTCCTAATAGCCATCAGAAAAAAAAAACAGGCAAAATTTAAAAGAGTAATGTCTTTTCTTTAGCCCATTATATCCAAAATGCTATCATTTCAGCAGGTAATCAACACAAAAAAGATTTAATGAGATATTATGCACTTCTCTCCTGAACTAAATCTGAAATGTGGTGTGCATTTTATACTAAGAGCACACCTCATATTGCACCTGTCACATTTCAAGGGTTCAAAAGCCACATCTGGCTAGTGGCTGGCTATACTCTCATGGACAGCACAGGCACAGACTGTCACAGGGAGGATACACAGGACACTAGCACCGTGTTGTCCCCAGGAGGGCACTAGGGAGAGGAAGAGAATCACTTTTCACTACACACTCCTGCATAGCACTTCAGCTATCAAGTCCATGTACAAGCATTCCAAGAAAACTTTTATTCTAAACACATTTTTTCCAACTAACCAAAATTTTAACAGACCTTACAGCAATCATTAAAAAATAGGAAGTTCCCAGCCCCAAGGACTCAAAGACCATCAAAAGATACAGAAGACCCTCTAATCCTTAAAAAAGAGAGGATTTGTTTTCCCAAAAATCTGTGTGCATCAGGAAACAGTATTTAAAGAGCTGTCTGCTTAGCTCAGTGACAGGAGAAATCAGGGCTGGGGAGGGGTGCGGGGGAGAATACTTTAGAAGGACAGGTGCTTAAAATCTATGAACATGGCCAACACAAATGATTGCCTCTTGATCACTTCATGTGTGTAGCATCAAGACATCTTTCCCTTCCATTCCAAAAAGAAGTTTTCCCTCTTCGACCTCTACATACTTAGTCATCTTTATCAGACTCATCTCTTGCCCATAAAATCAACAGGCTCAGGATCACACATACTATACCTGCAGCATTAGTGGTAGCAAGAGTTTAAGAAGATCATCATCCATTGGTCTGATCTTTTCTAAAACATCCAAGATCCATGTCAAATATTCATGTTTCTCTAGCATTCCTTCCTTCAGTGAACAAAGAAAAGTTACACTGATAACGTTAAAGCAAAACCAAGTAATATTCAAAAAGAGCACTATTACTCTTACACTTAAGTGTAATTTTACTATTATTATTTTTGTTGTTATAGTAAAAATACGGTCTCCTGGATCACAGTCCAAATTCTAAACAAAACAAAGACCCAGTGTGATTCTGTGTGGTCAGTTTGGGATGGCATTTTTTGTTGTTGTTTGGGGGTTTGGGGGGGGGGGGCAATCTGCTTTATTCTAAACTGAAAAAAAAATTTAATTGTTATAAGAAAGGAAATTCAGAAGACTCCCAGGGCATGTCAAGCACCTGGCTAGATTTCAGGGGAGTACAAACTTACACTCACAGGAGAAAACTTGTCCGATGGTGTTAATTATGAAGAACAAAAGCCCCCATCAGATGAAAATCCCATCAGCTCTAATGCCCTCCTAATAACCCCTGCCTCTATCCTAAAATGAATTTCAGATACTATAACCTATTTTATATAATCTTAAAAATCAATATAATATCCTAATTAATCTTTAACAAAGAATTTAAAAATTATTAAAAAATAATGTATATGTATTCCAACATAACTACCCTAAAAGTAACAACTCACCTCAAATTTCCAAAATGCCCCACAGGGGTGGTCTAGCCCCTCTTGACATAAGCACCATTAACATTTTCATCTATTACCCTCATATAAACATACACACATGCATATAAATACACAATTCTTCTATGACAGTCTATGCACGTATGTATTTAATGTCATGTTCTAGTTTTTTATTATGATTCACATCATGAAAGAATCTTCAAAACAGAAACAAAAAGATATGTTTTCTGGGAAAGACACATTTCTACGGTCACTGTGGCAACAACCTTAGTAGTTAATATGAACTCCTACTTGATTCCTAGCAACATTTCCCTATCTATTTATTCCCAGGGCTCCATTATCATGATTATCAACAATTTGTGTGAAAATACCGATAAATTATAGCTTCAGTATTTAAAAGGTGACCGTGACATCACACTGACATGGTATCAAGGTATCTACTTGCTGCTCATTTCTAATTTTTAAAAAGCTTAAAATCAAAGAGTTAAAATGTTAGTCACAGAAAAAGTACAATTTAAAATTTTAAGACCTGTGACGTGAACTTTTTAATAAAGAAGTGAATTAAATGGAATTTTGTACTTAAGAAAAAGAGATGGCAAATGCAAGGTTCAAAACGAATAAATCTTCCTAAACATGACTCAATGGCTACGTCACATCCACCCTCAGGAGGCTTTTGTGTATTTACCCACACCTTTATTTCTGTACAATTTTTTCACTTTTCAGAATACAGCCAATGAAAATATAATAAACTTTAAAATTCAAATATGAATGTCCCAATGAAATTCATCTCTCTAGGACCTAACCGCCTCTTATTAAGGAGATACTGCTTTCAGTGTTCCCCATACATAAAGTAATCCTTCCAAAAATATTCAGCATGCTGCGAGACAATCTTTTCAACGATGCAGACTACATCCTCAGCTCAGTAAAAGTCATAAAGGCTGAGGGAAGGTACCAAAGTAGTCCCCTGCTAAATGGAACTGGGATTTCTAAGAGTGGTTTTAACTGCCTTAAAACTAGCAATGCTACTTCCCAAAGAACCGGGCTTTTTCCTACATTGAACTCTTAGAAAAAGTAACTTACAACCTGGAAATTACAAAGTCCTAGGGGGAAAATTTGAAATCACACATCCTTTTTACCCCCTTCCTCTCTGATCAAGAGAGCAGGCAGTGAAAGTCTCCGCTAGTCAGACAACTTCCGCCCAATACACTTCTCCCTCCTCGCAAAGGCAAACAATAGCACAAGCGCCCTCTTCTGGTCAATATGATTTACATCAGCTTGTCCGAAGAGCATTCAGTTTTTCTGAGAGCTCCAAGGCCTCACTCATCCTCCCAACTGTATTTTAAACTGTCGCGGGCCAAATTAAGATGACCCTTCTATGGAGAAACTAAACCCTAGTGGAGATCAAGGAGCTAGGAAGCACCAACAAATATTTTTCTGAATTAAACGTATCCAGTTTTTGCAAAATAAAAGGTTTGGAAGGGATATTTAATAGAAAAATTATCAAAAAATTAACAGCTTTAAAAGAGCTAAGATCATTGCAAGCTGGAGATCAATATACAGAAGAAGCAGCTGTCAGCTGTCATCTCGAGGCAAAGGTGTTACTGTGACTACAACTCTAGGTCAGAAATACCAGGCTACTTGCTGTGAATATATTTGGTTCATATAAAGATACCACTTAAACTATAAGGAATCTGCTCTCTTCTTAAAAGCACGCTTTACAGACTTGAGGTTCTTGAGAAGGTCACCTGGAACATGTGAAACGCCAGCTTTTCATTGTACTCCCACTGCTTCATGGCCTGCTCCACGTCCGGTGGCACAGGGAAAGAACCATCCCCCGCACTGGAAGCCATGTGGTAGAAGTCGGATATCTTGGCCAACTGTTCTCGAAGATATCTGGTAGATATTTGTGTCCACTCTGCATTTAAAAAAAAAAAAAAAAACCCACACATCTAAATTTCCAGATATGATGAATATAAGAATTAATGTTTTCGTCCCCCTTTCTGATTAGCTTAAAGGTGTACATATAAAACAAACATCTGTTACAAAGAAGCGGTTTTGGCATGTGCAAGCATTACACAAAAAAGCACACCCAGCCCAGTAAGGCAAGGTGGACGGCCCTAGATACCCCACAGGAATGCTGGCCAGCTCCTGGGTAGAGAAGGCAGCTCTCCCGTGTGTGTCTGTAACTCCTAAGGGAGGAGGAGAGATGTCTGCTCCTGAGTTTTCGCATTTCATAATGCTCCATGTTATGCTAACAACAGCACAAGAAATTTCAAAGCCACAAGCAGGAAACAGAAGAGGTGAGCACCTCAAAAATTTCAATTCTACTCCAAAAGAATTCAAAATCTTCCAAATGCAACTCTCCAAGTGGGATTTCAAACATGCCTCATTAAGATTTGTTCCATTTTGGACAGTCTGTAAGAGGACTGGCATTCACCACGGGCTGGCCCATGACAGCATCCTGACCTGCACTCCCCTTCCCCACACCTGCTAACAACACCAGCACGGCTGAGCCTCATGGACAACCATCTGGACCTCCAATGATTCTACTCTCCTTGACCAACACAAGACACCTCAGAACTCGGTCAGAAAGAGTAGTGAGCAACAAAAGGTAGGAGACTGGAAAAGAAATAGAAAAAGTACCATCACAAAAAAAAAAAAAAAAAAAAATCACTAAAATTATTCAAAAATGTCTGCCAGAGGGGCACAAATTAAATCAGTGTGTTGCCTCTGGCAACCATGAAGGATGTGATGCCAACTTTAGCCCATTCTGTGGATAAAAATGTAATAATTGCATGCTCACAGCCAAATTTCCCCAAGGATTAGCAAAACAGCCTTTCAGAAGGAACCACCCTACTGAAACATTACCATACAATGCTATTTTCCCATTATCCTGGCAATTGCCTCTCCTGCCTTATTTTTAAAGGAACTTATTTTGACAAAAGTAAGAGCAAAAACCTAACATCTGTTGGGGATTCAGGGCTTTGTTTTTATTTTTTAAGTACTGTTAAAAGTACTTGACAACAGTAGCCAAAGAGAACTATTGTTAAGTCTGGGTCTGAACCACTTATTCTCACTGTGTCTTTTTTTTAAATCAAAATTCAAATGCACATGTTAAACTCTAGCAATAAGTCAATGCAAAAAGATGAACAGACACTAGGTCAGCATTCTGTTCCTAATATAATATTGTTCTTCAGAAAGCACCACCAATAACAGATATTATCATTAAAATTAATCTATCACCATTAAAAACATACCAGTAAATTATCAGTGTCATCATCTTCTGGTGCCCCCATTATGGACTAATAGTCTCACGACACTCATTTAACAAAACAAAATGCCAACCATCAGATGGGACAAGTTTAGCTTAGCTATAATAAGCAAAAACAAAAATAACAAGGATCCAAATCCTAGCTTTTGTGTGCCAAGCCTTGCTATTAACTCACTCTCAGTATGGTACCATCCTCAATGCCCCCACAGAATATTCTAGCCTCAAGAGCTAAAAATAACCCACACATTCACACACCCCTACTTTGTCCAGGGTATATTTCTTTTTAAGATTGTTTCTTAAAATATGAAAGAAATATATGTTCACCACAGAAAATATACAATGCAAATATGAAAAGGAAAACATCTGTAATCTCCTCGCTCATAATTAAATATTTTAATATTTATCTTCTCAGGGTTTTTTTTTTTTTACATGTGCTGGAATGTTCATATAAACATATGCATTTCTTTTTTAAAAATATGCTGAATAGGACATTCCACAATCTGAATGCCTTGTGGGATTCAAATGGAATGCAAATGTAGCCCTCTTAGTAGTGGGTTTTAACTCTATTTAACTGACATTAAATTATATCAATCAGGGAGATCCAGAGGTCTGGGACATAAGATAGTCTAGAAAGGATTAGTCTAAAAAATTAGGATGCACACAGAATTTTTATTAAAAATTAAAAGCAGAAAATTGCAAATAGCCACCAGTGCTCTACCCCTTAAAATTATTGGGAATCATTGACACCTGCCCTCCTGCTTAGTTAGGACTGACAGCGAAACTGAGGGGTGGGGGCAGCGCAGGGAGAGCAGTGGCAGGACAGGCAGTGGCTCTCAGCAACCCCGTGCAAACAGGGACCCAGGGGAGCTTCTACCAAAGGCCAGGATTGGCCTTCAGCCCCTCCCACCAGTTCCTGATTTAACTGGTCTGGAGTAAGGAAGGAGCCCAGTTTCAGGTGATGAAAAGAAAAAAGGAATGGCTACAAATCACAGAGAAGATGATGGGGGCGAGGGGGCTATTCCAAGGTGGAAAGATGCAGACAGTGATCAAGGAGGCTACTCAGCGGGTGGTGCCGCTCTGAGGATACAGCCTGTCATCTGGAGTTGGTTGATACAGAGAACTTCAGGGCCCTGAAGCCAGATGATCAGAAAGTTTATGCACATAAACATCATTGAGAGCTGCGCCAGGGGCCAGGACTAAAAAGAATGACTGGTCCCTTTGACAACCTTCCCCCTAGCCTCCCAGAATCTAGCCACTATTGCTTCTTTGTTAAGGCCTAACCCCCAGGACAGAAGGGGTTTCAGCCTTGTGCAGCTCTCCCTAGCACTGGCTAGCCCCCAGGCACAGCAGCTAGGCCGGCACTACAGCACCGGGAGTGAGATGCCCACCGCTAGTGCTCGGAAACCCCTATAGGTGAGAACAGAGACAGGCCAGCTTACATTAAAGATGACCCTGCCAGGCCTGGAATACCTGCAGTATTGAAAAGAAACCTGGGAACCCAGTAGGGGAGGGACACCCAACCCCAGGGGCAAACACAAATCACACCAGGTGCAGCCGGGCTCATGGAGAAGCTGCCCAGCCGGGAGACATGGGGAGAGAACGACACAGGGCACATTAGCAATTGTGGTAACGAACTGCAGAACAGGACGGCCCCAGTGCAAATTCTCACTCTGCAACTCAGCTGTGTGATGTGAAAAATGGTGTCTGACTTCTGCTGAGTCTCAGTTTCCTCCTCTGCAATCACAAACACACACACACACACACACGCACACATGAGCTACTGTAAGGAGGAGTTACTTAGCATGATGCATGCAGAGCAGAAATTGATCGCATGTGGTAGCTATCATCACCGTAATTGGGATGGAAAGTTTTTTGAAAGGAAGCTAAGATTCGATTTTGGCTGTCAGGGAACAGCAGCGCCCATTGTCACAGATGTTAGATCCTGCCTCTGCTAAAGCGAGCTGCAAATGCCTAACATAACGGCCTGATAAGCATTTGTGAAATCAATGTCAGCATCATGGTTCCAAAACCTTCAATGGATCGGCAATCCTTCATGAATTAAGGCCAAACTCTTTAGTTAGGACTTAAAATCATTTCAAATAGTACCTACCATTAAGTAGCTACAGTTGCTTTTTCTCGGACTCTCAGGTCTATAAATGCTCGTCATTTATGATACCTTCTCTACTCACCTGTGTTCACATGTGCAAATTTTTCTGGACCCAATTCAAATGTCAAATCGCATACAGAGCATTTGCTCTCTGGACACCAACCCACCACCTGAAGGGAACCTCCCTCTGTTCTCTGATATATACACAACCTCCTCTTTTATCCTTTCTTTCATCTCCATAAAACTATGCCTCACCTAGTAGATATCTAAGTACTGACTTGAGTCAGTACCCTATAAGGTGCTCCCAAAATAACCACTACATCAAGTCACTCCCCAATTATTCTGCCTCTCAAATCTTCCTACAAATATCTTAGCTTTCTAGTTTAAACTCATCACTGCATACCTAGTTTTCAAACGCCACCTAGGAAATGCCAAATTCCCTCCCTGGCATGCTGTCTTTCTTATAGCCAATGCAACTAGAAGCACCTGCTAGTCAGTGCCCTCCAAAGGCCCATGCAAATACTGAACTTAATTCTCTTTAATAAACTTCCAATAAACATGTATGTGTGTCCTTTACTTTCCTGGCCAAATCCTTTCCTCTGATATCAAACCAAGTGGGAACTCACTCTGTAAACTAAATCCAACAGAGATTGTTTAAAAACTTCCACCAGTCCCAGAGGGCAAGGTGCACATTTTTAAGGTGATCCACTTGATGAAGAACTTTAGTCAAAAAGGACACTCTCCTTGAAGGAGAAACCTATACCCTAGAAAATTCTTCCTAGCTACACCACTATAATAAAAGTTTTTGCCTCTCCAGCAGGGGAGCAGCCTGCTTCTCTGAACTGTAGGACGTAGAGGATTTCATCAGCCTGACTTTGGTACAGACTGAAAGGTCTGAGAAGGAGAGAGGAGGTCTGAAAGGAGAGAAAAAACTTCAGTGCATGCAAGACACAGCACATTCCACCTCTAAATATGCAGTAAGAATGACTAGAAGATTTTGCACATTTTTCTCACTTTTTTTTGTTGTTGTTAAAATGTTTTGATCAAAGGATGCCATCAATAAAGTGAAAAGACAACATACAAATTGGGAGAAAATATTCGCAAATCATGTATCTGTTAAGAGAACTGGATCTAGAATATATAATGAACTATTACAACTGGATAATAAAAAAAAATGGGCAAATGATCGGACAGACATTTCTCTAAGAAGATAAACAAATGGCCAATAAGCAGATGAAAAGATGCTCAACATCATCACCTACCAGAAAAATGCAAACCAAAACCACAATGAGATACCACCCTGCAGTTACAAACAACAAGACAGACGGTAACAAGTAGAGCTGAAGATGTGTATGAATTAGAATCTTCATGTACTGCTGGTGGGAATGTAAAATGATACAGCCACTGTGGAAGACAATTTAGCATTTCCCCAAAAAGTTAAATGTAAGGGCGCCCAGGTGGCTTAGTGGGTTAAGTATCTGCTTTCGGCTCAGGTCATGAGCTGAGTCCTGGGATGGAGCCCCACATGGAGCCCCTCATCCAGATCTCTGCTTAGCGGGGAGTATGCTTCTCCCGCTCCCAATTTCCCTCCCCCTGCTCTCACTCTTTCTCTCAAATAAATAAACAAAATCCTAAAAAAAAAAAAAAGTTAAACATAGAGTTACCATAAAACCCATCAATTCCACAACTAGCTATATTCCCAAAAGAAATGAAAGCACATGTCCACACAAAGATTTATAAACCAGTGTTCATAGCAGCATGATTCACAATAGCCAAAAAGTGAAAGCCAATCCAAATGTCCACCAACTGGTGAATGGATAAATAAAATATGCTATATGCAATCAAAGGAGTACCATTTGGTCATGAGAAGGAATGAATGGAACTACTGACACATACTACCGCATAGATGAACCTTGAAAACATTATGCTAACTGCAAGAAGGCAGCTTCAGGGGCACCTGGGTGACTCGGTGGGTTAAAGACTCTGCCTTCGGCTCAGGTCATGGTTCCAGGGTCCTGGGATCGAGCCCCACGTCAGGCTCTCTGCTCTGCAGGGAGCCTGCTTCCTCCCCTCTCTGCCTGCCTCTCTGCCTACTTCTGATCTCTCTCTCTGTCAAATAAATAAATAAAATCCTTTAAAAAAAAAAAAGGCAGCTTCAAAGACCACTTATTTTATGATTTCATTTATATGAAACGTTAAGAACAGGCAAATCTAGATTTAGATTACCTAAAATAGAGGGAAAGTTAGGGTAAACGGAAAGTGACTGCTAATGGGTACAGGATTTCTTTTAAGTGTGATAAAAATGTTCTAAAATGTGTCCATTGCAAGAATACACAATAGGAGGGATGCCTGGGTGGCTCAGTAGGTTAAGTGTCTGCCTTAGGCTCCGGCCATGATCCCAGGGTCTTGAGATCCAGCCCTGTGAGGGTGGGGCTCCTTGTTCAGCGGGGAGCCTGCTTCTTCCTCTCCCTGTGCCTGCCTCTCCCTCTGCTTGCATGCTCTCTGCCAAATAAATTCTTTAAAAAATAAAAAAAAAAAAAAATACACAACAGGGAAAACACAATCTCTTCAATAAATGGTCTGGTAAAACTCGACAGCTATATACAAAAGGATAAAATTGGAACACTTCAAACACCACACACAAAAATAAACTCAAAATGGATTAAAGACCTAAACATGAGACCTAAAACCATAAAACTCTTAGAAGAGAACACAGGCAGTAATTTCTTTGACATCAGCTGTAACAACATTTTTTTCTAGCTAGGTTCCCTGAGGCAAGGGAAACAAAAGCAAAAATAAACTATTGGGCCTTCATCAAAATAAAAAGCTTTTTCACAGCAAAGGAAACAATCAATAAAAAAGACAATCTACTGAATCTACTGAATGGAGAAGATACTTGCAAATGACATATCTGATAAAGGATTAGTATCCAAAATAAGTAAAGAACTTACACAACTCCACACCAAAAATACAAAATGATTAAAAAACGGACAGAGACTACAAATAGACATTTCTCGAGAAGACACACAGATGGCCAATAGACACATGAAAAGATGCTCAACGTCACTCATCATCAGGGAAATGCAAATCAAAACCACAATGAGATATCACCTCATACCTCTCAGAATGGCTAGAATCAAAAACACAAGAAACGAGTGTTGGCGAGGATATGGAGAGAAAAAAACCCTCTGACACTACAGGTGGGAATGTAAATTGATGCAGCCACTCTAGCAAACAGTATGGAGGTTTCTCAAAAAATTAAAAAGAGAATTACCATATGATCCAGTAATTCCACTACTGGGTATTTACCCAAAGAAGAGAAAAACACTAAGCTGAAAAGATATTATGTACCCCTATGTGTATTGCAGCATTATTCACAATAGACAAATTATGGAAGCAACCCAAGTGTCCATCAAGAAATGTATGGATATGGGGCGCCTGGGTGGCTCAGTGGGTTAAAGCCTCTGCCTTCGGCTCAGGTCATGATCCCAGGGTCCTGGGATCAAGCCCCGCATCGGGCTATCTGCTCAGCAGGGAGCCTGCTTCCCTTCCTCTCTCTCTGCTTGACTCTCTGCCTACCTGTGATCTCTGTCTGTCAAATAAATAAATAAATAAAATCTTAAAAAAAAAAAAAAAAAGAAATGTATGGATAGGGCACCTGAGTGGCTCAGTGGTTTAAGCATCTGCCTTCGGCTCAGCAGGGAGCCTGCTTCCCCTCTCTCTCTGCCTACATGTGATCTCTCTGAGAAATAAAAAATAAAATATTTTTTTAAAAAAAGGAAAGATGAATGATTAAAGATGTTGCATAAATATATACAATGGGATATTACACAGCTATAAAGATGGATGAGATCTTGTCATGTGCAACATGGATAGGCTTAAGAGGGTATTACAGTATAGAGAAGTAAAACTGAGAAAGACAAATACCCTATGATTTCATACATGTGTGAAATCTTAACAAACAAACGAATCAACAAAAAGCAGAATCAGACCTATAAACGCAGAGAACAAAATGATGGCTGCCAGAGGGAAGGGCTGGGAGGATGGGCAAAATGGGAGAAGGGGAGTGGGCGGTGAGGGCTTCCAGTTATGGAATGGGTAAGTCATGGAAATAGAAGGTACAGCATAGGGAATACAGTCAATGATATTATCATAGCAACATAAAGTGACAGATGGTAGGTACACTTGTAAACATAAGGTATACAGATGTTGAATCACTGTGTTGTACAGCTGAAACATTACACTGTATGTCAACTACACTCAAAAATTTTTAAGACTTTAAGTAATCTCTACACCCAACATGGGGCTCGAACTTAACAACCCCAAGATCAAGTCTCATGCTCCACCGACTGAGCCAGCCCAAACAACCCCAAACAGAAATTTAATAAAAATTTCAAAATAAAATGGGGCCATGGTTTCACAACTCTGTGAACATACTAAAAACCACTAAAATATGCACTTTAAATGACTTGTAAAGTATATTAATATCTCAATACAGTTGTTATATAATTTTTTAAATGTTACTTGAAATACTTTACTATCAGTAAGAAATCATCTGCATTTCATGAAGTAAAAGAATATCCCACGCTGACAGAAAGTAATCCACTGCAAGAGGATATGATGTTGAGGGAGTGGGAGCAGGGCAGAGGAAAAGGGGTGGAAATAAGTGTGTCCATGAGTTAATGGTTAAACCTGGGTGAATAGTAATAGGGACTTTATTCTTCTGCATGTTTGAAATTTCCATAATAATAGGCTTTAAAAAGTTAATCAGTTGTAGCCTATAAAATGATTCACAGAAAACCTGAAATTCCCTATTCAGCCACTATTCACTTGGGGAATGAAAGGGGGAAATCAGCATGCTGATTGGCAGACTGGATAAAGGACAGGCCAAATGAAAACCGCTGTCTCAGTACGACATGAGACCAGCGGAGTCAGCCCACTGGCTGGAATGTTGTGTTCTGCTGAATGGTCAGTTGATGAAATCAGGCCCTTTGGCTGGAGAGCAGAAAAATTGCGGGGGGGGGGGAGGGGGGAGACAGAAGAAATGCTGTGGTAATAAAGTATGGCATTTTTTTTCATGCTTTAAAAAAGTTTTCCTCTAACACAGAATTACCTGTAGAATACTGGTGTTTCGTGACAAATACCCAATACCTGTTTTTGTCTGGATGAGTGATTTTACTATGTTATTTTTAACAGGCTATTTCTCTCCAGTTTTATTTACTGAGCAATGATACTAAGTACTGCTTAACTTTAAGAACAAGGTGAGTAGTCAAGATAGAATAAACCATTTAGCAACAAATATTAAATGCCTACCAGGGGCCAGAAGCTCCCTTGGGGTCTCAAACCACAAAGGGTGAAGAAAAAGTAGCCCCTACCTGGGGCAATTCATCCTAGAGTCAGGAAGACACACAGGGACACAGAGATTGACAGCACTAAGGTTAAGCGCTCCAACACACCACAGGGCACAGGACACTGTAGCCAAGTCTTGAGGGACAGAAAACGGAGCTCCACAAACACGAATAGCAGTGTGCAACATGCCAGGTAATGAGGGTACCAGAAAGACAGAGGGAGAAAGGACCAGAGGGGCTAGGTGAGTGGCCCAGGCCTGAGGTCCTCAAGTGCTGATACATAAAATGACCACCAGAGGGCGCTGGTCAAACACACAGTTATAGCTCCGGACTCCAGAGATTTCAACCCCAGAAGTCAGGAACGGGGTCCAGAAATCTGCATTGATAATCAGCAGCCCAGATGACTCTGACCCTGGCAGTGAAAAACTATGGAGTTTGATCTGTCATCGCAAATGATGAAAAGCCACTGAAGGATTTTTAGCAAAGGAATGGTAAGACCAGATACGTAAATTAAGACCCTCTCAGATAGCTGCAAGGGAAACAGATTAAAAGAGTACTGTAAAGCCCAGTGGGGACATAAGCAAAGATGGAACAAAGAAGAGACAGGTAAAATGGCAACCAGCCTGATACAGAAGAGGACAGACAGGGGCAAGGCAGCCCCAGATTTCTCAGTAGGGTAGTTGAGCCGATCCTGGTGCCCTCAACTAAGATGTGGAAGTGGGAGACCGGGCAGGGGAAGGGGCTGAGTTCAGTCTGTTTTTATGAACTTTTTAATTAAACTTTGTACAATTTTAACAAATATTACACAAAGATCCAACATATCCTTTACCTACCTTCCCCAGATGCTAACATCTTGTAAAACTGTATTATAATATCACAACCAGGATATTGGTATTGACACAATCCATTGATCTTACTGGGGTTTCTGGGTTCAACACTTGAATTTGAGGTGTCACAAAGGTGTCATGGGAAAACATGTCCAGGGGCAGGTGTATACACAGGTATGGGGACTGTTACCTTAAGCAGTTTCAATGCCTTAAAGAATGTGATTCTGAAACCATAAGTACCCAGCAGACCCTGTCCAAGGGTAGGTAGGTTTATTCTGCACAGAGTATTGGTTGTG
The DNA here is from genome assembly GCF_922984935.1 of Meles meles. Taxonomy (NCBI): domain Eukaryota; kingdom Metazoa; phylum Chordata; class Mammalia; order Carnivora; family Mustelidae; genus Meles; species Meles meles. The sequence goes on from NC_060069.1 coordinate 85,786,655, forward strand.
CCCTCACTAGCCACCAGCTCGCCCCATCTAAGCTTCCAACATGTGTTTTTTTGTTTTAAAGATTTTTATTTATTCATTTGTCAGAGAGAGAGGGAGAGAGAGAGAGAGGGAGAGAGAGGGAGGGAGGGAGGGAGAGAGAGAGAGAGAGAGAGAGAGAGAGAGAGAGAGTACAAGCAGGGGAGCAGCAGGCAGGAGAAGCAGGTTCCTGCTGAGTAGGGAGCCTAATGTTGAGACTTGATCCCAGGACCCGGGCATCATGACCTGACCCGAAGGCAGGCGCTTAACCCACTGAGCCACCCAGGTGTCCCATCTCCCAGCATATGTTAATTCGCTTGGTAGTGCTGAAGCGCACAGGCCGTGGAGTTGGATGACATGGCTCCTTTCCCAGCTCTAATCACTTGCCAGTTTGGGGGTCTTGAGCAAGTCACTCAGCCTCCAGGTGCTTTGGTCACTTGTTTCTAACACAGGACTGCTAAGTGTACTTGGACTATAGAGTTACTTCGAGAATTAAGTGAGCTATATAACAGGCTCAGAACTGTGGTGCCTGCCCAGGAGAAAGCACACACACGTGATCTCCAGGCCTGGGCAGGCCCACACATGGGGAGGAAGTCACCTGAGGTGAAAGGAGGATCTTGCTGGCCGAAGCAAAGAAGACAGGTAAGGAGGACTGGCTGCTGTAGAAAAGTCTGTATGGGTGTCAGTCAGGGTGGGAGTGAGCTAATGGAAATGGACAGAAGTTCCTTCCTCTCTGAAGTTCAAGGGGAGGAAGCCTAGAGAGAGAGGTGAAGGTTTGACCAACCACTGTGAGCAAAGGGCAGCTCCCCTAGGAGTGAAGCATATATTTATAGGAAGACAGTTAATGCTTAAGGATTTCAGGGTAAAAAGAGACCAGACTGGCCAACAAAGGAAACGGGTGGCAAGGTCTCAGGCAGGAAAAGGAGGAAGAGGGGCTGACAGGGGAAGGCTGGTAGGAGCAAGAGCTGCATCCCTAGGAAGTCAACTCCAAACCTTGCCTTTCTTCTTCCTAGGCACCGAGGAGTAGCTCATACCTGAGGAGAAGAGCACCTGACACCTTTGGTTTGGCCCTCTAGGTGTCAGGTCTCCCGTTCTTGTTTCCACGCTGATGTATATATACAACGCTAACTGTTGTGTTTAGGGATTTTTCCAGTGGTTCTTTTTCCCTATCAGCCCCACACAAGCATCTGCAGCCAAGGATTCTGGCAACCACAGAATCCAATTTTAGCCCCTAGAACAAGACTTTCTTTTGCGACACATCAATCACCCCACCAACTTCTCCGCACAAGGACGGCTTCAGGGGTTTCCTCTTAAAAGACGGGCACATACAAAACATCTGCCCCAACAGGCTCAACTCCTTCTCAGGGGCTGAGATAGCTGTCTGAAATTAAGGCTGTCATCATCATAAGTTTCACCAAGCTTTTCAGATTCCTGCATACACCTGGATGAGCAGCGACCTTGGCCTCGGTGAGAAATTCCTAACATGGAATAAGAGCCACCTTATTTTTACAGATATTAAACTGGTGCTTTAATTAACCCCTCAGGACAGGTCCCCGCAGTCCTGCACATCTGAGACCAGGCCTCGAGGGGAGGAAAGCTACCACAGTGCAACGACTCAGTGAGGAAACCGCAGCTGCACTTCCCTAGGTAGAGAACACACCTGTGTGCACATCTAAAGCCTCACACCTAAAGGGACAGCTCCCCGAGGACCGGGGTGAAAGGAGAAAGGGAGGTGCGGCCCTGGAAAAAGACCTTTGCTGTCAGGCCCCTGGAGGCATCAGAACTACTTAAATTATTCCACTGGACATTTCATTATCTATCATCACTCCACGCCCAGCTTCTGCCACGGAGGAAGTGGCGGGAAGCCCTGATCATTGACACAGTAAGATAAACTACATTTTCTTTGTGCACTTTGCATTGGAATTTAATTCCATGATCAGCTTGGCTGGAGTCAAGTCTCTGCAGTAAAAGCACTGTATTGACTACTTAAGTCTTAAATGCAGTTGCTGTGAAGTTTGTACTTCTGAACCAGCTTTAGATAGGTAAGAGTCTTTCATTAGAACACAAATACAAATACTGCAGACATCATATTGCCAAGTAACCATGTAAAGTTAACCATGTAACTCTAAACCAAATAGCTCTCAAACATAAAAATGCTTACACAGGGCACAGACCAGGCAGACCCATCCCCGTTTTCCTCTCCTCCAGAGCTCACCTGGCTTTATTTTCCTGGAGACCGAAGACTGATGCATGCATGATTTCATTTAATGAAATCTATTCATTCTAGCTGTGTTACTCTCACAAAGACACTCCAGCTGGTAATTTACTGACCCTGAACTTAATGTGTTTTCTATCCTGTCAGTATATTCCAGGTATCTCTTCATTCCCAGATAATGGTGAGCTGAAACATACCTAAAGCCACTTGATTCCAGGGATTTCATTTGAAAGATCATATATGCTTCATTTGAAAATGACTCTGAAACTCAATGTCTTAAAAGAGAGAGAGGGGAAGAAAGAAAGAAAAAAAGAGAAAAAAAAGGAAGGGAAAAAAACTTGCTATTCATCATGGAATTAACATTCCAGTGCAGATTGCAAAATACAAAAAGACCTAGCTTTCCATAAGTCATTACAAAGTTAGTAGTCTAGAGCACTTTAAAAGAACAGGGCCACTATATACCCGGTACAGAACAGGCACCAATTGTCTTAAAGCAGCATAAGAACATACACTGAAGACATACATACAAACATATTTCAGAAGATACACAAGCAACTGGTAACAATTCCCTTGGAAGCTTGTGATGCGACGCCTGGGAAACAGTGGGGAACAACAGTGCTGTGAGACTTAACTAACCTCTTTGAATACTGTATCTTATACATAAGCAACTAACCAAAAAAAAAAAAAAAAAAAAATCTTCTCACACAACTTTTTTTTTTTTTTTTTTTTTCTTAAAATTCCATGATGCTTTAAGCAATTGAGCTGCAAGATGCACAATAAAAACTCATTAAACAATGAGCCTTCTGAAGAACCTTCACACCTCACCTCAGCACCATTCCCCACCCCAGTTCCACAGTCACCCCTCAACCCATATGAGCAGCCTGGAAATTCTGTAAAGCAAACAAGAACCAAAAAGTCCAGCATGGAATTCCCGGTTTTCCCACTTTCCCTGGATTTTCTTACCATCATGTGTAAACTGGAGCTACCCAACAACCTGGGAAGATTTTGTGAGAAGTGACCCAAATGAAAACATAGGTTATCCATCTGTAAACTACAAAAACGTCTAACAGATATTTTCATTGCATAATACATTCCAAGTGTAAAGGCATCTGCATGTACCAATAGCCAGGAAGAACAAAGAACTACAATAATAAAAAAAATGGGATTCTGATTAGCACTTTCCCATAGAAGATGATTAGTTATTTCAAGCAGGAGTCAACAACAAAATGGATTAGAAAACAGAAACTGCTGAGTGGCAATGGGCTCTTAACAGTAAATCCAAGACTAGGTAACTTCCCCCAAACCAACAAGACCAGAAGAAATGACAGCAGTAAAGACCAAGAAAATACAGTACACAGATCTAGAAACCTAACTGGTTTGCTCCCATATTGCCAGGAAGGAAGACAATTATCTAAGACCAAGAGATACTTTTGAAGATGCGATAAAAAACAAAACAAAAACTCTCCTAATGCTTACATAAAGGCTAGACTTCTTCAAGGCCCAGCTCATATTTCACTCCTTTGGAAAACCTTCCCTAATTTTTCATCTCCCATCATTTCCGATATAATTGCAGATAATTATGTACTGCCGATTGCTCTCTGCTTTAGGGATGCATCTTCTCTCCACAAAAAAAAATGAGAGCCCCTTAAAGGCAGACAGCACAGCCCCCATTCAGTTAAAATTCCTCACAGCATCTACCCAATGCGTAAAATCTTCATAAACCTTTTTAACTCAAATCTTACTGAAGTGAAATATAAATTCTTTGAGTGCATTTTTCTAAAAACTCAAAAGGATTCATGGGCAGATATTACCTCTAATTTCATCAAGAACTTAATGATCACACACACACACACGACCACTATCACACACTAGCATTCAAACTGGAAACAGGCTATAACATTTTACTTTGGGAAAAGCAGACATACGTTTCCACAGAGTGAGAGTACGTAGGGCAGAGTGATATTACAGCATACTAAACTTGATCACAACTTTTGAAAGTAAACACAAAAATCAAAAATTAACAAAAATACGTAATGTTAAATGGAAAGGTTAAAGATTAATTGGAAACAGAATATAAACTCCAACATATATGCACCACATACACAGACATGTATGTCTCCATCCATCCACGGACAGAGCCCAGATGCCATGCAAACTAGTACCGACAAGCACCTTCAGCATCCAGATCTTGCTTTCTCAATACCGTTCCCCACTAGAAAGAAGTACGGTTCCTTAGGGAAATGACTGCCTGCAGGTCTGAAGCAGAAAAAGATAAGCCTGGGACGTCTTTCTGTGCCAAACTACAAGACAGTGTTCTAAGACAAAAAGGTGTCATGTCAAAAAGGATATAAAAAGCTTGAAAGTTCTGGGCGCCTGGGTGGCTCAGTGGGTTAAGCCGCTGCCTTCGGCTCAGGTCATGATCTCGGGGTCCTGGGATCGAGTCCCATCACGGGCTCTCTGCTCAGTGGAGAGCCTGCTTCCCTTCCTCTCTCTCTGCCTGCCTCTCTTGTGATTTCTCTCTGTCAAATAAATAAATAAAATCTTTAAAAAAAAAAAAAAAAAAGCTTGAAAGTTCTTCCTCTGGCTAAATTTTTGGACAATTGGAACACTGAAATGAAGAATGAATGTTAGCTGGTTGTAAAATGCTGAACGGATAATCCACGATTCCATCCCAATGACTAAAGGTAATTTTTTTTTAAATAAGAAAAAGAAATAAACAGAGAAACTCATTTACCATCACTAAACATGTAAATATAGCAATTCTTACTCTGAAAATTCATAATCAAAGAAAAAGAATTTAACATTTATTCTGCCTTTTTTATAAAGAATTACAATTTATCATAGTTAATGAGAGAAAGCTCATTTTTACGGGAGAATGCGAACATCAGGCCCTTCCCAAAAAAATTATGATTTGGGGTTTGGTTCATCATTAGATGCTAAAACTTTTAAGTGAATTACTGGGGAACGGGATAGTGGCAGGTGCCAAAGTCATGGTCTACAAGCCCCAATCCTTATACTACAGAATTTTTTATCCAGGTAGCCAGAGCTAACCCACCAATTAAAACCTACTTTTCAGGTGTTAAGAACAGATGAATTTAAATTACACTTATACAAGCGCGTCTGTCCAGTCTTCAGGGTTACTGTCATAGTAAGCAGATCAGATAGTTCTTTTATGACAAACCAGATACGAGGAACACTGTGAAAATGTGGAGGCAATCTTGACTTGAAACTAAAAGCTTGTCCCTGGAGTCAAAAAAGTTAGTGCTGCAATGTCTTCAAGGGCCTGAAGTGAAAGTAAGCTGGCTGGCTTAGATAAGAAACCAGACTGTCAATTATGAATTCAGCAGGGTTTATTTCAGCTCAGTGAATATGTCACAAATTAATTACCCAGTGTGCAATAAGGGTAGCTACTTCTTCCCTGTGTTTTGGGGGTGATCAGAAAAGTGGTTCCAAGAGGACAGTCAACCAAGAAAAGTCTATCCTCCAACACAAATGCCTGTCCCAGCAAAACCTCAGGGGTACAGAGGAAACAACTGAGTGTAAACAGGGCAGCTCCCTGGGGAGTTAAACCACGAAGCATTTTAAGCTTCTTCTAATCTATCTGTAGCCCCCAAAAAGACTTCATGCTCATGATAGGTCTTGTCACTGTTCACCATCTTCAACGCCCAACAATTCCTAGCCAGAATTAGAGCTGTCCCTCATGCAGGCAATTTCATCTTCCTCGAGTTTCTATAGTACCCTGGACTTTGCTATGCTCTGCCTGTAACCCCCAGCACCCCTAAAAGTAAGGGTTCTGATTCCTCTGATGCTGCCCACAACCCTAAAATCCTGCAGCCTGTTCCCTGCCAGCACCTTTCTTGCCAGCGATGCTTCTTGCCTCCAAGGGGCCCAGACCCACACCACCACTTTCCCCTAGCAACCCCACGTCACAGCAAGGAGGAAAGACCAAGCACCTAATGAGTCCAGCTCCAACTGTGCTAGCAGTTACTTAACTCTTGTTTTGTTTTAAGATTTATCTGAGGGACACTTGGGTGGCTCAGTCGGTTAAGCATCTGCCTTCAGCTCAGGTCATGATCCCAACTGCACCCCCAGGAGCCCCAGCAGTTACTTAACTTCTGAGGCTCAGGTCTCTCATATACAAAATGGAATAACAGAACCCACACTGCAAGATTATGATGACAATGTCTGTAAACTTCTCAGCACAATACACAAAATAACTAATAAACACTGGCTAGTTATGATATAATAAATATTGGCTAGCAATTGCAGCGAGTAGTTAAGAATCTACCTTTACTGCCCATTTACTATGCGCCAGGAACTGTCCTAAAGCCTTTAGAAGCCTGACTCATTTCAGCCCTAGAAGGTACTGCCAATTATAACTCTTCCCGTGTTATAGACAAGAAATTTAGGAGAAGTGTTACAACAGTAATAGTACTAGGAGGTCCTTCCCTGGCTGCCCACCATCCCCCAAACAGAACTCTCGGACCCCTAGCACACAAGCTCCTCACTGCCTTCTATCACCACCCCACTGGTAACTAATGTACAAGAGGAGAAAACCCCTGGCATTTCCACAAATCCAACTCTTTGATGACCCTGTTTCTCTGCACACACCATCTGTTTGCCAGAAGTGCCCTTCCCTGCACAACCTCCCCCAATTCTGTCGAAATGCCTCTTCTTTCAAAACGGTAGTCAAACGTCTCTTCACTGTCGATCTCTGGGGCTTCCTGTCCTAGGGACTCCCTCTGTATTTAATTCATTTCACGATCAGCTCTCCCTTCCCTTTCTTATACTTGGATTGTGTGGCTATCCGCCCCACCCCGAACCGTGAACACCTAGAGGGCAGGGATTACATTCTCCGTCTGTCCCCACTGACCAGCAGCGTCGAGCACAGGCTCCCGAACCTACTTTGGACATGTACGCTGAGGGGCTTTGTGCACCCACACGCACATCCATGCCCCCGTCTGTGAAATGGGAATAAAGTATCTCTCCCACAGAGTATTTGAATAAATCAGAAAAGAAAACGTACGCAGAACCTAGAGACGGTTACTAAGAAATGGGGGATGTGGTATTCACAGCACACCACAGGAGTCCTGGGAGATGTGGGGAGGGATGGACTGTTCCCACATGAGCCAACAGGAAACACAGCAAAGGGATGAGGTATGCCCGAGGCTGAAAAGCTCCCTCAAGTAATGGACATCATTTTCACAGCACACGTCCAGAGCTGATTCAGTCTAAGACTGGAAGAAGCACCGCATTCCTGCTCTCTACAGTGCGGGGCATTCAGTAACTGCTCAAGAAATGCTAACCGCCACCATGACAGAAATGATGGCAGTAAGCACCACAGTTGCGATGACTTGGCTTAGCAACAACAGGACTCCTCACACGGAATACTCCTACAAATAAATGCACAAAGTCTGAGTTATTTACTCTACAGTCGTGTCTCCTAGTCTGTTTAAGACTTTCCTTCATGTCCTAACTCTAAGTTTTACTTTTTTAAGTATTAGCTACCCCATTTTAAATGCTCTTCTCTGGGGAGCTCGAAAAATCTTAAGATGACTAAACAATCTTATTTTAAAAACAAAACTTTACTCAACTCTAAAAAATATCTGAAACCAACTACCCATTACGTCTGGGGTTCTTTCCCTTGAGTCTGTAACACTCACCTATTTGACAGCATTTTCTAAACATCCTGTCTACCTATAACATCTTCTTTTTTAGCTTTCATAAGGGCTGAGAATTATAACCCCTTCCTCTAAGCTGCCCTACTTTAAAATCTCTGCCCTGGTGTTACAGTTTGTCCAGGTCAAATATTTCTTTACCTGCCTTGAAATGACACATGAAAACTCACCCAGGAACCCAAGGCCCCTCTCACTTTTCTCACTTTTGGGTACACACTATACTGGGGAGGCCTTTGCCTGCTCTAAGCTCCCCAGGGCAGCAACCCATTTAATCTACAGTTTAGATCTGTAACTCTTTGCATAATGATAGTGACAATCTCTGTGTTGCTTCATTTAAAGAATTTACACGACGGGCCTGTTCCCTTGTTGTTGTTAGCCCACTTAACTTTAGGAAAAACTCTCTTCAATAAAATCAAACAGCAGTGCTTTATAGCTCTGTTCCAACACTGAATGTGGGAACTGAAAATAAAGCATATGTTTCTATTACAAAGGAATAAAGGCCATTTCTACTGAAAACACTTTAAAAATCCTAAGAACAATCATCAAGACAACAGAAGTCATAAAACCACTGCCAGGAAAAGGTGACACTTGATAGTCAATCTTGCCCCAAATGTGCTGAATGATTCTTTTCACCATCAAAGCCAGAACACAGAACCTATTACTGCAAAGTTAATCTTCTGCAGTGTATGCAATTTAATCCAATTCAACACATACATATGTGTGTAGTTGCTTGGCTGTAGAGCTTGCTTGGAATGTGAAACTTGCTACATTATGGCTAGGTCTACACAGCCAAATGCTTCCAAATGTACTACAGAATTTGCTTAAAGAAGCTGAAGAAAGTGCTGAAGACAAAGCAGAGAGTGAGAGGTTATCAGGTATAACAGGGTGATAGAAAACCAAGATCAGATCACTGAAACCACGTGCTCTCGGCAGACAGTAAAAATAGTATGCTACGTGCATTTTACAACACATGTAAGAATATGGAAAAATGAAGTAAATATCTACACATAGTTAAATTAGCTATTAACCACAAAAGGTAAAACAGTGACTTTGGAGTGAAGAAACCCAGGAAGCACCACCTTACCCAAAAGATCAAAGTTACCGCCACCAGTACCAGGACAATGTAATCCGATGCACTGAGAGGCTTGCCGCATCGCTTCCATGGTATTCCTACCAAAAAGTATATAACCTGAACCTAGTCATGAGGAACTGAATAAATGCAAACCAAGGGACATCTTACTAAATAACCAGTCCAGCCCCTCTAAAAATATCAAGAAAAACAAAGGCCAAAGAACTGTTCTTGATTAAAAGAAAACTAAAAAGACATGAAATGAAAGGCAACATGGATTGGATCGGATCAAGGTTGAGAAGACAGCCGGCAAGAGAGACTAAGGACTCTGCTTTAAGTTGGTAATCACTTAGTGCAGAGCTGGGGTAAGTAAAGCCCAAAGCTCTTCCCAAGATGCTGGACCTAAGAGGTTAGGGGTCAACTCCCAAAATTTATGCATTTTTTAAAAAATATTCTTATATTTAGCATTAAGCATTTTTTAGGTCAAAGTTTTTATACTCTACCACGAAAAATGGTATATTAGGCATTTGTTCTTCATGGATTTGACATTCACATTTACAAATACACATGAATAGGGGCGCATGGGTGACTCAGTCAGTTAAGTGATCAACTCTTGTTTCCGGCTCAGGTCATGATTTCAGAGTCATGGGATCAAGCCCTGTGTCAGGCTCCATATTGGTTGTGGAGCCTGCGCAGTATTCTCTCTCCCCACCTCTGTACCCACCACCTGCCCAGTTACACTATTAAAAAAAAAAAAAAAGAAAAAACACACACAAGGATAATCATAAAGACCAATGAGCTACGGGTCATGATCCCAGTCTCGGGATTGAGTCCCAGATCGGGCTCCCTGTTCAGCGGGGAGTCTGCTTCTCCCTCTGATCATCTCCCCTCTCATGCTCTCTCTCTCTCTAAAATAAGTAAGTAAAATCTTTAAAAAAAAAAAAAAAAAAAAACCAATGAGCTGTAATACTCTCTAAACAGAGTCAAAAAAACAGATTCAGCTGTGTTATGTGTTTTATAAAAGAAAACACAGCTAGTAGGTGAACTTAATCAACGATCTGTCATGGGTATGCAAATAATAAAAATTTTAGCTCTGGAGGAAAAATGCAAAATAATCCCCCTCCCCACAACTAACTGGTTACACTAGTAAGAAAATTAATGGTGAAAGTAATGAAGGCAAGTAGTCTCTGATATTCTTAGCTAGAAACTGGAGCTAGGCTTCCTTCCATTTGGTAGAAGAAATCATATGGTTCGGGTGATATACTCCTATCTCAGACTCCTAAAAATTCTACATACATGTTCTTTGCAAATGATGAGGATCTATCAGACTTATATTTATCCTAAAATTCTGTCTCATTGGGCAGAATCATTCCTGTATGATCACCTTTTCCCCTTTCTTACAACGGTTAAAATCTCAAGGAAAACACTGACAGAACAAGGTACAAAAACAGGAAAAGGGCCTAAAGAAAGAAGGAGTGGTCTGTGTAATTAGTGATGCTACAAGGGTCAAGGATTATGAACAGGGACAAAGACATGCATGCTTCAGACCTCATTATTCCTTTATCTTACAAATTACTGAGCACCTTCTGTATGCCGGGTTCTCTCCTAGGAGATTTAGTATGGAACAAGTCTGACCATTTCTCAGGCAAAAATGTTACAGTTGGGAGTGAGTGTACATTAAGTAATCAATAGAATAATTTAAAATATAACATGGTAGGTGGTACTAAGTTATGAAGAGATAGTGACGGAGAGAGGACATTTTGGCTGGAGTGATCTGAGAAGGCTTCTCGTAGGAAGTGCCATCTGGGCTAACACGCAGTGCGTGGAGGCGGACGGACATCTGGAGGCTGGAAGGAGAGGCCGCCATGTGTGCCGACTGCTCACGCTGGCGGGGGTACACATCGGAGTGCGGATTCTGAGCATAAAGTGCGGCACGATTTAAGTTCTAGCAGGAGCATTCTGGCTACAGAGCAGAAAGCTGTCATTAGAGAAGAACGAAACCAAGACCAGCTAGAGGCCGGTGCCACAGCTCTGGCAAAGGTGGAGGTGGTTGCTCAAACCAGAGGACAGCAGCAGTGGGAGGAAGACATTCTTGGGCTGGGATTGGACTTTCAAAGTAAAGCTGACAGGACTGCTGAGAGGCTGAATGTAGAATTTTGAGAGAAAGAGAAAAGCCCAAAATGACAATAGGGCTTTTATCCTTATCGACCCAGTGACTACTTAGAACACTTACTAAGGAGAAGACTGAAGAAAGAAGGAGCAAGGTTAGGGATGGCGGGAAATCAAGATTTTGATTGTATATACTAGGTTTCAGATGCCCATTCATCATCCAAGTAGAGGATACTAGTAAGCAACTAGATATTCAGACTCTGGAGAGAAGTATTAATAAATGCTCTTCCTTTCTCGCCCACGCTAGTGCGTGCGCGCTCTCTCTCCTTCTCTGTCTATATATATATATGAATCACATATACGTGTTTTTGTGTATGAATGAAGAAAAGTTGGAGAAGGAAAATATGAAGGAGAGAAAAAACTTGAATATTTATTGTCTATTTTGACACTATTTGCGAATATAATAAGAATGTAGAGCTTCAGTAATTTAAAAAGGGCGCATTTCTTTTGTCTCCCCCTATAAAATAATAAGCTGATGAAAACAACCTCAAGTATAGTGTTAACAAGACTGCTACCAAAACAGCACTCAGAGATCACCACTGCTCACTTTGTGGATTCTTTTCCCCTATTCGTTTAAATATATACACAATACAGTTTTGTTAATTTTGAAGTACAGTTCACCTTTTTTTAGCAAACCTGAACTCAAAAGGTGGCAGCCATGGAATCGAGCCATGTTTTCTGTTTTGTTTTGATTAACTTTCCATGCTTTTAGAGTGGGCTTCGCTGTCCAGTCCACCAGGACCACCCGCCACGCCCAACTACCTCACACCCTGACTCACTTGTTTAGGAAGCTGCCTGGCATCTGAGGACATTTGCACTTTTTTTTTTTTTTTTAAGATTTTATTTTATTTATTTGACAGACAGAGATCACAAGCAGGTAGAGAAGCAGGCAGAGAGAGAGAGAGGAGGAAGCAGGCTCCCTGCTGAGCAGAGAGCCTGATGCGGGGCTCGATCCCAGGACCCTGGGATCATGACCTGAGCCGAAGGCAGAGGCTTTAACCCACTGAGCCACCCAGGTGCCCCACATTTGCACTTTCTGATGCTGCTCCTCAGAGCCTTGTAGCTGCGGTCCCCCTTATAAAATCATAAGCACATTTCTATTTCATAAGGAATTATTTCTAAACCTAATCATTGAGTGGACATCTTTACGTGTAATCTTCTGTGCATACTTCTAGTGGAGAATCTGGTCTTCTACTAAGCATGTTTTAGCACCACCTCGAGGAGTCACTGTCTAATCACCAGAAGAGAGAAGACAGACTCAAAACAGTTTACCTTCAGTTCTTTCAACAAATACCTACCATGATCATGGGCCAGTGCATGTGGGAGAGAGGGGTGAAAGATACAGCAATTTTTTTAAAGATAATTTCAGATAGCGAAACAAGCTGTGAATAAAATAAGAATACCTAACAACATAAATGGGCAGAAGGGGGAAAGAGGAATGTTATTTAGGTAGGTGGCCAAAGAAAACCTCCTGAGGAAACGGCCTTCGAGCCAAAGGCTCTGAGAAGAGGAGACGTGGGAATGCCAGAGAGATGAGCAGCCCAAGTACAGATGAGAAGAAATGCAGAAGCCTTGAGAAAGGAAGAAGTGTGACATATCAGAGGGGAGAAGGAAAGCAATGTGACCAGAACATCACAGAAAGAGGGAGTAAGGCACAGAAGGCCTCGGTGGCCATGGGAAAAAATCTGGATCTTTTTCTTGAGTAAGAAGGTAGTAAGAAGCTATTGATGAGGCATAAACAGGGAGACGATGTGACTGGATTCAGGCTTAGTGATCAACACAGTAGTCTAGAACCAAAAGTTTAAGGAGCAGAAGGAAAAGGAGGGAAACTAGTTAGGAGGCCGCCACCGTATCCAGCCAAGAGATGCCAGCGGCATGAACCAGCACTCCAGCAGCTCTGGTGGTGAGAAGCGTTTAGATGCAGGACATATTCTGGAGGTAACAGCAATATGATTTCTGATGGAATCAGGATACTGGGCCCGGCTGAACAAGGAGCCCTCTGCATGCCATGAGGGATTTCTAGCCTCCCCATAGACCTCCTCAGTACTCACCTCACTGGGCCATGGCTAGAGCATGCCGGCAACAACTCCTGGTACAGTCGTGATGAAATGCAAAATGTATCGTCCTTCTCACTTACCCAAATTAGGATCAGTAGCCTGACGTTTCTTAATTTTAGCTTCAGAAATAGCAGAATAATAGGCACAGGTCATCTTGATCAGCCACGTTGCTCGAACCATTGGCACTGAATATTTAGCTAAATATGCAAAAACATCTTCTTTTTTACTAAGGATTGGAACCTAAAAAGAAATAACATATTTATAAAAATCACATATTATTTTCATCATGAGGGTAACCTACAGAAAGGGAAAGCAAAAGAAAGACACTTAAGTCTCTGCTGCCTTTAAGAAAGCATATCCTTGATGGATTTTCAAACAGCACATTCAGCTTAAAAACCAAAAACTTTAAGCAAATATTCATTAAAAGAATCAAAACTATGTTTAACACACTGACAACAGTTTCATCAATTGTGCTCTTATTTATAAAAACAAATTACTTTCAAGTTCTCAGATGCTGAAAGCTATTCATCAACAAAATAGGAAAAATAATTTCATGACAGTACTCCAAAGAGTTTTATCTCAAAACTGGAAGGGATGATCAAGTGAAAAACTGTATCCACTCCACATTTCATCAAAGAACACTTTTTTTTTTTTTTTTTTTTTTTTGGTATAAAGCTTTCTGGCTGTAACATTCATAGTAACAATTTCTAGAAAGCTTCTAAAGTGCCTTTAGCCCAAAATTTAAAATAGAGACCAAAATGATGGATCGGTGAATCTGCCTAATAAACACTGAGCTAGAAATAGCTGGTTAATTAATTCACTGGTTGAAAGTAGGCACTTGAGGCAGTTCATTATTTCTTCTAGACCGCAAAGGTATACTATTTAGCAAATTAGTATCCCAATGTACCAATGAATGTTTCAAAGAGTTATCCCACTCTTCTAGAATTCCTCATAAATATCCTAGGAACAGGCCAGTCATCTACATATGATCTATTCATTTATGAATTTAGAGTACAACAGTGGACAGAGGACCTCGGCCATGGTGACCAGAATGGGAGCAGTCAGCATCCGCTACTCCCCCCACCATCTCTGTGCTCTAGTCCTGGCCCCCAGCCTCCCAGGCTCTTCATTTATGAATGTGATAATACCAACCCAATCCTGTCCACCCTCACAGGGTGATTAGAAGGGTAAAGTAAAAGAATGGCATGTATCAAAACTAGAACAGTTTTTATTTTGTTACCAATTCCAAAGATTTCTGGTGCTGGCCAAAGTATGTTCCAAGCCATGGACCTGACCCTCTCCTAAAAGGATCCTGGACACTGCAACCATGGCTGTCAAGAGCCCTGGTCTCTATAAGCCACACTCCAGCTTGATTTTGTGGTGGATATCAAAAAACTTCAAAGCAGCTGATTGTTACAGCATGGCATTTTTCTTAGTCAAATCCTCCTTTAGATAGTATTTTGTATCACTCATATGTTGCAAATTTGACTGTTCACAGGCTTGGAACCAAGTGTGATCCCAAAATTAAAGAAGAAACGGTTTTTGTACACAGCCCTTTAAAACAAGCTATTTCACTTGGTTCTTACCAAAGAAACATTCTAGCTACCCCAGTGCTGAAGGAAAAGCTGCCTGGCTGGACACTGAGTTGCAGCTGTCCATACACTGTCTTTCATGCGCAATTTAATAGACTTTTGGTCACGTATGGTTCCTGCCCTGGGTGCTGACTTTAAACATAACTGCATGGCAGAGGCAACTACACCGCACAAACATACCTAATAGGGAGATGAAAGTCACACAGGCCAAAGCTGTTAAGTCTTCCTCTCTGCAGACCACAGTGAACATTTTAATAAGAAAATTTCCTGAAAATTTTGTTTACAAGGCACGTCTTTCATGCAGCACAAGACTCTGGGTTTATAAACTATTGCTGAAGCCAGGGACAAGAAAAGCACAGGCTTATATACTCAGTGCAAGACCTGAGATGCTGCTCTTCACTAGAACATACAGTATGAAAGTTAAATTTTACTTGTCAAGGCAGGTTGCCACTCATTCAGATGGACCAACAGAGTACAAGATCAAGGCCTAAAAAATAGGCAAATGCAAAAAAACAAATGTAGCATCTCTGAAGAAACATTACTAATAGCTCTTTTACAGATGCCCAAAGGATTTCTTTTGAACAACAACTGACAGAAGGAAAATAAAAATTTAAACACAAGAAATGCTTCAATGAAACAGCAAACAAAACTAAGCCATAGGTCATACCATTAACAAGCTAAGGCAGGTATGCCAGCTCATTGTCCTCCTTATTGGCAGAACCCCATAAGACATGATTGACTCAAATAAAGGGATTTAAAATTCAGAAGAACATATGTGAAGGTTATTTAAATAAGGAAGAAGACACATATTGATGGTGTTACCAAATTTACAGTTTGGACCAACTCAGAAAGGAAATTATGTTTATAGTGACATAGTTCATACGAAGTTTACAGGAAGTCATACTTTCCTTACAGTCATGGATTCCATTTGCAGCAAAGAAACCATCTGGCTTTATCTTGTAACTGAATGTGGGCAATCACTGGACAGCTGTTTTGTTTCTGAATCAAGCTAGAGCTGCATTTAAGTAGTGAATGGAAACTAAGACACCTAGCATGTGATGGTTTTTCATCCACAAAAGGGCTGTATCACCTTGTAGCGCCTTTCCCCTCAGATAAATATCACTATCAACACTCTCTGTGTTCACCAAGCAGACGTGGAGGCAAAAGGAAATTCCAGAGACCACAGTAATCAACGTCACCTGAAGTGAACATGTTCTACCTAGCGAACTGTCCAGGAGCCAGAAGGATATCCCTAGAGGCTATAAGTCTATTTTTCCAAATCTACATACAACCGTGATTGAGTTAAAAGGTCCTTTACTGGCCATTCTTGACCTCTCTGTGGTTAAATACTGGGACTGCTGAGTTGTAAAATAATGGAAAACCAGGTCCAGAAACTTGACCTATCCCAAACAGCAAACTACTTTGAACTCTAGAACAGAGCTGGAAGAGGACTCAAGATTTTAGCAGGAAAATTAAGGCTGCCTGCATTAAGCCACTGATAGATAAATACCAGAAATTAAAGAAGTATTTGAACCTTCTAGTATGAAGAACATGCAGAGAACACAATCTCTGACCCAGCTCTAAAAGAGCTTTTGCCATCTCAGGAATATGATATGCTGAGGAGGGAAGAGGGGAGAACAGAGGGACACTCCAAAAGCCCCAGAAATGACTACTTCAAGACACAGTAAATAGTCTTTAAAAAAAAAAAAAAGGAAAAGAAAAAAAGTTTAACTTTGCACAGAATTAACATCAGGGCTTACCTGAGGAACACCTGACTTGGCCAGAGGCAGCTCCTAATAAAGAGAAGAACAATGGCTAATACACTGCACTGTGATTCATTTCCCTCCTCAAAGATGAACAGCCGCTACACCCATAGAGCAAAGGCATCAATTTCTCACCTGGATCTGCTTTCAGGAAATATTCAAAAAAGGGATACTAAAAGCTATTTTAAAAAAAAAAAAGGAAAACCTAGAAAGAAAGATGTCAGGCTGGCTGCATGGGAACTGAAGGTCCTACCCAACATTGGAGGGTGATACTGATAGAAAGTATTACTTACTGATAGAAAGTCATCAAATACCAAAGGATGCCCTGCGACTGATAGGGCCTTCAGATACAATTTACAGGTCATCGTGGGCCCCCTGGTACATGTTCACTGCCAGGAAAGAAATGCCACACAGCTCAGCCTGTGTTAAGACAGGTACAACCTGAGTAACAAGAGGCAATTATGCTGATTGCTGTGCTTTTCAAGGGTTTCAGTTGCCTTTAATCACAAAGCAACACAATGCCACAGCGGCACTAGGGCCAAAGAAAGCCAATGGGAGTTACAGGCTATTTTCAAAGAGTTGCTTTAGAAAACAAATACAGAAAGGAGCTCTGCTTTAAACCAGGCCTGCATCACACTTGTTAATAACACTATCAAGAACAGAAGATGGACACCCTTAAGACGAAAGGGTTTCAGGCCAGATGAGAAAGAGACGTGGGATGATTTCAAAGGTGTGCAAGAAGACAGAAATCGCTGGAAGCTATAAATAAACCTGCCATTCTGTTCTAAAACTTTTTCAAAGAAGTTTTTCAAGCACACCCAGAATCGCTATCTTACTTGTTAGGAAGAAGGCTTAGCTTAAAGCATTTGGATTGGTACTTTTCAAGTCAAGGAAGTAACATCAAAGCAAGAATTTCTGAATGACACATTTTGGACATCCTGGCCTAAGGAAACTGAAAATACAATGAAAATAAATGAATTCTTATTGCCTACTCTTGATTTAAAAAACTCCTCTAGGGGCACCTGGGTGGCTCAGCCATTAAGCATCTGCCTTCGGCTCAGGTCATGATTCCAGGGTCTTAGGATCGAGCAGTGAATTGCATCAGGCTCCCTGCTCAGCGGGAAGCGTGCTTCTCCCTCTCTCCTTCTCACTGTGTCTCTCTCTGTCAAATAAATAAATAAAATCTTTAAAAACAATAAAATAAAATGAAAAATAAAAAACTCATCTACCCAAAGTCTACATGAGGCGCCTGGGTGGCTCAGTCAGTTAAGTGGCTGCCTTCGGCTCAGGTCATGATCTCAGAGTCCTGGGATTGAGTTCCACTTCCAGCTCCCTGCTCAGTGGGGAGCCTGCTTCTCCCTCTCCCACTCCCTCTACCTCTTCCCCAGCTTGTGCTTGCTCTCTTGCTCACTCACTCTCTCGCTCTCAAATAAATAAAATCTAAAAAAATAAAGTCCACATAAATTGCTTCCTGTGTGGAACGTTTCGGTCAAGACGTGCTAGGAACCACATTGCCATCCAAATAAAGGGAGAAAGAGCACATGTGCAGCACATACCTGGTACAGTGTACCTGACACCGAAAGAACAGGGGGAAAGAAGTATATACTTGGACATTAGCTCCAACATCGTGACTTCTAGAGAAGACCATAATTAAAACAATGTAAGAAATACTTGATACCTTTTTTGCCAAAAGAGCAAGTGGTTTATTTCCTGCTAAGTCAGAGAACCAACTATGAATTGCACTCTGGGATCGAGCAGTAACCAGCCAATAATTATCTTTAGCATTAACTTGTGGTTTCTTCTTTCCGGTGTCCTGGAAAGTGTTAAGCTTTAGTTTCTCAGCTAATATACTGCTGAAATAAGCGCCAATCTGTGGAAACGAGAGAAAAAAAGAAAAAGTTTGAAGACAGTATGTATGTTAGTAATGTATAGTAGTATTTTATTTTTGCTTTAGGAGAATATCTTTAAGCAGCCCATGAGAAAATAAAATGGCAATTTAAGTCCTTGAAGCCAAGAGTTGTGATTTCCTTATACTAACATAATGCAAAAACTCCCACAGCACTTTTGTTCCACTATTAACAAGTGGTTCAAGGAAAAAAGAAGAGCCTTTGAAAATCTCTGAGAAGATGAAATTAATTACATCCTGAATAAATTTCAAGACAATGGGTTCTGCTTTAATCTTCAGCTGTACTTCTTTTTCAGACTACATGCACATTTGGAGAGAATGTGTTTCCTGAGAGGTGTTGCACACAAGAGCAGAGAGTCTAGTAATCACACAGTAATCATTCTTTTTCTGGTTTCATCTTAATAGCATATATTTTTGGAAAGGAAAACTCTGCATTTATCTCAGTGCTTTTAAAAAGAAGAGTTTAGAAAATTTATTTAAATCAAAAATTACAAACGGTTCAATTAAATTAAGTATTCAACATTTTTAACTGGACTGCCAATTTCTGGAGTACATGGGTTTTCAGAGAAAGCTAGTGTTACCTGCTCTGAATGGAATAAAGTAGCAAAGTGAGTTCCTGTGAATGTCTGTGGCATTTTCGTATTAATCAAACTAAAGGAGGACAAAAGAGGAAGAAAGGCCCACGAAGGAAAGGGATAAATAACTAAAAATTAAGTGAATCCACAGAAAACTTGTTGGAATTTCCAAGAATCTATTTCATTCCCTGGTAATTGTTTACTAATATGATTCAAACAACAAGTAAGGTTAGCAGACAGTGGCAACCACGATTAAAATAAAATACCTACCCTGGTGAAGCACAATAAGAATCACTACCTTAGTTAATGCTCATGAGTCAAGAAACAATTAGGGTGTAGATTGGAACACAGTTGTAAACAATTAGTCAAGTTTATCTACCAGGATAAAAAGCTAGTACACTTTTTCCTACTGTGAACTGGCATTCCTAGACTCTTGTGATTTATAGACAATTTTTAAAAAAGTCTATTTTGGTGTGTTTAATATAATATGGAAATAAAAAATTAGAATTAGGAATAAAAGATCTGAGCTTTGCTTTTTTCCCCAAAAAACTTCATAGTTTATTTTCCTAAGCAAATGTTTGCAAAACGTTTAAACAGGAACTAAATGCAAAAATTTAGCAAAACCAGTTATTTAGGAAAAAGCAGCCAACAGCAAATTGTTTAATTGTAAATCTCTCAATCAATACTTGGTCTTTATACCAAGAACTTAAAACCCCTACTTATACCGATTGTTTAAATTTAAAAGGTCTCTTAGTTGCAATTATATAGGAGTATTTTAATCATAATAAACAAAGGTATAAAGATTTTTTAAGAAGTAGTCAGCAATCTGCTATACAACTATAATTTTTATATTTAATAACAATGGAACATGTTACTGTATGTGCATTTTACATTCTAACAAACCTCGGGAACCACTGCACACTGCAAACCAAAGTCAAAGTTCCCTAATAAAGAGAAAGCAAAAAAACAAACAAACAAAACATGACCATGCACTGAATTTTATATTCACATTATTCCAAACCCCAAAAAGTAAAGAGCCTCATTCCCAAGTCCCAATGCCTATTTCTCCAAGTAACCACGTTGGTTAGTTTCTTGTGTCTTTTTCAGTGTTTCTTCAGTTGAATACACATACACAAACACGAATATATTACTTTCTCTTTTTTACATGTACACATCTTTGTGAACATTTAGTAAACATCTGAGAGCCTTCTACATCTGTATACGGAGAATTTCTTGTTAACTTTCACAAATATACTGTGTGGGTGTACCACATTGTATTTAATCAAACCCCTGTAACTGGACATTTGGAGTGTTTTCCCTAACTTCTGCTATTACAAATCACATTAAAATGAATAACCTGTTTGTTATCTCACACATGTACAGCTACAGATTTCAGATAAAATTCCAGAATACAGACCGTACAATTCTATAATTTCAATCAGCATTGTTAAATTGTCCTCCATAAGCTTCATACCAATTTGCACTCCCTCAGACAAGGTAGGAGAGATAAAGTTTAATTTAAAACTTGCTTCCATCCAACCAAAGCGATTTTGAAAGTAATTCATTTCAGAAGAAAATGGAAAAAAGTTTAGGGACTACACCATAGTTCATGTATTCCATATTTATAAGCTCAAATTCCCTTCAGAAGGTTGGAATCCTTGAGTAAATCTCACAGGAAGGATTGGCAGCAGAAGCTGTAATGGGTGTTATTTCCATTTATTCAGTTATTTAAATTGACATAACACTTGATACAACAGAACAATTTGGCAGCTCACATCAAGAGACACACAGCATTCATACTGTTATGGGCTGAATTGTGTTCCCCCAAACTTCGCATGTTGAAGCCCTAATCCCCAATATGACTATATTTGGAGACAGGGCCTTTAAAGAGGTTGAGGTCAACTGAGGTCATAAGGGTGGGGCTTAATCCAATGGACTGGTGTCCTTGTAAGAAGAAACACCCAGGGCGCCTGGGTGGCTCAGTGGGTTAAGCCTCTGCCTTCCGCTCAGGTCATGATCTCAGGGTCCTGGGATCGAGTCCCGCATCTGGCTCTCTGCTTGGCAGGGAGCCTGCTTCCTCCTCTCTCTCTCTAACTGTTTCTCTGCCTACTTGTGATCTCTGTCTGTCAAATAAATAAATGAAATCTTTAAAAAAAAAAAAAAAGAAGAAGAAACACCCAATACACACACATAGAGAAAAGACCCTGTGAGGACAGAGTGAGAGGCCAGGCTTGCACAAGCCAAGGAATGAGCCCTCAGAAGAAACCAGACCTGCTGACAACTTGATCTTGGACTACCAGCCACCCTGACTGTGAGAAAATAAATTTTTTTCTCAGAAAATTAAACTTCTGTTGTTTAAACCCCCCAGTTTGTGGTATTTTGTTACGGCAGCCCAAACAGACTAAAATGCCTACTACCCAAGCAAGTATGCTTCTGAAAATTTATCCGAAAGAACATTAGTTCTTGTTGGCAACAGGCTACTTGTTATATATCAACAGTTTCCAGTCATTATAGCATATAAATGATGGAATGTTATCTATCCATTAATAATTATGAATATGAACACTTCAGCCTAAAGGAAAAGCACACACAAAATAATGTTACTTTAAAAAAAAAACGTAGGAAGACAAAAAAATTTTGAAGATGGATGGTGGTGACAAGTTACACAACAATATGAATGCGCTTAATGCTAAAGAACTGTACATTTTAAAATGTTAAGGGGCACCTGCATGGTTCAGCATCTGACTCTTGATCTCAGCTCAGGTCTTGATCTCAGGGTCATGAGTTCAAGCCCTGTGTTAGGCTCCAATAAGTAAAATAAAATAAAATGGTAAAATGGTAAATTTCGTATTATATATATTCTATCACAATTTAAAAAAAGAAAACCAATTACAACATAGATATAATTATGGTTGTGATGTTAAAAAGTATATGAAACTGGAAAAAGAACTAAAAACATTGTGTTTGGTTGATGGGGTTATCTGCAGAAAATGCATCTGTTTTCTTTCACATTGTTTATGTATTTCAGTTGATTAACAAATTGTCAAGTAAACTTGTGTTTATGTGTACATGTGCACACACAGGCCTTAAATTATGCACAAATCTCTGACAGCGGTTATCTCTGGGGAAGGAGAAGAAAGTATATTTGATTTCATTTGTATAATGCTTTCAATTCAATAAAAGTATTTCAATATTGAGAAAATAAAAATAACTCAAAAAGAGGAGAAAAACCAAACCTTAAAAGAATACAAAAAGAAGCAAATAATTCTATTTACATATTATTAATATAACCACAGAGAAGAGATTTAATTCAAGAAAATTTTTAACACAACATCGACTATATACTGTAATGAAATTTAGTCTAAAGACAGAAAGTATAATACGAAAATTATAAATTTTCCATAGTAATTTTGTGATTGGACTAGCATTACTATAGTTTATTCTGGAACTTTTTTATGTGTATTGTAAGACAGAGTAAATAAATAAATATATCGAATTTACTAAAAGGGTTCTCACTTTGGGAGAAATGAGATACAAAGATGGAACAGGAAAGAGAAAAACCCTGTGGTACTGGGTAAGAACAGGTAGATGGATGCAGGAAGGAAGAAAAAGGATAGAAAACAGGAAAAGAGAAGAAACAAATCTCTACACTGTTTCCCATCTCTGTCCACTGAAAGGACCTAGAAGTTATGATACTCTAGTTGCAAGGAGCATGCCAAGTTTCCAGCCCTGGGCGGCCGCACAGAAAGAACATGAATCTGTGATATGTTATTGTATCAAAGGTAAGGAAGGCTCAAAGAATGATGGGGATGTCAAAAGCACCCAAGAAGTAGGTTAAAGGCGCCCCCTGGCCAAGTGAGAGATAATTTAAACATCAAAAAGAGAAAAGATGACACATCAAATTTTAAAGAGTCCTGGAGTTCAAAGTGATACTAAAAAATGGGATGTCAGGGCACCTGGCTGGCTCAGTGGTTAAGCCTCTGCCTTCAGCTCAGGTCATGATCTCAGGGTTCTGGGATTGAGCCCCACATCAGACTCTGCTCGGCAAGGAGCCTGCCTCTCCCTCTCTCTCTCTGCCTGCCTCTCTGCCTACTTGTGATCTCTCTCTCTGTCAAATGAATAAATAAAATCTTAAAAAAAAAAAAAAAAATGGGATGTCAGGGCACCTGGCTGGCTCAATGGGTAGAGCATCCAACTCTTGATCTCAGGGTCCTGAGTTGAAGCCCCATATTGGGTGTGGAGATTACATTAAAAAAAGGAAAATGGAAGTGTTTGGGGTACCTGGATGACTCAGTTGTTAAAGCATGCAACTCTTAATCTCACGATGGTGAGGAGTTCAAGCCCCACATCGGGCGTGGAGCCTACTTAAAATAAAATTATAAAAAATAGAAATAAATTTTTAAAGGGGGTGTCCTTTCACAAAAGAATGCCAACGAATAGATGTATGAGAAAGAACAACTGGAAAAGCAGCATTTTGCAACCACCAGAAAAATACTCATTCAGCCAGCATTATCAATTGATGGTACAAGCACAAGATGAAATTGTATCAAAGAATCGCATATTCGTTTGGTCTCAAAGTATCACTTTGATTTAGATTACTACAAGGAAAAGACAACTACTTTTACAATGTAAAGTGACAGCAGACACCACCTTCCATGATCAAATGTAGTACAACCAATAACAGGGCAAATTGGCACTGCATGTCTTCTGATATACAATATGGTCTTCTTGCCAAAAATATATAACCTGAATCTTATCATAAAAATACAGTAAGATGGGGCGCCTGGGTGGCTCAGTGGATTAAGCCGCTGCCTTCGGCTCAGGTCATGATCTCAGGGTCCTGGGATCGAGCCCCACATCGGGCTCTCTGCTCTGCGGGGAGCCTGCTTCCTCCTCTCTCTCTCTGCCTGCCTCTCTGCCTACTTGTGATCTCTCTCTCTCTGTCAAATAAATAAATAAAATCTTTAAAAAAAATAAAAAATAAAAATAAAAATAAAATAAAAATACAGTAAGACAAATCTAGAATGCAGGATTAGAATATAGGAAAATAACTGGGGGCGCCTGGGTTGCTCAGTTGGCTGAGCATATGCCTTCGGCTTGGGCCATAATCCCAGAGTACTGGGATCCAGTCCCAGATCAGGCTCCTTGCTCAGCAGGGACCCTGCTTCTTCTTCTCCCTCTGTCCCTTGCCCTGCTTGTGCTCGCTCACTCACTCTCAAATAAATAAAATCTTAAAAAAAAAAAAAAAAAGACAAATAACAGGACAGAAGCTCTGAAAGCCCCTCCCCCTCCCAAAAATAACAACATGAGCAAAGGTGGAGAGTAGTACTGTTTACTGTACCAGATTACAATATATGAAAGGGAGGGACCCCTGGGTGGCTCAGCGGATTAAGTCTCTGCCTTGGGCTCAGGTCATGACCTCAGGGTCCTGGGATCCAGTCTCAAATCGGGCTCTCTGCTCAGCAGGGAGCCTACTTCCTGCCCCCTCTCTGCCTGCAGCTCTGCCTACTTGTGATCTCACTCTCTCTGTGTCAAATAAATACATAAAATATTTTTTTAAAAAATAGATGAAAGAGACAGGACACCCAAATACAATGCATGATCCCTGATTGGGTCCTAGGGCAGGACCTTACACAAGATATTCTGAAGAATTCTAAATATGGATTGTGGTTTTAAATAACACTAATTTATCAACATTCACTATCAAGGGTGTCACACATACTTTCTCAGAAGTTTTAGGAAACAGACAATTTGCATTACCTTTGATGGGTTAATTACAATATTTCTGGCTGAGCCATGTTCATCTCCAGTAAAGGCTGGCTGATTGTTGAAGCCTTGCTTTACATTCACAGCAGTAAGTTCATCCTGTTCAAGAAAAGGTATCAATTAATCAGAGAGACATAAAAGCTCTAACTACCCGGCATACTGCAGGCTGAGTAATGACGGACTATGCTATACTTTGTGGAAGAGAACTGTTGAAAACACACCAAAGAGAGCAGAAACTGAAGATTTAAAACCAATACACAGGGGCACCTGGGTGGCACAGTCGGTTAAGCATCTGCCTTCGACTCAGGTCATGATCCCAGGGTTCTGGGATGCAGTCCTGCATTGGGTTCCTTGCTCCATGGGGAGCCTGGTTCTCCCTCTGCCTGCCACTCCCCTTGCTTGTGTGCTCTGGGCTCTCTGACAAAATCTTAAACAAATAAGTAAACAAATGAAATCAATACACAAATGTACAGAGAGATATAAAAATAAATGTGGCAAATATTAACAACTGTTAACTTAAATATAGGGCATGTGGGTGCTCATTATACTATACTCTCATTCTGTTAAGTTTAAATTTTTTAACTAATAAGTTTGGAAAAGTAAAAAATGAGCTAAAATCCTCCCCACACAAACATAAAGTCACAGAATTTGTATACTAGAATTGTTTCTAGAGATCCCATGGTTGGGCTCTCCCTTCCCTGCCAGCCCCTATACACATCCCTATTTTATGTTCAAGAAAAATGGCTCACTCCACTTATCCACGACCCCACAGCAAGTTAAAGAAGAAATGAAGGGTTCATAAGCACAAGCTTTGTGATAACCACAGCACCATGACCAACAGCATCTGAAGGGAAGTGTAGGGCTTGCAAAATTCTTCCATACGCCTTGGCTCGCTTGATCTTTACCAAATTCTAAGGTAAATGTACACGTGTATCTTCACGCCCATTTAAAGATCAGAAAAATGAGGCTCATTAAACTAGCACAGTAACGGGACAGAGCCAGCACTGAAATACGGTCTTCTCAACCCAAGACCAGGAAGAGAAATTTCCATAACTCCGTGTCACCAAAGTACAAATGCCATATGAAAATGTAGTCTAAAAATACATAGCTACAACTCATACTCTCCTTAGAAACATCTCCTACTGGATAGATGCAGGAGAATTTTTCTTCCCAAGGTCACAACACATCAGAAATAGCCCAAGGCTTAAAAAAAAAAAAAAAAAAAGACCTTGCCCTGCCCAAATCATTCAGCTATGGAACTAAATCAGAGTTCTTAAAATATAGACTTGAAAGAATACAAGGGAAAGGTTTGAGTAAATGAAGCTACCTTCTGTTCCCCCTCACTCTAAACCAAGAAAAGGTTTAGTAACCGCGGGGGTAATGCTGCCCCATTCTATTCTATTCTGCACAAGAATAAGAATATATACTTCGTCTTCATAAGTAATTGCTGCAAGTGTAAACTGAAGAAAGAAAAAAAAAAGCAAATAATCAACATCACTGCTGTGATTAAGCAGGAAGACTTAGGACAAAATAGTTTATGACATATAAGCACCTGAAAGGTCAGCCTGGCTGAGAGCCAAGGTCTCCTGGAGACGTGTCATGTAACTTTACTTAATTGTGTGTGTACTCTACCTAACATCTTGGCAAGCCACTGTTTTGGCAAGCTTTCAAAAAGACCCCGCTACAGGAAGTTTAGCTCTATGATAATCAAGTCTCCTCCAAGCACGAAGGTCACTGAAATCGTGATCTGCACAAAAAATGAGTTGCATACACCTATCAACACATCTCAAACTGCTCCCACATTTTCAAACCAATTATTTGAAAATCTAGGGCAAAATGACATAATGCATATTTGAAGTCAGAAAGGTGTTAGTCAACTTAAAGCGAGTGAGCTAACAAAATTTCTGTAGTCTCAGAGTCTCAGAAAGAAGAGGGACAAATGGGATCAGACAGGGAATGGGATGAGAAAATTGAATTTTTTTCTTTGATTCACCATCAGAGTATTACAAGAAACATTAATTGAGTAACAGCATATGTTTTTACTAAAAATACGTTCTGGCCTAATCAAGAGGAAACGCATGAGGCTTTCAGGACCTGTTAGTTCCATTTGGTGCTGCTGCACTTTCTGTTCTAAAGGTACTCTAACTCAGCGGCTCAGCATACCATCAGCTAACCCCGAGCGTGGTGATCCAGGCCCTGCAAACACAGGCATGCCTACACGCAATGCAGACACCCTCCTTGGAAGGAAAAGAACATGGAGCCATGGTTACTTATTTGTTGACCACATCAGATTTTCCTCACACTAAGATCCACACAGGTACTACTAGGAGCCTTGAGTTGTGAGAACTTTATCTTGTATTCTAAATTGCACGAAAATACATCCAGAATCCGACCCCCCTTCCCACCACCACCAATGGCCTCTCTGGGTCAGCCCCCCCCCCCCATCGTCTCATGCTTGGACACTGCAATGGCTCCTACCTGGTTTTCTTGCTTCTACCATTGCCCCACCGAAAGCCATTTTCAATGCAGCAGCCACAGGGAGACCCTTTAAAACTTAAGATCATGTTATTCCTGCTCAAAACCTGCATTAACTTCTCAACTTAAAGTAAAAGCAAGGCCCTATGATATCCTACAAGGTCCTGTGTGATCCAGCCCCTATTACCTTTTTGACCTCACTTGCCTTAGCTGGCTCTACTCCAGCTACAATGGTCTCCTTGCAGATCCCCAAGCATGCCTGCTGGGTGGCCTCAAGCCTCAGGGCCTTTGGACTATCTGTTCTCTCAGCCTAGTTTGTTTTCCCTTGGCATTCATGGCCAACTACATAACCACCTCAAGTCTTTGCTCAAATTTCATACCCTCCATGAGAAATGTGATGACCTTATTTACAAGTGGACTGCTCACCCTGTTCTCTTCACCCCAGCATTCCTAATCTTCCAATAATCCATAGCACCTATCACCTAAAACGCCCTGTACTTAAAATGTACACTGTCTGTTTCGCCCACTAGAACATAAGGCCCATGAAACCAAGGATCTTTATTTCGTTCAGAGACACATGCCAAGCACATAGAGCAGTGCCTGGCACAAAGCACACATAGGTATTCAATAAATATTTGTTGAAAGAATAAGTGTGGGGCGCCTGACTGGCTCAGTCAGTAGAGTGTGGACTCTTAGTCTCAGGTCATGAGTTCAAGCCCCACATTGGGCATGGAGCCTACTTGGGGGGAAAAAAAAAAAAAGAAAAGAAAGAACAAATAAGTGAATGATAACCTGTTTTGAACAATTAACATAATAAACATTCTGAATTACTCTCCCTTGACTTTGGGGTCTGTAATTCCATTTGTATTTATGATAAATCTTCCTAATCACGCAGCACTGGCTCTCACCCCACCTAACCCAAAGCACCGTCCTGGTGGGGGGGGTGGAATATATATATATATTACCTTTACCTGAGTCAGAAACAAAATTTCATAAACAGTAACTATCCAATACCAATATTTTCTTAAAAAATCAATATAATAGGGGCACCTGGGTGGTTCAGTGGGTTGAGCCTCTGCCTTTGGCTCAGGTCATGATCTCAAGGTCCTGGGATCAAGCTCCACATCAGGCTCTCTCTCTGCTTAGAGGGATCCTGCTTCCCCCTCTCTCTCTGCCTGCCTCTGTCTACTTGTGATCTCTGTCAAATAAATAAATAAAATCTTTTTTAAAAAATCCATATAATGCCCTTATCTAAAATTTTTTTCTGAAGTAAGTTATAACAACACAGGTACTCGAATGTGCTCAGGCATACAACACTAGACCTTCACCACTCCAAGCTCAGTCCATTGGCCAGCAGTCAGCAGCAGTGGCATCATATAGGGCTTGTTGAAAATGCAAAATCTCAATCACAATGCAAATGCAAATCCCCCAATCACACATTCTGCAGTGCAACAAATCCCCAGGTAATTCATGGCACTTTAAACTTTGAGAAGTGGGGCCCTAGGAAACGAAGAAATTGTTGTGTTTGTTCCTGAGTCACCACAGTGAAGTAACTATGAATGCAGATGTCATTTGTGTTCTATTGCCATTTTGAATGGGCAGAAGAGGGACGCCTGGGTGGCTCAGTTGGTTAAGTGTCTGCCTTCTGGCTCAGGTCATGAGTCCAGGGTCCTGGGATGGAGCCCCAGACCCTCGAAGGTCTCCCAGCTCAGCAGGGAGTCTGCTTCTCCCTCTGCCTGCCTCTCCCCTGTGCTCAAGCTCATGCTCCGTCTCTATCAAATAAATAAATAAAATCTTTAAAAAAAAAAAAAATGGCCAGAACAGCATGATACAACTTTTCTGAAAAGGTCAATTCTTAGTAAAGTTTCAAACTAATAAAATAAATCTCCAAATATATTAATACTAAGTTATAGTCCTCAGAAACGCAGTGTATAGTAAATGTATGTTAAACTCCTGCCCAAAAAAAAGTACTTTGAGATCATATGTAAACAGATTCCCACCTGGAATAGAAAGGGAAAAGAATGAGACTTAGATGGTCCAGTGGCACATGTGACAGCCCAGTGGGATGCAAGTTTCCCTTGAGCCGGACTGCCCACTCTGAGTCCACCTAGCACACATGCACCTCCCCACTAAATGGTCCTGGCGCTGCAACCACAGGCAACAACCGACCTGCCCCCATAAGGCTTCCGTACCACTCCCACTGGGCACTGAGATGGAAAGGGCTGCCTTTACCCTCGATAGGCCTGCCCCTACCACGGGACCTGGAAGCTCTGCGTTTAGGAAGCCCCAAGTTTCACACTTCAGTGTCAGCAAAAGCCCTGCCCCTGGTGGGACACAGCACAGTGGATGTGCAGGTCCAGCAGTCCACCCACCACCTTGAGGACTCGGACTGGGATACGGACACTCAGCTACGGGTGCAGGCAAGGCTGGAGGAGCACTCGCTGGAAATGCGCATAGGAGGGACACGAGAGCGTGGGTGAGAGCCCGGAGTCTGCAATCAGACTGTCCAAATGTGAAGCTCCAGCTGCAGGAACAGGGGCTCTACGCAACCTTCAGGACGGTTCCTGTCCTTCAGTGTCCTCACCTGTAAAGAGAGGGACAGCTCCACATCCCAGCTGAGGAAATAAGACAGAGAGCTTAACTACCCCAAGATCACAAGGTGGTGAAGGACTCCAAAGACCCACATGCTGTATGGAAACAACCAGCCGTTACCACTACTGTTACCGCTTCTGTCCCGTTTCTGGCTCAGGAAAGGAACAGAGAGCCTGAAGGTGCAGCCAGCACTCAGATGTACACAGCGCCCATTTCAGGAACTGAAAAGACCCTGGCCTTAGGAGGGGCTTTTTACATGTTTGCTGGCATCAGAATCCCCTGAAGCGTTAGTAAAAACAGTTTCCTGGGCCCCACCCCCAGAATTTCCAATTCAGTAGGTCTGGGGTGGGGCCGAAAAATTTGAATTTCTAACAACTTACCAAGTATGCAGATCTAGGGACCACACACACTGAGAACCACTAACAGAAAGATCTGGAGTTTGTGGCTTTCTAGAAAACCAGGGCTTCCAGGCCCAGCATCAATGCTGTACTCACCATCAGGAGGAAGTTGTATGTCCAAAAGAAGACTGGTCAGAATTCTCTGCCACATCTCCCTTCCCTCACCGCAAAGGCACAAATACAAAGCTACACATACACACACACACACACACACATACATATACACACACACACACACACACACACACACACACACCACACACATACCACACACATATATCCTGGAAGGAAACCAGTGCATGAAGTTTCCCCTTTCACTCCTTTAACTTCTCACAGACCTGTAAATGAATAAAAACACCAAGGCCACCGTCGATTACATCAGGAAGCAAACAGTCAAAACAGAAGCTTGGAAGTCACTTGCATTCGAGGTTTACTGTTACAAAATGTCATGTCAGCTTCCTAGAGAAACTAAGGGAAAGGAAATAAAACTCAAAGCATCACAATCAAAATATGCAGCCTGATAGTTTATTTCCAAAAGTTTCTGAAAAGGGTGCTGGGCTAGAATTTAAAAAATGACTTAAAAGTAAGATTCAAATTCCAGAGTATTTACTATCATTTAGCCAGTATTTCTCACCCTCTGCTAATGTACCAATAGACCCCTTTAAAAAAAAAAAAAAATATTCTCTCTGACCTGAGGATGTCTGTAGACCCCAAATGGGGAAAATGGGCCAGGACGGTGAGAGTTCACAGCATTCGGCAGCAATGAGAGGCAGAACAAGAAGTAATGTGTGTTACACAAACTCAAACCAACTTTTATGATGCTTTGCTCTGAAGGCCTTTGCCAAATCTAATCAGGCAAAAATAGAAGGGAGAGAGTCCAGATTTTGGAACAGCATGCCTCTAAAATCCCCAAGCCAGAATCTGTATAGGACACAAATAGCTTCCTCTCGCACTAGCCTTGAACCTCTTCAAAGATTTTTCTAAATAAGACGATAACCATCAAAATTCTCACAATGGCTCTTACTGAGATTTCAACTAGTTCTACCACCCCTAGTCAATGATTCTTACAAAAAAACCATCAGCTGCTACTTTGGCCATCTGCAAAGGTGGGAAAACTAAAACCCCAAAAACTTAGGGGCACACCCAACCATTAATCAGGGTCTCATTCTCAGGCCTATATTCTGGGCACTAGATCAGCAGTGCCAACTCTGTTCCTGTAAAAGGACTCCTTAGTAAAAGGTTGAAGAATTTCACATTGTACAATGTGGGGAATAAAAAAAAAAAAAAGAAGTAACTGTTGGGGGCAAAGGGGGGCACCCATGAATTCAGAGAGTTTTAAATGTATGTAGCTATCATCAACACCATCAAGGGCAAAATTTTGTGTACACATGTGTGACACCTAATAATTACTCAGCCAAGAGACAATGCTGGCTGAGAATATAAATTCAGTCCTCACCTGGTGGCCTTGGGTAGCAGCGCACCAGACCAAAGTGCGTATGGATTTCAACAAGTTTAACACAGAACTGGTCCCAAAGCAACCTCAACATGGAGAAAGAAGGACTCTCACACCTCTTGTCACTGGTTTCTACTAAAATAGTAAGCCTTAAAGCAATTTTCAGGAGACAGGTACCCAGAGACAAACAAAATCCTAGAAATTGTCCCATGTTCATACAGAAGGCCAGGGTTCACTCTGCATTTTTATATTCTATACCAACACAAAAATTGGAACTTCAGGGCCTTGGGTGAAATCCAAATGCCTCCATAAACCTCACACATTTACCTTGAACTATGTTCAGAGAATAATCTATGTTTTGGACCACTTTCAAAGCAATCTTTTAATTTCAATAAAATGTTTCACCAGGAAAGTGAAAACATTTTGAAGCTAGTTTGGAAACTGGTTAAGTAAGCTCTTTCTCATTCAAGAGGGGAAAAAAAAAAAAAAAGTGTCCCCAGGAGGGTTCAGTTAATTGAGCGACTGACTCTTGGTTTCAGCTCAGGTCATGA
This sequence comes from Meles meles, assembly GCF_922984935.1. Lineage (NCBI taxonomy): Eukaryota > Metazoa > Chordata > Mammalia > Carnivora > Mustelidae > Meles > Meles meles. The sequence goes on from NC_060069.1 coordinate 85,818,929, forward strand.
TCTCAGAGCCCTAAGATGGAGCCCAAAGTTCGGCTGTGCTCTCAGGCAGGGTCTCCTTGAAGATTCTCCCCCTCTGCCCACCCCTCACTTGTGCAAGTGCTCTCAAAGAGGGAGAGAGTGAGGAGGGAGGGAAGGAAAGAAGGGAGGGAGGGAGTCCCTCAGTGGCTCAGTTGGTTAAGCATCCAACTCTTAATTTCGGCTCTGGTCATGATTTCAGGGTTGTGAGATCGAGCCCCACATGGGGCTCCACGTTCAGCGTGGAGTCTGCTTGAGATTCTCTCTCCCTCTGATCCTCCCCCTGCTCGTGCTCATTCTCTCTAAATAAATAAATAATAAAATCTTAGAAAGAAAGGAAGATAGGTAGGTAGGTTGGTCGGCAGGTCTGTCGGTCAATCCGTCACTCATGACAATTTTCAATGACCTTTTCAAAAGCAGAGAATGCATGCAAACACATACAGATGCACACATACGCAAACACAGACATATTAAAGCTCCCCAGACGTCTCATCTAACCCACAGAACACATGCAGACATGCCCTATCTCTTCAGTCACCTACTCATGCCTAACATACTAACTCAAGGACTGTTTAATGAATCGGACAGAAATGTCCACCAGGAATGACAATGCCACAGAAATAGAAAAATGTCCTTTGCTAGTCAGGCAGACAAGTTAGCTATGGTCTAATCCACACAAAATTTAAAAAAACTGCTTTAAAACTATTTTTCCTAGCCTTGCCCAACTCTCCCTGAAAAGAGCATTCTCCCAGACCCCTGAGGACGTCTGCAGATTCTAGTTTCAGAATTGAAGCTGTGATAATCCCCAGCATGGATATATTTAATGGTCTTTAGGCAACACCTAGAGTTGGCAGATACCAATGACCCAGAAGATAGGGAAATAATCTTTCTCTCCTCATCCCTAATCAATTCTATCCACACGTCTGTCAAAACATGTCTCATATCTATTCCTTTAACATATGACAGTCGCCTCTCTAAACTGTGGCTACGGCCATCACAGTGGGCCCTGGCCACTGCTCCTCATGTATTTCCCTTCCTCTGTTTAGTTTCTACCTGAATCCATCCTGCCCACAGGACCTGATGAATCTTCCTCAAACAAGTGTTCTTTTCTGCCCTCCCTTATTCACAAGCCTCAGAAGATTTTCCACGTTGTTCCTTCTGTTCCCCAGAAGGGGCTAAAGAATGGAAGCATCTAACACCACCCCCTCCAAACCCTCAGGGACATCTGCAGGCCTTCTCTCCACCTAACTGTGGCTCCATGGCTCCAAATCACAACGCAATTACCTCAGAAAGGCGTTAAATGCCTTGAACAATCAAGCTCCTCCTTTCAGTCTCACTTCCATCCTAAGAGTTAAAATCACACAGATTTGGGTTTGAATGCAGAGCCCTTACCTGTGATGGGGAACAAGGTAACTGACCTCTCTGTACCTCAGTTGCTTCCTTTGAAATGAGTCAAGAATAACTCACAGGGTTGAGGTTATATAAGATAAAACGTACAAAGAGCTTAGCACAGTGCCTGGCCCGTATTACGTGCCCTATAAATGTTGGCTATGGTTATAAAAACTTAGAGCTATATTTTATTTTTATATTTTAACTCATTTAATCTACTTGACTATTATACTCTTCCCCACATAAGTCATCTTTTCAGCCTCTGAGCCTTACGTAATGCCTTTCCCATCCCCTGGAGTACATTATCATGAAATCTTTTGCCTTCTTCAAACCACAACTCAGGGCTCCCCTTCATTTAATCAACAAATAAGTAAATATACAACATTGTGCTAAGTACAGGGGATTCCATAGTGAGCAAATTACAAGTGATAAATGTCCCCAAAGAGAACCTCCACCTGCTCAGGATGCACATAATAGGGCCTTAACAGTCTCAGAAATCAGACAAGAATTCCCTGAAGGAGGGGCCTTAGAGCTGAGCTCTGTCTGAGAAGTAGACGTTAACTAAGTTAAGAGGAGGACCTTATAATGGTAAAGGTGACAATTTGCATGAAGTGATATAGTATTAACTCTATGACTATGAAAAGTTAAGGATATATATTATACTTCCTAGAACCATCACCAAAAATAAAACAAAACAAAAAACCCACAACATAAAGAGGCATAACTAAAATATCAATAGGCAAATTAAAATTATAATAAATAATTTAATAATCCAAAAGAAAGCGGGACACAGGGGAAAAAAATGTTATACCTAAATCCAACCATATCAAATTATTAATGAAATGATAATTAAAAGTTAATGGACTAGGGGCGCCTGGGTGGCTCAGTGGGTTAAGCCTCTGCCTTCGGCTCAGGTCATGGTCTCAGGGTCCTGGGATGGAGCGCTGCACTGGGTGCTCTGCTCAGCAGGGAGCCTGCTTCCCACCACCCCCACCCCGCCCCGCCTGCCTCTCCGCCTCCTTGTGATCTCTCTGTCAAATAAATAAATAAAATCCTTAAAAAAAAAAAAAAAGTAATGGACTAAGATTCCAATGAAAGGACAGGGATTGTCAGATACATAAAAAAGCAAAACCCCATGGAAGCAGCCCAAGTGTCCATTGACTGATGAATGGATAAAGTTGATGTGGGATAGACAGATAGAAAGAATGGAATATTACTCAGCCATAAAAAAAAGAATGAAATCTTGCCACTTTCAGTGACTTGGATGGCATCAGAAAGAATAATGCTAAGCAAAGTAAGTCAGTCAGAGTAAGACAAATACCATTTGATTTCATTCATATGTGGAATTTAAGTTACAAAGCAAATGAACAAAGGGGGTAGAAAAAAGAGAGAGAGAGAGAGACAAACCAAGAAACAGACCCTTAACCATAGATAGAGAACTGAGAGTCACGGGGTTGGGGCGGGGGGTGAAATAGGTGATGGATTAAGGAGTGCACTTGTGACGAGCACCAGCTGTTGCACAGAAGTGCTAAATTGCTATGTTGTAAAACTACAACTAATAGTACACTAGATGTTAACTCACTGGGACTTAAAATCTTTAAAAAACAAAGCAAAACCCAACTATCTGGTGCACTTTTGTAAAGATGGACACCTGGCTGGTTCAGGCAGGAGAGATGTCGTACTTAAAATGTTGGGGTTGGAAGTCTGTGCCCCACATTGGGCATTGATTTCACTAAAAATCATACTAAAATAAAAATAAAACAAAAATAACTTAAAAAAATAAATGTAAAGACAATAACTTGACAGTAAATGGATGGAAAAAGATAAATACCATGCAAACAATGAGCCTAAAAGGGCTCGAGTGGCTATATTAATATTGGACAAAGTAGAATTCAAAATAAAAAGCATTATCAAAGATAAAGTAGGGAGAATCATAATGATAAAAGGGTCAATGCATCAGAAAGGCATAGCAATCACGGAATCATGGGCATACGTGTGCCTAACAAGAGGGACAGGAATAGCATGTATAAAGCTGCTGTCATGAAGAAGCAGAAGGGACTCATTTGTGACAAGAGGCTGAGCTATGGGTGGGGACAGATCACACAGGGTATTATGAACCAAGTGAAGGACTTCTGTCTTTATCCTAAGAAGAGTAAAGGGTTTTATGCAGAGGTGACATCATCCCATCTCAATAGGTATGCAGTGTGGATAACCAATGGGAGTGGGTTAGATTAAATGGGAGACTGCAGGGCAAAGGACTGGAACTAGTAAGCAGATTCTCCTAAGAGTCAGGACATCAGATGATGGTAGCTAGGACCAAGATGGTGGTGACAGAGGTAGAGAAGGAAGGTAGAGAGGAAATAAAAGGTAGAGAGGAAATTAAAAGGGCTACTTAGGAGGGCTACGTAACTGGACTTCTTGTTGAAGTGTTGGATGAAATGACAAAGAATGAGATTATCAAAAAAGAAAATCCCCCAAATTTCTGGGATGGCAATATTTCTTAAGAGAGGGTAAGCAGGGCTGGTGGGGGGGGGGGGGGGAGTGGAAGGAAGAGGAGCAGATCACAATTCAGTGTTAAACTCAAGTTGGGAGGTGCCTGGGTGGCTCAGTGGGTTAAAAGCCTCTGCCTTCAGCTCAGGTCATGATCCCAGGGTCCTGGGATCGAGCCCCGCATCGGGCTCTCTGCTCGGCATGGAGCCTGCTTCCTCCTCCTTCTCTGCCTGCCTCTCTGCCTACTTGTGATCTCTGTCTGTCAAATAAATAAATAAAATCTTTTTAAAATAAATAAATAAACTCAAGTTTGAAGGAGGAAAAGAGACACAATATTTTGATAGGCACTTAAATATACCAGTCTAGCATGCAGAGACGTCTCGGCTGGTGCTGTAAGGTTGTGAGTTGTCTGCATGTATGTAGTAACTGAGGATGGGGTGCGGGGGCGGGGGGGAAGCCGAGAGCACCTAAGGAGAGGGTAAAGTGAGAAAACAGCGGTTCTGATTTAATGGCAGGTAGGGAAGGAAGACTCTTCAAGGAGACGTGGCATCGCCAAAGAGAGAAGGAAACCAGCAATGTTGTATCAGAAGCTGAGAGAAGACACTGCTTCACCAACAGAGAGATCAATATGAGTAAGTGCCACAGGGAACATGGCTGTCACTTGTGACCTCAGTGAGGGGTGTCTTGGTAGAATGATAAAGGCAGAAGCCAGACTGGAATGACCAGAGGAAGAAGTGACAGTGAGCACACAAGATACTTTTGGAAAAGTTTGGAGAAAAAGGAGGAGGAAAGAAATGGGGAAATGGGTTCATGGGGTAGAGGGAGATCTAAGACAGGAGGGCCTTGTGCATGTTTTAATGGCACCAGAAAGAATCCAGTGAAGGAAACAATGGAAGATTTAACAGGAGAAAAGCAAGATGGCTGCTAGCTTGAGGTTCCTAGGAAAACAGACAAGGATACCTAGGGACTCCTGTGCCAGGACCCAGAAGCCGAAGTCCAGTCCCAGAGCAACCAGGGATGTGCAGAGGACGATCCAGGGACAGGTCCTATAGGTGCACTGTTACAGGTGGACTCATGTACCCAAAGATATGTCAGTCCTGTACCCGTGCATATGGCATTATTTGGAAATAGGGTCTTTGCAGATATTCCTGAGTTAAGATGATGTCATAAAGAATGAGGGTAGGTCCTAATCCAGTACAGCCGGCTGGTGTCCTTACAGGAGAAAAGATGGAGGCCAGAAAGAGGCAGAAACACAGGAATGCTTGGGACTACTAGAAGCTGCAGGAAACAAGGAGGGATCCTGCCCTAGAGGTTTCCAGGTGCGGGCCTGCCTTAAGAAGGACTTCTAGCCTCCAGAATAGTTAGCGAATAAATTGCCATTGTGTGAAGCCATCCAGGTCATGATATTGTTACAGCAGCCCTGGGAAACAAAGATACATACATGCAGGGAAAGCAGAAAGGGAAGAGCTGCTCTATTCCTCATGGCAAGACTACCCTCCAACATCAGGATCCAAGCCCCTTGGCAGCATCAAGAGGACCATCAGTCCAGAGTCTACAATAGTTGAGAAAATTCTACAACAGTATCACTGGGCTCTGGATAAGTGGACATGCAGGCCAACCTCCCACGCCACAGAAATAGGGACTGATTAATTTGGATCTCTTCTAATTAAGGTGTCACATAATACCTGAGAAGTTTAAAAAAAAAAAAAAGGAAGGGGAGGGTCCCCCATTGCTGCCAAAATGTGCCAGGGCCTCCTGAGAGGGCCAAGGGAGGAACCAAACTAACTTAAGGGAGCGAGACTCCCCTAAAAAGCAACCTAGCACCCTAGCACTTCCCCCACCCCCACCCCCGTCTCCAACACCAGGGCCACATTTGCATCAAAGCCACATCTGAAACTCAGCTCTTTACATCCACAGGCATCTACACGGCTATTAATATTCACCCCATCCAAACCACACCTGCAGGCCATCAATCAGAAACTGGGGGGACCAGAGGAGCTCAACACAAAACAGCAAGTCCTTCACACCTGTACAGAGGAGCAGGCCAAAAGGGAAAACAAGAAATCATGGAAAGAATGCTAGCATTCGCTGGCCATGAAGCAGCATATTCGTATTCATCTTCATAACCAAGTGGCTTAGACACGATGGGCCCTCATTTTACAAAGTGAGAAACTGAGGCTCAGAGGTAGGTCAAGTGGCCATGTGAGGATCAGGCCCCCAGTAGACGCAATGTGTTCCCCAAAACAAAGAGATCTTCGGGAGACGAGTGTGGGTCCAACAAAACTACATTGGAATCCCAGCTCCCATTCCTGTGAAAGGGATGTAACTGCACCCACCTCACATGCCCGTTTTAAAGAAAAGGTAAAAATCATGTGAGACACTGAGCACAGTAACAGATACATACTTTTTTTTTTAAGATTTTATTATTTTTAAGTAATCTCTACACCTAGCATGGGGCTCAAACTCACAATCCCGAGATCAAAAGACACACTCCTGTGACTAAGCCCAGTCAGGCACCCCTTAAACTAAGCCTTTTAAAAATCAGATCATCCTCATTATAATTACAGGTCCTTTGTACAGCCAGCATATTTAGGCCCAAATTACATACATGACCAGATACTCAGGAACTCTCCAAGGAAGTAGATGGAAACGTCCACCAAGGAGTTGAATACATGCAGTTTCTAGAGATGTCAATTCCCCATAACAGCCCTCATCCTATCTACCCATCAGTGGCCTAGTGAGACAGGCAGTCCCACCTCATTTTAAAGTGGGAGGGACGCCTGGGTGGCTCAGGTCATGATCTCGGAGTTCCAGAATCAAACCCCAGGTCAGGCTCCCTGCTCAGCATGGAGTCTGCTTCTCCCTCTCCATCTGCCCCTCCTCCCGCTCCATCTCTCTCACTATCTCAAATAAATAAAATCCTTTAAAAAAAAAAAAAAAGGTAGGAGAGTCTTTGATTCAAATTATATCTAAATATACTTAACATTTATTCCCCTCTTATCTAAATAATTGTATCCATTAATTCATATTCAAATCAAATTCAAATGCGTGTCATCTTCCAATATGAAACACCTGGATATAGCTCTCAGAAAAACTACGAAAACTGCCAAAGAAAAATACTTGAACTTTTAGATTTGCATGATTATGAAGGAGGAAAAGTAATGCGTCCAGCAGTCTAGCCCACCCAGAATTGTATTTAAGGCGGCCTCAAGACAGTTTTCTCTTCAGAGCCCCCATAGCTCAGGTAAGTCACAGTCCTCCACCATTCCCCCATTGCATTCACATCTCAGGTAAACTCTTCCTGTAAATCATATTTTTCACTTAGTACTGGAATCTGCCTCCCGCTGTGCTAAGCAACTTGAAGGCAGAGAACATAAACACAAGCCCCGGTTTCTGTTCTCTGAAGTTAACTGTCCAGTGAAGCAACTCACACCTACCCCCTAACCTGACTTCTTTTTTTTAATCCCTCTGTCTCACACCTAATCACACCACTGACCCCATGTTAGGCACACACCTGGAAGAAGGAGCATTGTGCAATTTCTACCAAAGGGACTGCTAATTCATAAAAAGGAAAATGTATTGAGTGAGACGGATAAAATGGGTGTAGGCAAAATCCGGTGAAACTGTAGATCACCCTTCCTGCCTGGAAGAGAAAGAAGAGAGACTAGGAGTTTCCCTTTTTTGTTGGTAATGGTGGCAATTCTGTTCCTTTGTTTTGGGTCAATTACTGGGAAACAGGATACAACTCTGAGCCAAGAAGACAAACGTCCACCTCTGCAAGGGTTGTCTGAAAGCTAATCTCTACTAACATCTCTCAGACTCCACCCTTTTTATTTTCAGGAGGCTTGCTCATCCCCACCTCTTCCAAGGAACTTAGCCAACCATCCAAGCAATGCTGGTGATTAAGCACCACCGAAGCGGCCTAGGAAGAGGTGAAAACAGGTACAGAAGGCAAGACCTCAAGCATGGGACACGCAGTATAAACTAAAGCTCCTCCAAGACCTTCTGGCCAGTTCAGGCTGGAAGTCACAGGGTGAATGTGGAGAAGAGTCTTAGGGTTCAGTCCCCTCGGCAATCAAGTCATTCTAGATAGCCATCCCATCACTGAAGACAGCACAAAAATGTGTTACATGGAGGTCTTCAAGCAACAGGACCTAGCATCCTTGGTTGTCCAAGAAATCGGAGCATCTTCCACAGTCCTCTCATTGCCTTAGACCAATTTGTCACCAACTGCCAGTTCTCCTCCAGTCCTATTTAAAGCCCTGCCTGGTCCAGCTCTTTTTACTTCAAGCCATGGTTACTACAGCCACCTCCCTCGCAGCCTCCCTGACTCCACTCTCTCCCCAACCAGATTTATTAGGCATGAGCTAGCGAGAGAAATCCGACAGCAGGACCACGTGAGCTCCTCACCACCCCAGAGCCCAACAGCCTGGGACTCCAAGCCTGATCTTCAGAGGCACTACACCCCTCGTTTCCCCTGTGCCTCTCCACTCTTCCCACCTTCAGCTTTTTCTTATGAAAGGGCCCAACCTGTCCCCATTCACTCAGATCCTGTCCCTCACATCCTACTCTCCAGCGAAACCTCCAAGCATTTCAATCCTTTCTTTTCTGAACTCATGCAACAGTTTTAGCCTTGCTGTATAGAGAGAATAGTTAAAACACGGGCTCAGAAGTCCAACTGCAAGTCCATCATTATGCAGCCAACTGACCTCAAATAAGTCAAGTCAGTGCCCCCCCCCACACCCTACACCTCAGTTTCTTCACCTGTAAAAAGGAGATAACAGTACCCACCTTAGAGGTGTTCCTGAGGCTGGCATAAAACCAAACCTGCAACGCACTCAGGATAACCAACACAAGCAACACTGGATATCGTGACATGATGTGGCACTTTACACACCATACGGAATGTACACATTAGTCCTCCATTTTAAAATAAATTAACACATCACCGCTAATGTTTTCTAAATGTTTTGTGCGTATCAGAGAAGCAGATGTTAATTTCTTGAGCAGTGCCTCAGAGTGTGGTCCACAACTGTTACTGACCCTCGAAAAGGAAGTTGCAAAAACTGCAAGAGCTCAGAAACTTTCACAGCAATTTGACATTGCCACTATATTCAAGCTGTATTTTTCTAGTACATCATTTTAATCTATCAATCTGCAACAGATTGAAAATTAATTAAAAAAAAAAAAAGAACTGGTCCCTCACTATAGCTTTTTTCAGAAGCACTGTTCTAGAGGGGACAGAAGCAGACTTCTATTTCTTTTCTACACCCCCACATCACCTAGCACAGTGGGAGGTATCAAGTACAAAGTAAATGAAAATATAATTTCAAAAACATTTTGATTGCTTAATAAGAACTTAAAAGCAAATCCCATGTGAGTAGTCAAAATGTAAATAGTATCTCCAATTCATAAAGAACCTTTTTTTCAAGAGGGAGGTGACATTTAATCTAAAACTGACCAAGGAGTAAGAATAGCTCTGACCCCAAAAATATTTTCCATACTGCCTAGTAACACAGCATTGTGTGAACATTAAAGAAAACAAAAAAAAAAAGAACAATGTCAATATTAACCTTCCTCACAGAACTGAGGAGAAAGGTAAATTATTTAGCAATGCCTTGGACATAATTTTGACAGAGCCCCCATACCTTTATGTAAATCCATGTCTTAGCAAAAACTCTCAATGACACTTCAAACAAAATACATTTTTAATAGTTCTTCACTGCTGCCAATGCCTTAAATGGTCCTAATCTCAACAACCTCATTAGATTAATCTGTGAATGAAATGGCTGGAAAAGGAAAGCAGCAAATTCTACCAAATTTTAATTGACAAGGCAGCATTTGCATAGCTGAGCTGTTGCACACTGGATGTGGGCTGAAGGCTAAGTTTGTTCCTGCTGAGGAAAATCTTTGCACATTAAAACTGACTCTGAAAATGCCTATAGAAAACTCAAGATAAACAGGGAGCCCCATAGAAGTCCTGCCTCCACACCTCTCTCAGAGGCAGCAATCTAGAACACTATGCATAAAGTGTCAGTCTCCTGAGGACCTCAATCCCCTGGCCCCAGGGCCAAGTCAGTTTTGCTCAGTGATATCCCTGCTCTCTCCAACAGTTTTAAGTTCTACTTCTCTCTCAATGCCCCCCCAAATCAACAGACATGTTAAAGCTTATAGATTCAACATACTCTCACCTTACTGAACAATTTGCTGTTCACCTGAAGATCATGTCCTATTTCCCATCTCTCTGCCTTTGCTTCTACCATCTGCCCAGAAGGCCTTGTCACCTGGAAAACACCCCCATCCCTGAAGACTTTTCTAATCCCACCAAAAAACTGACCCCTCTCTCATCAGTTCCCAACACCCCCACTGAAATGTGCAATGACTTCACCACCTGGTGAACGGGAGTGTCAGTCCTCCAGTCAAAGTCCCTCAAGGGCTGGAAGCATGTCTTACACATCCTGGCATCCCCATGTCCCATACCAGGCTTCTAATAACCATTGGCTAATAATGACCATCCGGTTACCAGATCCTGTCAACACACATTTAACTTTTACCATATACCAGACTCTCTTCTGGCATCTAGTGATCAGTGGGGAATAAAAGGGACCTGGTCCCTGCTTCACAGAACTCATACTGGTTGGGAGAAAGAGCAGATAAACAAATCAAACAAAACCTCGCTGAGTGCTGAGGACAAAGCAGCACTTCACGGGGATAAAGTGAATAAAGCAACCAAGCAGCAGGAAGCACCCATGCAAAGGTCCTGGGAGAGAAAATGCTCAGCTAAGAGACCACCAATATAGCTGGAACCTCACCCAATGTTACCTCTCCCCTTTGGCCATATCACCCCATCCTCATCTCCCTAACAAGTGCCCTCCTCAGAGCTCCTGCTAACAGGGTCCAGGATCTACAAGCCCTGAAGAGTTCCAGCCTCTGCCTGCTTCTCCATCTCTCTGCACACTCAACAGGTAATCATAGTCAGGATTTGAAATATCTATGCACGTATCACACCCAAATACACATTTCCAGCTTTCACTACTATACACTCCAACCTTGAATCCTGAGAGGCATCTCAGATTCAACACATTTAGAAAGGATCTTGTTCTCTCCATCCCCACCTTCATCACCTTGGAAAAAAATTAAGTTCTTTTGTTCCCTACAGCATGTTGGCTTTGGGACCACCATCAATCTTCCTACCCAACTATGTGAGCCAGTGGCTCTCCAGGTCCAAGCCCCCTGGGATTCGCAATAACTTCCCAATGACAGATCTGTCTTCAAATTGTCTTCAAATCTTTCAATCAAAACAACATACTGTAACAGAATGAATGAAGAAGTAGATGTGAGGGGTGCCTGGGTGGCTCAGTGGGTTAAAGGCTCTGCCTTCAGCTCAGGTCATGATCCCAGGGTGCTGGGATCGAGCCCCGCAGTGGGCTCTCTGCTTGGCAGGGAGCCTGCTTCCTCCTCTTTCTCTGCCTGCCTCTCTGCTTACTTGTGATCTCTGTCAAATAAATAAATAAAATCTTTATAAAAAAAAAAGATGTGAGAATCTAAACATTAAAGAGATTTACAAAAATGTAAGACAATGCTACTGTTTTCACTAAATTTTGTTTCTAAAAAGTTATTGTTCATACAAAATTTTTAAGATTTTATTCTTTTATTTGTCAGAGAGAGAGAGCTCAAGCAAGGGGACCAGCAAGCAGAAGGAGAAGCAGGCTCCCCACAGAGTAGGGAGCCAGATGTGGGACCTGATCTCAGGACTCTGGGATGATGACCCGAATAGAAGACAGACCCTTAGCCGACTAAGCCACCCAGGCACCCAAAAAAAACAAAAAACAAAACAAAACAAAAAAAAACACTTTAACAAGAAACTGGTTTATTACCATTAAATGGATAAAAATTTCTAAAGTTTTTCAGTCTTAATTTCTAATAAAGTAAATATTAAGATATAATTGACACAAACAAAAGCTCTACAGGATCCTCAATAATGTTTACAACTGTTTAGGGGCCCTGAGATTAGAAAGTTTGGGAACCACTGGCCTCAGCTAAAAATGTTGGTATATTCTTGTACTCATCTCTTTCTCTCTTACCCCACACATCCACTTTATCAATTCGGCCACCCAAATAATCTTTCTCTTAAATCCTCTCTTTCTTCTCAAGCCCTTGTTGGCCCAAAAACAGGCTCCTGAAAGATTTCCACATCAAATCTCAGAACATGTAAATGTTATCTTGTTTTGGAAAAGGGTCTTGGCAGATGTAATTCAGTTAAAGATCTTGAGAGGAGATGATTCTGTACTACCCAGGTAGGTCCTAACTTCAGTAACAAGTGTCTGTATAAGGCACACCCCAGGGGGGATACAGGTGAAGACAGAGGTGAAAATCAGACTGAGAGGGCCCCAAAGAAGCCAAGGAACACCTGGAGCCGAAAGAGGCTGGAAGCAGAAGAAAGGGACCCTTCTCCCCTAGGGTCTCCAGAGTGAGTGCAACCCTACCAACACTGCTTATGGACTTGCTGTGAGAGAATAAGATTCCATTGTATTAAGCCACGTGATTTGTGGAAACTACTTACAGCCGCAAGAAACTAATACATCCACCCTGAGGCATGGAATGTCTGGGAACCAACCTAGGCTGACTCTTTACCTCAGTGTGACCTTCAGAGTCACTGTCCCCTCACACTGCAAACATGAGTCACCTTAAATCTCACTCCTTGAACTTCACAACCTGGAATGATCTCACCAGCTCCACTATAATATCCAAATGCCTCAACTAGGCCTACCAAGGCCCCCATAACTCGATCCCACCTTTCTTTCCTACTCCGGCCCAGCTCCCTGCTGCATATCCCACACCATGCCTCAGGCCCACAGCCCAGAGCACATCCCACATTCCTTCTGGCCTTTTGCACAAGCCGCTCCCTCTTCCCCAAAATTAATTTCCTTCCACATCCTCAGCCCCATCTACTCCTACACATCCTTCAAGTCCCAGACTCAAAAATCTCCTCCTCTTTCAGGGCCTGTCAAAAAAATGGGTCACTCCCTCCTGTTTCCACAGCACTTTGTACATTCCTCTCAAAGAACTTCTGAAACATTGTATTCCTTATTTACAAGTCTATCACTTCCTCTAGACCAGGGTTTCTCAACCCTGGAATTACTGATATTTGAGGCCAGATAATCCTTTGGTGGGGTGAGGGGAGCGCCCTGTTCAGAGTACAGGAATGTCAGAAACATTCCTGGTTTCTACCTACTAGATGCCAGGGTCAGCTTGTATGTGCACATATGTGCACATACACAGTCAAGCAACTCAAATTTCTGAAAATATTGCTAATGTCCCTAAGGGAAAGGGGGGAATCACCCCTAAATGAAAACCACCAATCTATATTGAAGTCTTTTGGGGGCCCAGGACCAATGCTCCTACCATTTGTTTTATTGTCACCTCACAAAAGAAATTTTGGGTCCTAGGTTTGGGTCAGGTGCTATGCTCAAAGCCAGAGACACAGAAAAGTTTTAAAAGAAAAAAAAAAAATTTTAAGGGGCACCTGGGTGGCTCAGTTAAGCATCTGCCCTCAGCTCAGGTCATGATCCCAGGGTTCTAGGATCGAACCCCACACTGGGCTCTCTGCTCAGTGCAGAGTTTGCTTCTCCCTCTCCCTCTGCTGCTCTCCCTGTTTGTGCTTATTAGCGTGCATATTGTCTGTCAAATAAATAAATTTTAAAATAAAAATAAATTAAAAAATAGTTTCAGGCCCTTTCCTCATGAAGCCACAGCTGGCAAAGGGCCTACAAGGTGTTCAACAATAGTGGCTAAATGACTCAGTTTGGCAAATACATACATTCTTATATATATAAGTGTGTGTGTATATATATATATATATATATATATATGCATATGTATAGTAATATTTCTCTCAAAACACGGAAAATAAAACCCAAGGGCTAAAACTCTTCTCCCTGGGGCTATAGCATTTCATAACTAAGGGGGAGGGGTTCATTTACATAGAACACAACATGTAAGTATTGCTCCCTGGAAGTAGGTAACTGGTACAACTTGTCTATTTGTATCTCCCAAGAGAGCTACACATAAATAAAGAAGCATCTCAACCAAGAAAATTAAAACTAGATGGGATCGATCCCCAAAACACAGAGCCCACAAAGGCCAATGCCAGAGCTATCTGCACCAGGGGCCACAGAGCTGGAAACCTTCCACCAAAACACCTGAAGACAAGAGTGCCTGAGCTTCCACAGTGTTCTTCCCTCTGCCCAGGAGACCCCATTCAAGATTCTGGCAAGCTGAAAGATCAAATGGTGAGCTGAACAATCCCCAGCTCTCACAGAGACACTGGGTGCCCCAAAATGCAGAGAAATTCTCACTGCCAGGACGAAGCGAGAGTGTTTACCAGAAGCAGTGGCTGTGTACAGAGGGGAGGCCAAGTAAAGTTGCAAGAACAAATCAGGGCACAGAAGTGCTTTGCCCAGATCTGCCTAACAAGTCACTTTAACCTCTCTGGGACTCCATTTCCCTTTGTAGTAAATGAGAACAATGCAACTTTAAGTTGCCTTCTAGCTCTAAACATTCCTGGTTTCCCCCAAACCTAACACAGACCCACAGAATCTTCCTCTCCAAACTGGTTAAGGCTCTTCCTTTCTTCCCACTTCAACCCTTCCTGACAGAAATGGAAATAAAGCCATTTCCATTTCTTCTAAGCTTCTTTTTTAAAGATTTTGTTTATTTATTTTTTTGACAGAGAGAGAAGGAGAACATAAGCTGGGGGAGGGGCAAAGGAAGAGGGTACTCACTGATGTAGTACTCAATCCCAGGACCCGGGGATCATGACCTGAGCTGAAGGGAGACGCTTAACTGACTGAGCCACCCAGGTACCCTTCTCTAAGCTTCTGATAGGCACTGGGCAGAATTTACTGCGTAACAGACAAGATACAAGTGCTCTCTGTCTCTTGCTGTCTATCATTCAAACCAGAGAATAGGAGAGTCCTGAAATATGCAATCTCTGGAAAGGGAGGGGTGGAGGGCTCAAGTTGTGATGACTTCAGGTGCCAATATATACATGAAAAGTACCATAACAGGGGTGCCTAGTAAATAATTACTTAAGTAAATAAAATCTTTTAAAAAAGAAAATTACCATGACGACATCAGAATACTTTCAGTTACAGGAAATTGACAACTGGTCCAAAATGGCTTCAACCATGTGGACATCTACTGTTAACTTCATGAGTCCAGGGAGAGGTGGTCCTGAGGTCAGTTCAGAAGCTTAATTTCCATAATGCCCCTCAATTCCCTCCTCTTGTATTAGCTTTTCATTTACAGGCTTGTTGTCTCATGGGCACAAGATAGATGTCCTAGCTCCACCTACAATATCCTCTAATTACTTTTCCAAAGATAGAAAACTAAGGAGCTATCAGAGCACTAAGAGACAGCATTCTCCCCCTGTGCCTGCACTTTCTTCAGTAAGAAAATATTCTTTAGAAGTCCTAAGGTAGATTTCCACTAAAACTCTTTAGCCAGAATGAAGTCATCTGCTCACTGCTCAAGAAAAGTTAGGTAAGTGAAAGTCTGTCTGGCTTTGAAAAAAAAATTTTGTGGTTAGCAGGTAGGGGAATCCTGGGATAAGAATGATAGTCAAGTAGTCAACTAAGTGGTGCATACAACCGTACCCAGCAGTGTGGTGGTAAATGTTTAACAACCAGCTTTAAAATTAAAAAAAGAAGAAGAAGAAGAAGAAGAAGAAGAAAGGAAAAGAAAAAGAACCTAATCTGCAGCATTTGTGCATTTCCTTGGTGTAAATACTCCCATTATGCCACAGTTCAAGATACCAAAATGATACGAACCAGCGGACAAAATTCTCAAAATCTTAAAAATCAGAAGGTACACATCTGCTCTAGCACACTGCTGAATTTATACCTCACATTTGAGTTTACAACACTCCTTCACATTCAAAGCAAATCTAGATGATTAGGTATTCTTCGCAACCCCTGGCAAGGAAACGGACACAGCACCCCAAATCACACAGTGCAAGTGGCAGTGCTGGAATGCTCAGGTAACAGCCCTCACCCCAACAGCCAGGGTCAGGTGTGTGTGTGTCTGTCCCTACACCCTACCAGATCCCTCTATCTGCTAATCAGCTAACGGAGTTCTAGCTTAGTTTGGAACCAACAACAACCCAACCAGAATTACCTAATTAATTATTCTTAAAGCTATTCCCTCCAATGACAATAGTAGTGCACAAGTATTTTTACAGCTTTGAATAAAGATTAGTACAAAAACAAATCAGCCCTAAGCCCATCCTTGAGAAATAACAATTGTTTGCATGTGGTTGATAAACCCTCCAGATTATGTAGGCTATATTCTTTTTAGGTAAAAATCATGCTATTTTGTAATATGATGACATTTTCATTATGTAATTTTCCTAAACAAATCGGAATCAAGAGGCCAGTATAATGAACACTGTCACCATCACCAACTTCCGACATTATCTAAAGACAATTAAAAGTGCTTCCATGATCCCTTCTCTGCAAGGAAGGTGTAGGAGGTAGGCATCTCCCTCTACACTGCCCTTGGACTTCTTCCCTCCACGTGGCTTGCCCCACGCAGACTCTGAGGTCAGCTCTTCTCCAAGCTCAGAGCACACTGCTAAAGAGAACCCTGAATCGTGTTCATTCTGGCCAACCCCTTCAACTTCTCTACTCCCTGCCTCCTCTGTCAAGAAGCCTCACAAGCGGGGTTCAGAACTGCAGTACAGGAGAACTGCAGAATACATCACAATTTTTAGAGTTTCCACTTGCACTTACTCCATCCTACTTCTGCTTCAGTCTCACGTGTACGCACACCACCTCCTCCTTCCCCCCACCCCGCAAGAGGCACAGGCTGAACAAAGATCCTAGGATTCTGTTCGCCCTCTCCTACGTAGTGCTCCCCCAACACAGTTTGCCTTCCAGACTTCACTCTGTGGTCCTCGAACTTCCTAAAGCATCACATTTCATCACCCCAATTGCCAGCCTAAGTGAAAAACCCAAGAGGTTAACAGATAGCGGCTATACCGAAAATTAACAGCTTTACATGAGTCCCCAAAGAGCCCAGTTGAAAGCCCAGGCCCACAGTCAAACAGTAAACTCCACTGCCCTGAACAAGTCCAAAATCATCCTCACAGGACAAAGCAAGACCTGCTCCCCGAAGCCCCATTTTAGCCAAGTGCACTGAGAAGGGAGCTTGTGGATATTTCAAGGGCAAGGCAGGGCATTCTACCCAGCTATAAACCATGAACAGCTGAGAGAAAACAAGCCTATTCTGGGAACCATGGTTATGAGAAGAGAACTTCAGGGGGGAAAGTAGCTAAACTCATCCACACTATTTTGTACCAAAAAGTACTAATACTTCAAATGGTATATTTGTCTAAAGATTTTAATACATCAAATAGTGGGAAGCAGGAATACGGGAGAGTCTGGTTTACAAAATTTTCTAAAGATAAAGATAACCAAAACCATTGTTCTCAAACTTTACATATTTAGGAATCACCTGAAAAGCTTGTTTAAAATGCAAATTCCTCAGCCTCCTTCCCAGAAATTCTGACTCAGCAAGTCTGAGGTGGGCTTAACACGCCTCCTTGACAATTCTGCTGCAGGTGTTAGCAGACCCTGAGAAATGACAGCCACTTTTGTTTCTACTCCCTGGCCACAAAGTTTGGTTAGCAACACTTCTGCAAGCAGTAGGGAGAAGCAGGGCCTCTGACCCAGCGAGTCCGACACTGATTCTGGCCTAAGAGTCCCATGAGACAAAAGTTAAACATACAGATGTAAATATACAGATGTTCCTCCCAGAACGCTGGTATTCAGGGAGGTCTATGATGGGCCCAGGAGCCAGCCAGCTAATCTCGGGAGGAAGATTTTCCCCTTTCTCTTCTGGTCCTCCAGGCAACTAGTCAACCTGTCCTTTCTTCCCAGGCAACTTTATCAACAAACATCCTCCTTCTCAAAGATTATAAAGAAACAATTTTCTCAAAGATTACAAAGAATCAAATTTTCACCTCCCCTCACCGCACCTCCCCAGCTGTCTCTAAAATAACCGTTTAATGTGTTTTAAGAGTTTTACATGCTAACAAGAAAACTAACAGGCTTTGCCAAAATGAAACAAGCACTGGGGCAGTCAGATATTATAAATACAACTGCTCATTAAGAGTTCTTTCTGCATTTTATTAATTTCTGCAAGAACCATTTACTTAACTCCTAGTCTAATCCCAGGCACAAAGTACTCAAAACTGTGACTACCACAGACAAGCCCCACCCCCTCACGCAGTTTACATTCTAGTGTGGAAAGCCATGGAGAAAATCAACAACCGTTTCAGTGACCAGCATTGCCAAAACCTATTAGCACAAAATAATAAGCTAGCAAGGATGAGGAAAGATGGGTTACAAGGAAGGCTTCCTTGAGACAGAGTCTCTAAGAGCTAAAGGACAGAAAAACAACAAGGGCAGTAAGGGACAGGAACAGACACCAAAGAGCTGAGCCTGCTGGAAAGGGAGAGCAGTGGCCACTGGTCCTACCACACAGCCAGGAGGGCAATGAGCAACAAGTCTGCAAGGAATCAAAAAAGCCCAGAGGCCAACTCTCAAAGACAGGGTCTTATGGATATTATATACAAGGGGAAGTCCTGGGACTCTTTAACAAGGAAGGGGTTATCCCAGTAGTAGTCATCTAAACAGAGCACTCTGTGTGCCAGATGTGGTTCCAATCTTGTTTTATCTTTCCAGCAAGCCCATGTGGTAGGAACAAATATGAACCCCATTCCACAAGTGAGATCTGAGTCAAAAAGGCAGTAAGTGATGAAGCCAGAACTCAAAGCCAGGTGGTCTGGCTACAGGTGGTGGTTGTAGAAGTGGACAAGGGCCAGATGGTAGAGCCCTGATGGCCTAGGTAAGGAATCTATTATTCCAAGTGTAATAGAAAGCCATTAGAGGGGGACTGAGACTTCCTAACTCCCTCCCTTTGATCTGAGCCAAGAGGGCACAACTTCTGGGAAAAGCCCTGCACACCCTGGCTGAGTTGGCTGCTAAACCAAACTACTGCAAATTCAGCCATATACAGATGCCTAGACCTGCCCTACCTACATCAGGCAGAACTCTCTAGCCTCTGCAGAACTGGATGCCTTCTTTCTAGCTCAGGGTCTTTAAAGTGGGGCCCTGGACCAGCAACCATCAGATCACCAGGCATCTTGTTAGAGATGCAAATTATGGGGCCCTGGCTCAAAACTACTGAATCTGAAAAACCATTTGTTTTTAACAAGCTCTACAGGTGATTTGGATAGGTCAAGTTTGAGAACACCTGTTCTGGGTTATCCACATGCAGACAGGACCACCCACTACTCCACCCACCTTCTCCAACCCCCCACCAACTCCCTTCCACTACTCTCCCAAGGTTTACTGGACTTGTCCTTGGGCAGCCTCTGAGCTCCACACCCAGCCTTCTATCCCCTCTACTGGTGGGACTCTATCTAGAGTTCACATAAAAAAAGCTCACAGATTGTCCCAAACTATTTTTCTAGGTAATTTGACTTCCTGAAAATATTTATTATTTAGCTGTGTAGGTCTCTCTCTTTTTTTTTTTTTTTTTAATATTTATTTGAGGGAGAGAGAGATTGTGAGAACGAGCATGAGAGGGAGAAGCAGACTCCCCATGGAGCTGGGAGCCCGATGTGGGACTCGATCCTGGAACTCCAGGATCATGACCTGAGCCGAAGGCAGTCGCTTAACCAACTGAGCCACCCAGGTGCCCCTGGGCCTCTTCTACCCCAGGGTAAAATCCTCTTCCTTCCTACTTCTAGGGTTTAACTTTCAGTCTTGTAACCTCCAAGGCTGGATGTCAAGGATAATTTCTGCCTTATCCTAGACTTTCCCCTACACCCTTCAATCACCAGATTTCCTCTTTTTATTCATTCATTCCCACTTTCATTCAAACATTCCAACAAGTATTCACACCCTTAGCATCCCAGGAATGAAATACACTAGGTGGCAGGTACTTTAGTGATACCTAAAAACAGCACTCACCCCGCTCTCACAAAACGGGCCCTTTAGTGGGGGATGGTGGCATGCAAATAAATACAAATTACAAATTATATGGTTATACTAGAAAGGCCTCTGAGAAGGTCATTGGGCTGAGACTGACGGATGAAGAGACAGGCCCTGACAGCATCTGGGTGTTGAATCCATGCCAGACTCTAGTCAGTCTAAATGCTTTACATGTACCACTCATGTGATGTTCCAATAGCCCAACAGAACTACAAGAGGGTATACTGAGGGATGGGGAGAATAAAGAATATGTAAACAGGAGAGTCAAGTTTCAAACCCAGGCAGACCCGGCTCCAGAGCTACCCTCCTCACCACAGGCTAAGGTGAGAAGAGGCGGGTGAAATAGGCAAACAAGTGTCCAGGCAGACAAATGGGCATGTATATAAGCCCACGGACAGAGAAAAGTCAGGCTGAAGGAGAAAGGAAGTCATATTAGTGAAACTGGGGAGCAGTGGACGGATTAGAAACGTATGTGGGAACTGGACAAGATATCCTGAAACATGTATTATGGAGTATAAGCGGAACTCAACGGGCGCCTGAGTGGCTCAGTTGTTAAGCATCTGCCTTCAGCTCAGGTTATGATCCCAGGATCCTGGGATCCAGCCCTGAGTCAGGCTCCCTGCTCTGCGGAGAGCCTGCTTCTCTCTCTCCCACTCCCCCTGCTTGTGTTCCCTCTCTGTCAAATAAATAAATAAAATCTTGGGGGAAAAAAAGGGGGGGGGGAATCAAGGTGACTCTCAGTTTTCTGATTCCTTTTCAAGGCTTGAGGACAGTAAGAAAACAAAGTATTATATTAAAAAAAAAAAAAAAAGTCCTGTGGAGTGCTGATGTACAGGCAAGCTCTCAAAAAAATATAGTCAATCGGTCAAGCAGGTTAAAGCTTCCAGTTCACCCCACCCTCCCCTCCTTCTCCATAGGGGATCTTCATTCATGGGTTCCAGCCCATCTTCCAGGAGATGTTCTCCAGAACACCACTTGCACTGGTTAACAATAATAAGAATCACACCTATAGTAATAAGAAGAGCTTCCACCAGGATGAGGGTTTTTCTCACACAAATGCAATGCATTTCAAACCAGGGTTCTCAAAATTTTCTGAATAGAACAACTATACTAATTTACAAATGAGAAGTTATGCAAGTTGCCCAAGGCCACACAACTGCAAAGAGGCTGAATCAGAATCCAAATCCAGGTCTGCCCAATTTCAAAGCCCATACTTCCTCCATTAAATCAGCATTTCCCCTTATGTGGGATAAAGATCTCTAATGGAACACAACAAGTTTAAATGCTCAGGTAAACTTTTTTTTACGATTATTTATTTATTTATTTGACGACAGAGATCACAAGTAGGCAGAGAGGCAGGCAGAGAGTAGAAGGGAAGCAGACTCCCTGCCAAGCAGAGAGCCCGACTCGGGGCTCGATCCCAAGACCTTGGGATCATGACCTGAACTGAAGGCAGAGGCTTTAACCCACTGAGCCACCCAGGCGCCCCACAGGTAAACTTTTTAAAGTTTTAATAGTTAAAGTCTGGTTTTATTATGTGTAACCCTATGTGCGTGTAATATCAGCTAGATAAAAATTTAATACATACATAGGCACAACAGGATTCTAACTTTTGCATTACATATTTATATGTGAATCATGACTTCATGTGTATTGCTGCCTAGGAAACAAAGTTTCTTAAAAGTTAAAGAAAACGTGAGAATAAAAGTACAGGTGATCCAGGGATAGGGTAGAACTCTTGAAGCAGTTCATAAATAACTGAAGCTTGTGAAACACTGCTCACCACACCACCACCCAAGAACAGCCAAACACCTGTTCCATATTGTACTCAAATTTGGCTACAGTCACACATAACTCTGACTCTGCTCCAGAGGATGAAATACTGGCTGCCTTGGGGGAAAGGACATAATAGCAGAACAACACGATTTAGTATAAGTCCTTCTTAACACAGTATTGGTTTGGACATAAATACTGGTTCCGTGGTCCAAATCCTCTGCTTCTTTATCACACACTTTGATTAAGTCAGGTAAAGCTTTCTTGGGCCTCAGTTTCCCTTTGTTAAAAGGAACTTACAGAAAATGGGCTCTAAGGTTACTTCAATTTTAGCATTCCATAAAATGTTGCAAAATCCTAAAATCCAAAATTATTTTTTACAATCAGAGAGGCCCCAATCCTCAATGAGCACTGACCTAAGGAATAAACGCTAAATAAGCCCACACAGCATCTCAGACGACCATCTCGTAACTAGGGAGATGATTTTAATTACACTTCCCTCTGGAAAATGTGGCAAGACCGTAAAAGATGAGAAAGATGAGCCAATCAGTATCCTTGTCCCCACCAAAAGTTTTTTAAATTCCTGACACTAATTTTTAAGTTACTAGCTTTGTTACAGTTGGTCCTTAGTGTCTGCTATTTCTAGTCCTTAACAATTCACTTTCATCTGGGTGGGATTAGCCCAGAGAGAAATAGCTGGAGAAGAAATCTGCAAGATCTCCTCAATCCATCTTCATGTTAAGCCTCAACTGGGAACCACCTGTAAACCAGCTTCAATCTGAATTACTCCATGGATGCTCAAACATGTTGATGTGCTTATGCCTCTAAAAGGAATTGCCACTCCTAAATTTTTAGAAACATTAACAGACGTTTAACCAAAACTATTACTGAAATAGATACCTTTATCAAAAAAGGAAGTCTTAAGGACCCCTCCTGCCTTCTTTACAAAACCTTTTCTTGATATCGCTGGGCCTCCAAACTTTTAATAGAGGGTTTTTAGATCCCCATAAAGAAGTTGTGCAATGCGCTCACTTCGCTTTTTTTGCTGAAGAAAATAGACAATGGGTGGGCTGCAGCTGGCAAACTCAGAAAGCACAGCTGGGTAGCAGGTGATCTTAAAAAAAAAAAAAAGAAAGAAAGGCAAATCCCTGGGCAAATTGTGTAGCCAAGGGTGATCATTATAACTGGTGAGTTGTTACATAATTACTTCTTAACTACTGACAAAAACATAAATGGCTATAAAATGCCATGGTTACTCTAGACATTGAAGCTAATGTACCTAAGGCAAGAGTCAAGCTTTCTCCAATTTCATTCAGAGACATAAGCAATCTCGGGACTTACTACCCTTCCAAGGTAACCCGTCTGCTTTTCCATATACAAAACAGCCTCCAGCAATTAAACCAATCGCCTCTAGGGACGAAAATCAGGCTCCCCTTAATATTGATTTTTTTTTTTAAAAGAAAAGGGGATACGTTCAAAGTACGTTCAAAGAGCTAAATATTTGTTCACCTCGATAAAAACGACTTCCACTCCAAACTGGAAAATTTTAAAAGAAAAGGTCTCCCCCTCACCCCGCCCCCCCCCCGTCCCTGCTCAGCTGGCGCAAAACGTAAGACCTGTGTCGGATGCACTGCATTCCAGCATTTTTCAAAAAGTTTACGAGGATTTACCGAAGCAGCAGGGAGAAAAATAAAGCCAGCAGAAGCGGGGGAGAGCGAGCAAGAGGGTTTCGGCAAAGAGGCACCCGGTGAAGCACCCGGCGGCGCCGTGCAAGGCCCGGTAACGGGGAAGCGACCCGGCACCCGGAGAGCGAGCACCCCAGTGGAGCGCAGAGACTGGCAGCCGCTGGGTCTTCGCCGCCTGGGGGTCCCCTAGCCCCCCAGCCCGGTCACCGCCGCCTGCCCCCCTCTCGAACCCTGCCCCCCCCCCCCCCGCAGCGCCGGCGATGTCCGCTGGGCCAACTTGGCCCCGGGTCAGCGCTGCGGAGCGCGGCCCCAGTTGCCGGGGAGGCCGCCGGCGCCCTTACCTCCTTCTGCTTGGGGTCTTGCGGGTAGACGTCGGGCGGCCCGAGCCGGGGGCGTTTCAGCGGTCTCTGCTCATAGCTGAGAAGCCCGAAGGCGGCCATGATCTCTCATGTTAACCGGCAAAATGAATGAGAGTTGGAGCTGGAGCAGCCGCCTCTGAGCACCAGGGAGCAGCACTTTGCAGACAGACTCCCTCTCTCCCCCTCCTCGCTCGCTCACTGTGGCGCTGCAGGCAGGAATAAAGCAGGTTGGATGCTGCCGCTGCCCGGCACGCAGACACGCACTGATGGGGGCAGTCTTCGTCGGGCACCCAGCTGCGCTTCGGCCCCGGGACGCACCGCTCGGGTGGCGACGGCGGAGGAGCTGGAGGTCCGCGTGGGTCCCCCGCGGCGCCAGCCTCCCGGTTACCCCCAACCACCACCACCAGCCCTATCCCCAGGGGGAGGAGCAGCTGATGGGAACGTGTGACTTTTTTCACCAATGGACCCAAACCCACCCCAGCCGGACAGAGGGTGGGGAGTGGGGGAGGGGTATTGGGGGAAAAAAAACTTTTCTTGGCGCCTAGGCGGGTGGCTCAAGTGCTCACCCAAGGTGAGGGTGGCCCTCCAGCCCCGGGAAGAGACTGCGGAGAAGCCCGCCCCCGCCCCTCTTCCACGGCAGGGATCCTTCACGCGCCCCGCAGACCCCGGCACCTGAGCGCGGACCCGGCCGGGGCGGAGGGAGAGAGGCCTGGAGAGGTGGGGAAGGCAGGGATGCGGACTGGGAGAAGCGGCCGGTGTCTCCTAGACGCCTGCCGGGCTCCGGTGGCGCATCCGAGGCTCTGGTCCCCTCGGCGGCTCCGGGCAGGCGCTGAGGCGCGCTGCTGGCGGTCGCGGCGGCTGGAGGGGGCCGTGCTCACGGTGGCGCGGGGCCGATTTAACCCTTTGCTGCCCCTCCAGGGGCTAAGGAAAAGGGGGAGGAGGGCTGGCTGCGAGCGCCGACGGGGACAGCCGGCCCGCGGACGTCTCGGACTCCTCCAGCCCGCCGCCTCCCCACCGGCCGCAGCTCCTCCTCCCACCCCACCCCCTCAACAGTTTACCTGTTGGTCCCGAGCTAGTGGGTAGGGGCCGACGGCGGCACTCGGGCGGCCACAGCCTCCATGATTCGGGCTGGGATGGGGGGGTGGGGGGGGATTGGATTGGATTTTATTTGTGAGGTATCAGTCTCGTCCAGGCGAGCTCCGGGGACACCGCGAAGTTTGCCACTGTCTGGGGGCGGCGGGCGACGCCGGCTCGCCGCTGCTGGCGTTCTCGCCCCCACGGCCCGCGAGCGCGAGCTTCCGAGTTGGCGGACGGCGGCGCGACGGCCGCACTGAGCATGCCCAGCTCGGCGGCCGGACCGCGGAGGAGTTGGCTGCGAGCGCGCTCCGATCCGCCTCTCCGGGTTTTCGCAGCCGCAGAGCGCGCAGCCCGCGGGCCCCGGCGCCGGGGTTGGTCCCGGGGTGAAACTGGGCTAGGGAGGGGGCGCCCGCTGGACCCTTCTCCCCGCCGCGGGCCGCGCTGTCCGCCTCGACCTCTCTTCGGGGTCGCTGTCCCCGTGGCCTGGGCCGGAAACCTCACCTGCGCCCGGCGTGTGGAGGGAGGGAGGCGATCCTCCAGGGGAGACCTTGGTCATCCAACCCGCCAGTGCTCCCCGCTCGCTTCGGGGCGTGGGCACCGAGATGCTGGGCCACCTGCCGCGAGCACTGCGAGACCGGAGCCGCGGGGGCGGGCCTGGCCTGTCCCGAGGGACCCGGCGGGAGGCGCGCCCGGGAGGATGTGCCGGCACTTGTCCAAGAATGATGGCTGCCATTTATAGAGCCCTCTCCCTTCGTGCCAGGATCTTGACAGTTTAAAGGTCTCCGATCCTTAAAAAATAAATGAACCTTACACGTTTTGCCGTACCCTTTTTATAGATGGAGAAATTGAGTCGGCTCAGTGAGGCCCGGTGACTTGTTCAAAGCCACAAATCTACATCAGCCTGATCCCAAGTTTCGGTCCTATTTTCCACGATTTAGGGTTTGAAGGACTGGGTTCCCCAACTGCCCTTACCTGCTTGTGTCACGTCCCCCACACCCTGAGGAATTTCCAGACTCCGGTTACATCTTCTATAAAATGGTATAAGCTTGATCTTACCCAAAAGCCTTTATACAGGACCCGGCATATAGTAGGTGCTCAGATGTTGCCCAAAATCTAAGTACTTACTTCAGCTGACTTGAAGCAAAAGGGGAGGAAGAAAAGGTAGATAAGGGGATGGAATGTGGTAGAGGCCAGTTTCTCACTCTTGACCCTGATCTGTTAGCCGTTCTCAAAACAACCTAAGGCCAAGTCAGACCTATAGTTTTTAGTTTCTTTACTCAGTGTGAGCACCTAGTTTTAGAGAACTGTTACCCTCCACCAGGAGGCATTTCCTGACCACTTTCTGCACCCTGCCTCAAGGGTTTTTCTTCCTAATACCTTGGGTGTATCTTGAAAGCTGAACTTGCCCTTGTGATAAAGGCATCTGCCAAATCTAACTCTCTCTCTAGAAAAAAAGGACAGTTATCTAACTTTATTAGGAAAATTATCAAAGATAACAAAAAGCAGGAGAAATGGTATAATGAATTCCCAAGTACTCATCTCCCAGCTGTGGTGATTATCAAAATTTCACCATTCTTTTATCTCCCCCACCCAACACATTGACAGGCACTAAGAGGACTCTGTTACACGTTGTTGCAACTTAGGCACACGGCCTGCAACACTACAGGGTGGTCACCCAATGGTTGGGTGGGTAGGTATGTGGGTCCATAGATCACTGTGGGTACCTTCTGCTGACATTCAAGTCTGATAGGAGATGTAACCTCAGTTCCTCCTTGGAAATACCTAGACAAGAGTCTTTAACTGGCCTCCACAGAGGAAAAAGTTTTGAAGCACTCAAAATCATCTGACCATAAAGATTTTATTTGCAAATAAAAATGTATTAGTACTTGTCCCTAGTGTTTGGGAAAAAGAGCCCCTGGTCTCCCTCTCTTTCTAATTCCCTTGTCTTGATACAGTCTGGCATGGATTCTTTGGCCCTCTCAACGTGGGGATAAAAAAAAAAAAAGTGTTTATGCATTGAGATACTAACTCAAAAATCATTCTTTCACACATGGACTTCCCATGGGCATTTGGCTCCATCATCTGGGCACTTCTGTTCTTCATGGTGCAGCCCCATCTCCAGTCTACCTTTTTCCTCCTTAATCCTTCATCCCAGTTAGCTCTCAATCCTATTTCCAACCTTGGAATTCCCACGCCCTTCATTTTCCAGTAGCCACCTGAGGACAGTCCTTAGTGTCCAGACTCCTGTATGAAGTTTACCCCAAACTCTTGAGGCACAAGATAATCCTTCAGTTCTTTCAGTGCACTTAATTCTCATTTTCTTAACAGCTCATCATTTGTTGCCATGCATTCAGATTATGTCACACAATAATCTTATTCTCCCATACCCACCTTATCCTCTTGCTCTCCTTCCATTCAAGTTAGTCTTTAAGCTGACTAAGGCCAGTTAAAAAGGAAGCCATCATGATCTACACTGTCCTTGAATTTCTCATCTCAGTGCTGGTTAATACAACAGACAGGCACAAATTCTGTGGAATAATGTGAGCCTCATTTGCTACTATTCCTATAAGGGGCATCTTAACATTACCTGGCTAATGACCCTGGGGCCTGGAAACAGTTTGCACAGAACAGGAATTACTCAGTTCCCAGCCTAGACCTCAGTCTAGTCAGAAGTGAGTTCAGGCACCTGAGGAAGGTTAGTCCACCCGGTGAAGGAAAAGAATTGAAATGTAGCTAGAAAATGAGTAATCACAAACCATTTTACAAATATAGTGTGAAGTTCAATCTCTAGGGCCACTTTTGTGGGTTGACAAGTGTTTCAAAGCTGACCCCTTTTTCTACATCACATACAAGGAGCCCTTGGACTCCAAGATCCCTCAGCATCAGGAATCTTCTTAGCTGCTAAAGTTCCCTCTGCAAGACCTGGTTTTCAGATTTCTGCAAGAAGTCTGTCATAGCTGGGGCTGCTTTTGTAGTCCTGGGCAAAGTCCCTTTAAGACAGCTCATGGCTGGCTTTCTCTCTCTACATTTGGTCTGCAAAAAATACACAGATGTCTTTGCCTGCACATGTTCTAGTGCAGGCATTTTCTCACCAGCTTTTTCTCCTTGCCCACCATGGACACATTCCACAAGCCACGTGGCTCTTCACTTTGAAAGCTCCCCAGTCTGGGTCACCGACCAGTTCTTCAAGTTCATGCAAACTGCAGTGGGCAATGTCAAGCACCCAGGCCAGTAGTCCCTTCAAAGAGCTTTTCACAGGTTTGAGGTGAGGAATAAAATTTCTCTGACAAAAGGCAGAGACACAACCCTTTTTCAGAGCAAGTTTCCAAAGAATGAGAGTGGAAAACGGCTAGGAGCAGAGGTAGGCTGTTGATCCACCAGGTGCCATGGTCCTATTATCCCTATTTTACAGATTAGCAGGTGAGGTTCCAGAGGTGAAGTCACTGGCATAAGGCCATTGAGTTAGCGAGTGGCAATGCCAGGATCAACTCTCCAACCTACGCTCATTATTGTCAGTGTGCTCCGTGTATTAATTATCATTTACATAACACATATAAAAGTGAGCCTCAGAAGACAGGTCTGGTATGAGAGAAGCAAAACTCCTGACAGCTCGCGCTGGCATAGAGCATGGTTCCACTCAAGTGGAAAGAAACAATTCTCAGTATAGTGCCTGTAGGTGAAGTAATTAAAATTGCTGGGTTTCCCCATGGGACTGATGCTTGTCCAGGTGTATATATTACTGTGTTTTGTTAACAGATTGTCTACAGGCAGTCTTGCTTACTTTCGGTTTTTCTATATCCCCGTTACATTTAAATGCACTTGTGGTGTGTCTGCTTCTGACTCGAAAAAGAAAAATCTCCCCTTCTCTTAGTCTCTTAAAAAAGAGGAAAAATGAGAATGACTTGAGAAGGTGGGTCAGCATAGGGAAAAGAGAAATGGAGGATTCATTTGGGATAGTCCAACCAAATGGAATGTTTAATATAGTCTTTAGGCCACCTGTAGAGATGTAGAGAATACAGACATTAAGACCCTCTAAAGCAGCACTGACAACAGAATCATATTGCTAGTCAAATATATACTTTCACATTTTTTTTAGTAGCCACATGAGAAAAGTAAAAAGAAACAGATGAAGGTAATTTTAATAATACATTTGTTCTAACCCAGTATAGCCAAAATATTGCCATTTCCACATGTGATCATTTTTTAATGTGTTAATGAGACATTTTGCATTCTTTATGATAAGTCTTAGAAATCTGGTGTGCAATTTACACTTAAAGCCCATCTCATTTCGTTTATTTATTCTTAGCAATTTCTACACCCAGTGCGGGCCTCAAATACACAGGCCTGAAATTAAGAGTCGCATCTCCTCCGACTGAGCCAGTCAAGCCCCACAAGCACATCTCATTTCAGACCAGCCTATTTCACGAGTTTAGTTATCACATGTTGCTAGTGACTACTATTTTGGTCAGCCCTGCTCTAAAGGGATGTTTCAGTACTAGTGAACCTACAACACATACAATCTTCATAAAATCACTGAGGAGGCAGGTGCGTTTCCAAATTAGAAGACCAAAAAGTAGCCAAACACATAAAACAGGAAGAAGGTGAAGGAGGAAAGTAAAGACAATGTGGGAAAACAATGGATACCCCAAAGCACTTAGTTTTTAGAGAAATGGAAGTGTCAGGAGGGGCAAGGACATAGAAAAAAGAAGTCTGGGGATGGAAAAATCAAAGGATGAGATAAGAGAGTTTTGAATTTCAAAGCTGAGCCCATGGCTTCATTCACCCACAAATTGTTGCTGCTGCATTTACAAAAAGAAGGCCTACTGGCTGATTTCTGGAGTGGGGGCTGTGATACACTAACTTAGAACACTGATGATCAGGGTCGCAGACTCAGCTTTTCAGCACCAGAATCTTATTATCTTATTTTGTTAGCTTACTCCGAGCTGTTTAAAGCTCCACAAGGCTTCAATAAATACTGAACAAATTCAAGAAAGAGTTCAGTAGAAAAGCAGAATGTTAATTTATTGATACACAGAAACGGGCCTTTCCAGAACTAAAATAGGTATATTCCTTTATTCAGATCACCTCCTTGCTAGGAGGTTTTTGTTTTGTTTTGTTTATAATCTCACACCAAAATAGGGGCTCAAACCCACACCTCTGAGATTAAAAATCACACGCTCTACAGGCTGAGTCAACCAGTCCCTTGTTAACTTTAAAGTTTGTTGTAAAACTGAAACGTGAGTGGAAGTTTATTTGGTGAGCATAAAATTAAAGCAAAGAATTGGATAGTCTCCAAATATTGTTTACTCAAACTGAGCCAAAGTGGAAGTCACCTTCTTTGTGACAGAAGTAGGACCAAAGCCACACCTTGGCCCATTTGTCCCTTTGGTGGCTATACAGACAAGGTGGTACTGTCCAATGCATTAACTGTGTATTATACCAGAGGCTCCTGATAGGCCACAAGTGTGTCTTCTAGGTTTCTCTGTTTTGTTTTGGGCTTACACAGTCACTTCTGGACTCTAGAAAAATCTGGCCGCACTGGGTCCGCAGTCTCAAATGCCTTCGGTCTATTAGAGCAGAGACGGACCTGCCCCTGAGTGCGGCCTGTTACCACAGACCATCTGACCAGCTCCGCCCAGAGGCCTGGGTCCCTGACTGGCTCCTATGCCTCATGAGAGTGAGATTCCTATTATATGAAGACCTGCTAACCAGGCCTGGCTTCAGGTTTTCCTGTTCAGAGAGAGAGCAAATGAGTAGGAGATTGATTCTTATTCACTTACCTGGTTATCAGGTTACTGCTTTCTTTCTTTCTTTTTTTTTTAAAGATTTTTTTTTAAAGATTTTATTTATTTATTTGACAGACAGAGATCTCAAGTAGGCAGAGAGGCAGGCAGAGAGAGAGGAGGAAGCAGGCTCCCTGCTGAGCAGAGAGCCCAATGCGGGGCTCGATCCCAGGACCCTGGGATCATGACCTGAGCAGAAGGCAGAGGCTTTAACCCACTGAGCCACCCAGGCGCCCCTTTTTTTAAGATTTTATTTATTTATTTGACAGAGAGAGATCACAAGTAGGCAGAGAGGTAGGCAGAGAGAGAGAAGAGGAAGCAGGCTCCCAGCTGAGCAGAGAGCAAACAGGGCTTGATCCCAGGACCCTGAGATCATGACCTGAACCAAAGGCAGAGGCTTTAACCCACTGAGCTACCCAGGCACCCCAACTGCTTTCTTATTGTTAAATAGTCAAGAATCCAATCTCCATCATTTGTTAGTTACAAGTTATAACTCATCTGTTAGGATGAGTTACATCTGATGAAAGCTGAACTTATAATCTTGTATTTATTAATTATGAAATATTTCAGTTTTGAGGGAATAATTCTTTTCCCAATTCTAAGAATGTCTCCTTCTACTTTCTTGTATACCTGCTACAGTCACACAGCAGGAAAGCATAAAAAGTCCATTGGATGGCAGAATCTGGATGTCACATAAAACACACTGACAGATTGAAATGATAAACTAAATGTAATAGGATCAAACTTTACAAAAGAATAAACTCTTTTCCCTCCATCTACCAGATACATCAATGACAGCTTGGTATCTACTGTTGGCTAGATCTAAAGTTCTAAGCAATAAAAAAATAAATACTGCCAACTCTTTGGTCTCAGTAGTACTTGGGGAATAGCAGTGCACAAATCAGTTATGTGATTCCTTTATGTAATAGCCTTTTTCATTAGTATTTTTAAACGATTGCCCAGTATTCTCACCACTGCACCTCTTCCCGGAGGTGTTAACAAAAGGTACAATTTACCAATTTGATTTTCATCTTCCTTCATTTCTTCTGCTCTCCCTCTGGCAGAGTTGCTGTCAGTCAGCCAAAATGGTCAGCAAGAGAATGGAAGGAAAGAGAAGCAGAATTCCTGCTAAGTCTTCAAACAGGAAAACCAGGGCTGGACTAATCTTGAACTGGCCAGAGAGGACTGGATAAAGGCAGTGGCTCAGGCCTCTCCTGCTGCCTCCCCCAGTGTAATGACACTTGGTCCTCACTCATCTTCCTCTCTACTCTCAGCCCTACCCAGCTGGTCTGTTCCAAGGCAGGCTGCTCCCAGCCTCTCCAGTTTCCATTTACTGCTGCTCAAAGCAGCCTCCTTTGTCTCAAGATGCCCCAACTTAAACTGAATGTCTTCCTTGCCGTCACTGCACCCCTAGAGGGCCTCTATTTCCTGCTAGCAGGACAGGACCAGGTGGCTGAGGTTGCAGGGGTCAGGAGAGAAGGGAGAACACCTCTTGGCCACAGCTGTGGCCCATGGAGCAGCAGAGTGACTCTAAAAATTATGTCTCAGACAGAACGGGGCAAATGAAGATGGAGAAGTGTGTGGAACAAGCAAGGGAGCCTGGAGGAGGTGGGAGTGGTCCGTCCACGTGAATGGGAAGTGCTTGTGATCATTGTGGACAGACGATGGCATTTCTTTGTGCATATGCATGCCAGAGCAAATAGAGGGAAGACATCTCCCAACTTTCAGGACAGAATCCCATCTCTGTCCACACTTCAGGCCTATTCATTCTTTCTTGCCCAAATAGTTCCGATTCATCCAGTCCTCAGTAATCCCTCAGCTATAGCTGTATTGTTGGCCCTCAACATTTCTTGCGTTGGATTATCCTTATCCCCAAGCTTGTCTCTCTGCCCCAGTTACTTCTCTTTTGGGAATCCAATGCACAAGGTTTGCAGATTAATTTTTCAAAAATCCCCATAGCACCACACAATCCCTGGCTGAAAACTCTGCTAAGTCTCTGCTACCTTTTTTTTTTTTTTAAGTTTTATTTATTTAAGTAATCTCTACACCCACTGTGGGGCTCGAACTCTGGACCCTGAGATGAAGAGTTAGATGTTCTTCTGACTGAGCCAGCCTGGAGGTCCCGCCACCCCCACCCCTTCACTGCTGTAAACATAAAGTTTGAATTCTTTAGTCTTAAAAATCAAGGTTTTCTTCTAATGTACTGAAGGGCTCATGTGGGCTGTTTGGTAAGTCAGTTGAGCCATCATCTGGGGATACTTCTATTCCTATTCTTTAAAGTTAGAGAGGATTCCATTCCTAAGCAATGGGAGCACCACGGGGGCAGACAACTAAACATGGAGCCCCAGAGATGGAATCTTCGAACGTTCTGATTGACTCTGGGGAAACTTATAGGTGGAAAGGAAGAGGAGTTGATGGGGAAAGCCAGCAGCCTCCATTACCAGCAGTCTGTGGCATTTGTAAGGGAAAGAAGTAATGGAACAAAGAAGTGTTTGTGTGTACCATGGTGGGCCCTTAATTGCTCCCCCCTAATGATGAAAGAAGAAAGGAGGTGGATCTTCGCCAATAAGCCCTAGCAGTCCATTCAGAAGAAACCACATCCAGCCAGGTCCAGTAAGCCAGAAAGTATGGCCTTGTAGCCTGTAATGCTTTGACTTTAATTCAATGCAAAGATCAATTAAGGAGGCTTGGCTGCTGGGATCAGTGATCTGGGCCTGTTCATTCCTTCCTGGATCTAGATCTGAAACCCAGAGCATTTCAGCATCCTGGCAAGCAGGTGGAATCTAATCACATATTGGCCCATTCATTCCCACCAGGCCAAACCAGTAGACCTTTTACAGCATCCGTTAGGGGAGAGTTGTGGTCAAGAAACTCATTTGCTTAATACATCCTTATTGAGCATGTAATGCTCAATATGCACCAAGTATTTGTACTAGGGATACAACAATGATATAACACTGAGTTGATAACTTGTAGAATACAGAGGAGACAGACAATCAAGTAGTCACACAAACTAATACAAAATTGCAACAGTGACAAGAGCTTAAGGAGAAGGACATGAGTCTCTGTGGTTCCAGAAGGGGGATTTCTCATAGAAGCAATGCTTGAGCTAAGATCTAAGAATTGAATAGGAATTAACTAGACAAAAAAGAGGGAAGAATATTTTAGTAGGAACAGCGTATGCAAATGCCCTGTGGCTAGTACGATTGAAAGGAAGCGAGTGTGCCTGGAAAGGGGAATCTGGTGTAAAGTGACGCTGGGAGGTAGAGAGAGGACAGACCTTGTAGGATAGTATAGGTTTTGAGGAATTTTGTCTTTATCCAACAGGAAATGGGAAGCCATTTAATAGTTTTAAGCTGAAGGGTGTCACAATCAGAATTATATCAGGAAGAGACTACTTTGTCTGCCTCATAGAACATCGATTAGAAGGGAAGAACAGTTAGCAGGTCATTACAAGTCCAAGCAGGAAATGATGGTTGCTTTTATTAGACTGACAGTGGTAGAAGCAGAGATAAGTGAACAGATTTGAGTCATATTTGAGAAATAAGTTGACAGAATTTGTTGATGATCAGAGGGGGTGCAGGTAAGATAGAAGAGAAGAGTTCAGAATGACTCCCAGATTTCTGGGTTGCAGAACAGCATCAATACAGGTGTCAGTTACTGTGAAAGAGAAACCAAAGGAGAGCCACGTTTCTGGTGCTGGGGCCGGTGTGTGAGGCAGAGCAAGAGTGCTGTTCTGGACTTGATGAGTATGAAGTCATGTGCTAGGCAGCCTCTAAGACAATTCCCAGTGATCCTGGACTCCTGGTCTTCATATCCCTATATAATTCTTTTCCTTTGTGAAAAGAATTTATTTTATTTTATATATATATAATTTATGTGGCTAAACTTAGTGTCTTTTTGTTTTGTTTTAACCAATCTCTGTGCCCAGTGTGAGACTCAAACCCACAACCTTGAGATACAAAGTAGCAAGCTCCACTGACTGAGCCAGCCAGGCATCCCTGGATTTCATGTTTTGCTTCTAATGAATAGAACAAAAGTGATGGGAAGTCACTCTGAGATTAGGTTACAAAGAGACTGTAACTTCCATCTTCCTCCCCTTCTCCATTCTATCCCACTCTGCTCCCCTATGCCCCCACCCCCACCCAAATCCTTGCCCTGGAGAAGTAAGGTGCCATGCAGAAAGTAGCCCTGTGAAGAGGCCCTGTGGTAAGGAATCGATGTCTCCAAGTAACAGCCAGCATCACCTGACACCCATCATCAGCCGCATGAGTGGGCTTTGAAGTGAGTCTTCCCTCATTTGAGTCCTGAGATGACTACAGTCTGGCCACACCTTGACTGACTAGCACTCAGGCTCCTGACTCAGCCAGGGGATCCTGCCATGCCACACCTGGATTGCTAGCCCACAGAAACTGTGAGATAATAAATGCTTACCTATTTTTTTTTATTAAGTTCTACACCCAATGTGAGGTTTGAACTCATAACCCCAAGATCCAGAGTCATGTGCTCTACTGACAGCCAGACTGGTATCTTGTTTATGGTTTTAAGTACAAAGTTTTGGGATACTTTGTCACACAGCAATAGATAATGAATATAGGTGACTTTTATAAAGTCAAATATTTCGTGTAAGAAAACATCCTAAGTTGGGGCACCTGGCTGGCTCAGTTGGAGGAATATGCAACTCTTGATCTGAGGATTGTAAGTTTAAGCCCCATGTTGGGTGTAGAGATTACTTAAAAACAAAATCTTTTTTTCCCCCAAAGATTTATTTATTTATTTTAGAGAAAGAAGGAGAGAGAGCAAGAGAGGAAAGGGAGAGGGAGAGAGGGAAAGAGAGCAGAGGGAGAGGGAGAGAGAGCTTGGGGCCTGATGTGGGGTTTGATCCTACCACTCTGCAATCGTGACCTGAGCCAAAACTAAGAGTTGTACACGTAACAAACTATCACCCAGGCACCTGTAAAAATAAAATCTTTTTTTAAAAAAGAAAGAAAACATTCTAAGTCGAAAATCAGATGTTATAGGTCAAAAGCTCAGTAAAGTCTAAAGTGAAGATACAAACTTGAGATTCATGCTCACTTAGGGAGAAAGTGTGAGGTAAAAGAGGAGACATTGTTGAAAAGTCTTGAAAATTTCCGTAATTGATTAAACAAGTAGAGCTGAATGAGTTTGCAAAGGAGTTAGAAAAGGAACAGCTGGAGAGGTGGGAAAAAAGCCAGGAGAAAGTTGAATCGTGTAAGTCAGTACAAGAGTGTTTCAAAGAAGCGGGGAATGATCAAGTAAGAGAAATATTGAAAAGCTGGTTTTAATATAAGGGTAAGTCATAACTCCAGCAAGAGCTGCTGGTTATGGTTGGACTATAAGCCAGAACTGTGTGGCTTGAGGTTGGCAGATATAGAAATGAAGACAGAAGATATAGAGTTCTCTACAGAATTAGACTTAGGAAGGTGAAGAGATCAGCTAGCAGTTGTTTTTTAATGAGAATGGGAAAGATTCTGTTGAGAGAAAAGGTTGAATATACAAGAAAGAAAGAAGAAATAATGACAGTGTAAGATTCCTGGAAGGCAGGGGGGAATATCCCTTAGAGGGATGGTAGACAGCACTGCTATTAGACCAGGAGAAAAGAAACCACAGGATAGGTGTAGAGGTTAAGAGAGTTCCTGTGTGAGAGTTCCTATTTTCTCCCTTAACATGGTATAAGGCCATCTGCTCAGAGAAGAAAAGAGACTGGAGGCTTGAGGAAAGGAGGAAGGTTGGGAAAGGTGGAAAATGGGAAAATGAGAGACGGAGACCTGTAGTAAGTTTTTTTATGTAGTATGAGGACCTGTTTGAAGTCAATGACCTCGAACTTATAGTGAAATCAATCTTCCCCTTTGGGTAATGCACAGCTGCTTAGATACAGGCACAGAAAAACAGGTAGTTGGGTACATCCAGGTTTAGAGCTGAGACAAATGGAGGCAACAGAGGGACAAAGAAGTCTAGGGGAATAGAGATGAGGGTAGAGAAATGTAGGATATTGAAGGAAGCATAGAATACTACTCATGGGGCACCTGGGTGGTTTAGTTCGTTAAGCAACTGCTTTCAGCTCAGGTCATGATTTTAGGGTCTTGGGGTTGAGCCCCAGGTCAGGCTCCCTGCTCAGCGGGGAGTCTGCTTCTCCCTCTGCTCCTGCACCCCCAGCTCTTGCTCTCTCTCTCTCTCTCTCTCAAATAAATAAATAAAAAATTAAAAAATTCTATTATAGAAATACTACTCGTGAAATCTGTGCTGGATAGAAAGGGCAAGGTTGATGGATTAAGAGGTGGAGGACAGGCAATGCCAAGGAGCTAAAGAAGAGTTGGTATTGACACCTGGAAAAAGGGCTGGTTACAGGCAAACAGTGGAGTGGTTGAGTTAGCCATTTTGGAGGAGTAACATTATAGGTGGTGAAAATACCTGGGGAGTTTGTATGGAAGGAAATGACTGAAATGGAGAGGAAATCACAGAAGATGAATAGAAGGTGAGCCCCTATGTGGCCATGATGGACAGGCTACCTACCTGGTGTCGTCCAGGCTGATCAAGGCTTGGGTGTAGGGGGTGAGCAACAGACTTGGGCTGTGGAGCAGTGGGATCTTCGCTCAATGCACAGAATGAATGGGAGGATTCCCAGGGGATGAAGCAACAACAGGGAGTAGGGCAGAATATCGAAATGGTATGAGTACAAAGAAACAGAGTTTTATTTTTTAAAAAGGATTTTACTTATTTATTTGAGAGAGAGAGAGGACAAGCAGGGAGAGCAGCAGGCAGAGGGAGAGGGAGAAGCAGGCTCTCCGCTGAGCAGGGAACCCCGACTCTACTTGGGGCTGGGATCATGACATGAGCTGAAGGCAGATGCTCAACTGACTGGGCCACCCAGGCACCCCAAAGAAACAGGGTATTTATTTATTTATTTAGAGTTTATTTATTTATTTAACAGAGAGAAATCACAAGTAGGCAGAGAGGCAGGCAGAGATAGAGGAGGAGAGAGAAAGAGCAGAGAGAAAGAGGGGGAAGCAGGCTCCCCGCTGAGCAGAGAGCTGTATGCGGGACTCAATCCCAGGACCTTGAGATCATGACCTGAGCCAAAGACAGAGGCTTAACCCACTGAGCCACCCAGGCGTCCCCCAAAGAAACAGTAATTTTTGTTTTTTGGTTTTTTTATTTAACTTTATTTTTTCAGTGTTCCAAGAAAGAAACAGGGTTTTGGGTTTTTTTAAAAAGATTTTATTTATTTATTTGACAGACCACAAGTAGGCAGAGAAGCAGGCAGAGATAGAGGAAGAAGCAGGCTCCATGCTGAGCAGACAGCCCGATGCGAGGCTGGATCCCAGGACCCTGGGATCGTGACCTGAGCTGAAGGCAGAGGCTTTAACCCACTGAGCCACCCAGGCACCCAGAAACAGGGTTTTAAAGAAGAAAATGGAGGTGAGGGAGTGAGAAAGACACTGGTGCAGATGCTGCTTGTTTGCTGACTGATATCTTTATCACTTTTCTTCCTTACTAACAAAATCCTGGTTTTATTCTGGAGTGCAGAATGCCAACTAAATCCTCCTAGATCCATTCCCTCATATTAAAGCCGTGTGGCACACTTCCACCCAATGAGACATAAACTTAATTTTCTTAGGGGATTTGAGACTGTTTCTGCTTTCCTGATGAAAGCATCACGCCTTTTTGCCTGGAATTCAGACATGATGGCTGGACTGCAGCAGCCTTACTGGGACAAAGCAGTTAAAAATATGAAAAAAAGGCAAAGATAATCACGGAGGTGTGAGTCTTCATTTTGACAGGCTGCGGAGCCAATACCAGCAGCCATCTACAGCTATAGGACTATCTCTTCATTAAACCAGTGTTAGCTGACTTTTCTATTATTTGTAATAAATTATGTTCGCCATAGAGATATCAATTCACCTTGTTGTTCTGAAATACAAAGGCTGTGAGAAAACAGTTACCACAAGAAAGGGCTGCAAAAGAAATCACGCCCTCCGGGAGAGGCCAGCAAGATAGCAGGCAGTGGGTGTAGGAGTGTTTTGAAGACACTTTGCAGGTAGAGCAACTTACTAATTATGGAGAAAGGATTCAAGGGCCCCAGGAGGACAGAAGGAAATGAGGAGAGGAGGGGTGGAAGACTGGGACAGAAGGACGCACAGAGATTCAGGAGAATGATTGTGGAAGTAGATCAAATGCCTACATGAGGCCACAAAGGCAGAGGTTACACTTTGGACCTTGACAAGGGCAAATATAAGTAAGACACATGATGGATTTGATCTCCAAGTCTCCTTGAGGGTAGAAACCTGTGTCACCTTCCCAGAGGGACTACCAGGTTGCATGAGTAGGACCATCAGTATCTACATCCTGAGTTAGCAAGACAAGAGAAATGTCATCCTTTTAGCCTCTCTAGAGAATCAGAGTGCAGGTTCAAAGCTGCATAATGAAACCTGGCAATTTCTCTGGAGTCTCTCCAAATGTCCCCAGGGGGGAAGGGATAGAAGCAGCCCTGGGAAGAAGGAGGGACTTCTGGCCACAGGGTCTGCTAGGGCAGGGTGAGGGAAGCATTTTGCCCTCTCCTCTGGTAATTAGCCCACAAGGGTTGTTATCTCCCTCAGGAGGCTGGTGTTCCCCCTCCCTGAGCCCTCATAGTCCCAAAGCAGAGTGACAGCGTGTGCTTGGTAGATCATCCATGTTGCCATAGCAACAGGCTTGCCCCTGGAGCCGTGGGTTCATGGCTAAATGATCAAGTCTCTCTTAAAGGTTGCTGATGTGGGTTTGACCAGGATGCAGGCTATGAAGGAAATGAGGAGAGGAGCCAAGAATATTCAGAATAGGAATTTTACCCCAAATTGTCAAAAGCCTAAAGAATCCATGAATGAATACAAGCTAGATCCAGCAGAGAGCCAGGAGTTAAAATAGCAGGAGCAGAACTCAGTCATCATGTCTAAGGGACATGCCTGTGATACATTTGTGGGGAGAAGGGGTTGGTGATGGGAGTAAAGGAAGAAGTCAGAGCCAAAGGGGCAAGAGTGTCTGTGATTCCTTTTCATTGGCGACTATCTACACAATGTGGTGGCTAAGCTGCATTCATATTCAGGGACTCTGTGTGGCCCTAGGCTGCCCCCAACCCTACTCAGCCATGAATTGCTTGCCTCTCAACCTCTCTGCAGATTATACCTCCATTCTTGCTCTGTGGCACAGAGTCGGTCACATAGCAGAATCTTGACAAATATTTACTGAAAGAACCTTTACTGACAACGCTTTCAGCCTGTGCCTACACTCCAAGTTACTGGAATCTTCTATGGGCACCTGCCATTGGCTTGGTCCTGCTTCTTCCAGGATAGTCTCTTAGAGCCAACACCTTCCACCCACTTGTCACTGAGAATGACTGTGATCAGAGATTCCTGGTGTTATCCACCTGGGTAGATCCTTAGACACTAGTACCAGCCTGAACTAGGACAAGATTTCAAATGTCCCGTTAGCCACTGTCAGAGCAGCTTTTGTATCCTCTCCTTAGTGATGGCAGCATCAGTCCCCTGGCACAGTCCTGCTCCCTCTGAGCCCACTTCCTTCTCTGTATCGACCAAGAGGACTAGTCACCCTTCACAGTCAAGGTCTGAGTCGTCTAGGAGAGTTGTGGTGATATTGCAGCTGGCCTTGAAGCTCTTGGGCTGCAATGGTCTCCAAGTACAATTTAGGATTATAATACTGTCATTCTACTCTGCTTCGCAATTGAAGAATGTGACGTCTCTCTCTTAATACACTAACCAGAATTACACACACATACACAAACACACACCTTTAATTATATATTTATTAAGCTGGGATGGTTTTTTCATCTCTCCCATTGGAATGTAGGCTTCATGACATCAGGGACTATCCATGTTGTTCACTACCTCAACAGTAGGTGTCCCCTAACTCTTCAGTGGACGACTAAATCACTTCTGACTGATCTCAGAGCAGCCCCCCTGTGCAGCTAGGAATCTGACCAGTTCATCCACTGCTCTGTGGAAGGCCCATTTTCCCCTTGCCTGCTCTGTCTTTCCATGGGCCTATGTATGGCCACAGCCTCTGATGTTACCACCACTGCCAAGGCAGCCGTGCTCCTTTGTTATCAAAGCCCCCAGTGCTGTCTCCCACCCATATCTGCCAAAACCACACTGCACCAAGGCTGCTCAGCTGCGTCTAAGCCCGCACTGCTACTGACCTCGATAACATGCCAGTGTGAAGTTGCCTGCCTGGGTTCCCCACTGAAGAGGAGGCAATCTCTTTCCCCACCTTTTATATTATCCACATCTCAAAACAAGGCTGCCTTGGCTGCCTTGAAATTCAAATATTTTTTGTAAAAATAGTTTTTTTTTTAAAGATTTTATTTATTTATTTCAGGCGAGAGAGTGAGCACAAGCAAGGGGGAGGTGCAGAGGGAGAGGGAGAAGCAGACTCAGCCGAGCAGGGAGCCCCATGTGGGGCTCGATCCCAGGACCCTGGGATCATAACCCAAGCTGAAGGCAGACACTTAACCTCCATGCCTCATTCCACACATGTATATGCTACCCAGGCACCCCTAAAAATAATTCGTTTTAGTCTTTGCAGTAAGCCCTCTTGCCTAGGAATCTGGCAGAAGCCCACCTCGGTGACAGGTATGGTATTGGACCCAGATACTGGTATCAGACCAAGCTCCATGCATTGTCTTTTCTCCCTT
Source organism: Meles meles (assembly GCF_922984935.1). NCBI lineage: Eukaryota > Metazoa > Chordata > Mammalia > Carnivora > Mustelidae > Meles > Meles meles. The sequence goes on from NC_060069.1 coordinate 85,860,266, forward strand.
TTATTGACTGAACTCCCTCATTTTTCCTTTTTTTTTTTTTTTAAGATTTTATTTATTTATTTGACAGACAGAGATCACAAATAGGCAGAGGGGGGCGGGAAGCAGGCTCCCTGCTGAGCAGAGAGCCCTATTCGGGGCTTGATTCCAGGACCCTGAGATCATAACCTGAGCCAAAGGCAGAGGCTTAACCCACTGTGCCACCCAGGTGCCCCTGGCTTGTATTTCTTAACTTCTCTTCTCAGTGTGTTGAGCAGGGTTGGACAAGGCCTGGCCCTTCCAGGGCCTTCCAGTCTTCTCCACTTACCTGGCTCAGTAGAGCTGACTGGCTCACTGTACTTGAGGCCTGTCTCATTCCCTCTTATTCTCTGCCTTTGTCTTTTCCTTCTTAGGCTCCCAGCACTTGGATTTATTTATTTTATTTGACAGAAAGAGACACAGCCAGAGAGGGAACACAAGACGCAGGCTTCCCTCAGGTTTCTGGAATGCTGGGGCTCGATCCCAGAACCCTGGGATCACACCCCCAGCCAAAGGCAGACGCTTAATGACTGAGCCACCCAAGCACCCCTCCCAGCACTTGGATTTAGAAGTACATGGTGAAAAGAAGTACGTGGTGAAAAGATAGAAAGCCCTATTTAGAGATGGGTGGGGGATGGGCGAGATGGGCATTAAGGAGGCCGCTTGTGGTGAGCACTGGATGTTGTTTGTAAGTGAGGAGTCACTGAATTCAACTCTGGCAACTAAGGTTATGCTTTATGTTAACTAACTAAATTTAAATTTAAAAAAATACATTTAGGCCACTGGCTTTTACCTGAGCTCGTTTTGACGTTGTCAGCAGGTGTGGCAATTTGTGTTACGCTGGAACTTAGTTAAAACTGCAGCTGTGCTGCCCATATTTCCCTTCACTGTGTACTTCTGAGTCTGCACAGACCTAAGGAGACATCTTGTGTGTGGTTCAGATGGCCAAGGTGAAGTGGTCAGTATATCCTCTTCATTCTTTGCAGTCAGTAAGTCAGTGAGCCACTGTTTGTTGGGGAGATTTGCAGGCTCACCTTGCTAGAATAGGGAGGTAGCCAGGCCCACAGCAACTCCAGCCCCCCACCCCTACCCCTGGACCCTCCTTCATCTTCCCCGACTCTGGAGCCAGCTGCTTGTGTGTATAAACACACACAAAAACATCCACAGAGTGGATGCTCTGCGAGGGGCACCAGCTTCGCCTGTAGGACCTCCATCATCAAAGTCTGCAGGCACTGGGTTATGGGTCCCGTTCATTCTTGTGAATTTCAGCTCAAGTCACAGGGTAGAGGAGAGGGATAAGTAGCAAGCAGGTCAAGCATTCCTGGGTTCCCTTACTATAACCTTATCCAAATTTATTCAGGTAACCCTTGCACCTTAGTAAAAAGAGAAATATGGAAGTCCTTAACATGGCTGAAATATCCAATGGTAACTCAGTACCCACAGGCTATTCAAGGTCCAAAGCACTGTGTTAACACAGGGAATTAAGGACAGTAAAGAGCACAGAGGCTAATCAAAAAGCTGAGAAGATCGTCTCCCTTCACATGTGATTCATCCCTCATGTATTAAATACTTAATATGGGTTAGGAGGTCTGCTATTAAGTGAGATAATAAAATTAGTTGACATTGAGGATGTATTGTATATTATGCAGTTTTCTAAAGGCAAAGCACTTAGAATGATACTTGGTTTAAGCACTCAAAATGTTATTATTGTGCTTTATATGTAATGTCATGTTTGATCCTCCCTGTGACCTTGCAAAGTGGTGACTAGAGTGGATGCTGTGGGTACCTCCATCCCTTTTACCAGGCGGTCACACCCACCTCCCAGCCACTGTGCCTATAGGCTGCTAAAGATTTACAGCTCTCTCTTTTCTCCAGGGACTTGCTGTCTGTCTGACAGGGGCCACTCTGGGAGATTATACTGCATACCAACCGTGGGTGACTTTCAGTAGACAATGACTAAAGAACATGTATTAGGAGTGAGTTGCACAGTTAGAAAGTTGCAGCAAGGTCCCCAACAAGAAAACATGGAATCAGGACAGTCAGGGTAGAATAGCACTTACATCCTGTTTTGAGCTTAGATAGGACCGAACTAGCAATATGCTCTGCAGCTTTTGCAGGAATAACTTCTGTGAAACCTCCTAAAATCAGGCAATTAACCACTAACCAATTGTCAGTCTCATCAGCAAGGGGCAGTTAAGACATAAGCCCCCAGATGTCAGCCAAAAAAGAGCACCAGCATATTGACATTAAACTAATAGGCAGACAGATATATAACCAAAGCTCTAATTGGCACGACTCAGCACACCCTGATTGCTTAAGATAGTTCTGTGAGGGCACCCTGTGGCCCAAGTGGTTGGGCGACTGCCTTCTGCTCAGGTCATGATCCTGGAGTCCCGGGATCAAGTCCCTCACTGGGCTCCCTGCTCAGTGGGGAGTCTGGTTCTTCTTCTACCCTCCTCCCCTCATGTTCACTCTCTCTCATTCTCTTTCTCCCAAATAAATAAATAAAATATTTAAAAAAAAAAAAAAGAGAATTCCATGAAACAGCTCATAAAACCCCCTAAACTTAGAAACTCCAGGAGCAGTCCCCCTCCCTCTCCAGGAGCCTTATACTATTATTGCTCAGTAAACTTTGCTTTGCTGCCAACCATTCTTCTTTTGGTCTACCTTTTCATTCTTTGAAGTGGTGTGACCAAGAACCATGGGCTCTAAAGGCAGAGAATTCCTGCGTACATGGAGCATAAAAAGTTAACTCCTTGCCTTAAGGTGGGACTACATTTGTGGTCTAATTCATGAACTTCCTTTGAATCAGACTGTAGCTAGACTCCAGCTGAGACCATGTCCTGACTCTGTCCTGCCCCATCCCATTTCCCTCCTTTCTTGTCTCCTGAGAGTACTCCCTCAATCAGTCACATGCCCCCCAAACCCTTTCTCAGTTCTGTTTCAAGGGAACCTGACCAGGACGGTACTGACAATATCTCCATTTACAATAAGGAAACAGAGGCAAGGGAGGCCAAGGAACTTTCCCAGGAACATTCCAGACCTCATAGTAAGTTGTGCAAATAGCAATAGACCCGAGTAGTCTGAGCCTATGCAATTTGTCACTGCCCTTCATTTGTAAAGAACTTGCCAATAAATGTTATGTCTCCACAAACATTAGTTCTGGCCCCTTTGCTCTGATGCTCAGAAATGGAAGTCAATCATATAGGATCCTTGTACTTCCAGAAGCTTAGAAGCTCTTGAAGAGACAGTCACCAGTAGAAAGCACTGGTTATAGGCATAAACACACAACCACACACATGTACACCCATACACACAAATCTACACACATACATACACATGTACCTGGGCCATACCTGCACACACATACACATACATACACACATAACCATGCCACGCCCTTACACTGAAATTTCCTACAGCTGCTAAAAAAAGTCATAGACTCTACATTCTTTTTTTTTTTTTTAGTTTTTATTTATTTATTTGGCAGGGAAAGATACAGCGAGAGAGGGGACACAAGCAGGGGGAGTGGAAGAGGGAGAAGCTAACTCCCTGATGAGCAGGGAGCCCACTGAGGGCCTCAATACAGGGCTGGATCCCAGGACTCTAGGATCATGACACAAGCCCAAGGCAGATGCTTAATGACTAAACCACCCCAGGTGCCCCTAGACTCTATGTTCTAAAAACATATAGTTTAAATGGAAAAACTAATTTAAAAAACCCTAACATGTTAAATATTTTAACTGTATACATGTATTTTTTTAATATCAGCAGGAATTTTTCTGATTGTTTCCTTCTTTACTTCTATATAATAGGAGGTTTAAAAACACACACATGCACAAAACCAGATGCCTATTCATATGTCCAAAAGGATATTTAGGTATCTCAGAAAATAATAATGACGGTGGATGGATGAGGCTAACCTGTAGTCTGATGAACAGAAAACAATGTAAAACTGCGGGTCATTTGAGGAAGAAATAATATGCACATTAAATCTTCAGATATTCGTTTTTTCCCACATTGTGAAGTTATGTTTTCTAATTACTGAATTCCCACAGAGGCCACATTCTCAGGGTCTCCCTTCCAACCTCACAGCGCCATTCTGTCTGCTTCCTGAATCTGCCTCGGCCACCCCCACCCGGCGCCGGGCCTGCACCCAGGTGAAATGCCCCCCCGCACCTGGAGTCCCTGGTGGGAGGTACTGCTTTATAACATAGCGGCAGCGACCACAAGCCAGTCGTGAACCTCTTTGGGCTCCAGTTTCAGCTGTTCGAGTGGAGAAAATGATAACCCCCTCACAGGATTTTTGCGAAGGTGAAAGAGGGCAAGCTTTGGGTGACACCTCAGCCCAGCGCCCCAGTAGATGACAATGAAGGAATGCGAGAAGAAGCCAAGCTAAGAAACAGCAAGGGGTGAGGGGGCACCTGGGTGGCTCAGTGGCTTAAGCCTCTGCCTTCAGTTCAGGTCATGATCTCAGGGTCCTGGGATCGAGCCCCGCATAGGGCTCCCTGCACAACAGGGAATCTGCTTCTGTTTCTCCCTCTCTCTCTGCTGGCAGACGCCCCTTCCCCTGGATTGACCGATGACCGTTTTCCCACAGCTGCTGTATTGATTATTGTTATGAAGGGGGGTGGTAACCATAGTGCTAGCAGCAGCATCGGTAGGAAGCTCTGAAGCAAATTGCTGACTCCTTGACCCTCTTACCCTCTCGATTCATGAGCATCTGTCTGTCTCCTAAAGGCAAAGACATTCTTTCCACAGTAAAATGACCAAATTCAGGGAAGTTAACAGTGATAATGGTATTATTTCTTAATACACTCTAAATTCAAATTTGCCAATTGTCCCCAATCATGTCCTTTATAAAGTTTCTTTTTTCCAATCTGGGATCACATAGAGTTGTCACTGGTTTTTTTATGTCCTTTATGAGAAGTCTTTGTTTTGGGGCGCCTGGTGGCTTCTGCCTTCAACTTGGGTCATGATCCCAGGATCCTGGGAGGGAGCCCTGCATAGGGCTCCCTGCACAACAGGGAATCTGCTTCTGTTTCTCCCTCTCTCTCTGCTGGCTGCTCTGCTTGTGCTCTCTCTCCATCAAATAAGTAAATAAAATCCTAAAAAAAAAAAAAAAACACAAAACTTTGTTTTATTCCAATATCACAAAGATTTTCTTTTAAAGGTTTTTTCTTTTGATAGTTGCAGGTCTTATTTTTCAGTCAGGATTACTTGTTTAATGATAATATAATTTATTTTTTTTAAAGATTTTATTTATTTATTTGAGAGAGTGAGAGAGAACATGAGAGGGGAGAAGGTTAGAGGGAGAAGCAGACTCCCCGTGGAGCTGGGAGCCTGATGTGGGACTCAATCCTGTCACTCTGGGATCATGACCTGAGCCAAAAGCAATGCCTTTTTTTTTTTTTTTTAAGATTTTTATTTACTTATTTGACAGAGAGAGATCACAAGTAGGCAGAGAAGCAGGCAGACAGAGAGGAAGTGAAGCAGGCTCCCTGCTGAGCAGAGAGCCCCATGTGGGGCTTGATCCCAGAACCTTGGGATCATGACCTAAGCTGAAGGCAGAGGCTTTAACCCACTGAGCCACCAGGTGCCCCCAAAAGCAATGCCTTAACCAACTGAGCCACCAGGAGCCCCAATAATATAATTTATTTACATCATTGTTAACTTGAGGCTCATATTGTCCCAATTTGACCTGTATAAGCCTCTCCAAGCCAGTTTCCTTGTCCTTTTTAAAAAAAATTAAATAGTTATTTTATTTTATTGTTTTAAAAGATTTTTATTTATTTATTTGACAGCGAGAGAGAGAGAGAGAGAGAGATATCACAAGTAGGCAGAGAGGCAGGCAGAGAGAGAGAGGGAAGCAGGCTCCCTGCCGAGCAGAGAGCCCGATGTGGGACTCGATCCCAGGACCCCCGAGATCATGACCTGAGCCGAAGGCAGCAGCTTAACCTACTGAGCCACCCAGGTGCCCCAAATAGTTATTTTATTTTTTAAAAGATTATTTATTTATTTATTTGTGATACAGCAAGAGTGAGTGAGCAAATGAGAGAGAGAGAGCGAGAGAACACAAGCAGGGAGAGCTGCAGAGGGAGAGGGAGAAGCAGGCTCCTCACAGAGGAGGAAGCCAAGCTGGACACTGGGCTCGATCCCAGGACTCTGCAATCATGACCTGAGCCAAAGGCAGATGCTTAGCCAACTGAGCCACCTAGGCACCCCCTCATGTCCTATAAAAAAAAGATTGTCACAATTTTTTTTAGCATATCCTTATTTTCTGGAATAAGATGCCTCTGGCTCACTTTTATATTTTGACTATTCTATCCCTCGAATCACCATTTGTCCAAGGAACCCTGATTCCTTTCAGTATAGTGATATTTAAAAACCATGATCTGGGCACTACATTGCTCATTTTGAGGCATGATTGCTTCTGTCTCTGTATCTATCTCTATCTATCTATCTATTATCTGCCTGCCTATCTACCTACCTACCTACCTATCTGGATTACTTCAGATATTCCAAAGCAACAGATATTTTGATATTCTTTTTAGTCTTCTCCCAGTTCATATTTATATCTGTCTTCTCCCACAGTGAGAACCCCAGCTCCTAACACATCAATGTCTATACTTATTTGCTTAATTTGACAATACTTCAAAATAGTTTCAAAATTGCTGTAACCATGATCTATAAAAAAAAGCCCTATTAAGCAGAACTTAAGATTTCTTTTTTCACCTTTTTTTTTGGACTGAGTATTTAAAATATTGGTTCAAGTGTTATTTGAATTAATTCTTTTCTTCTTCCTCCCTGTGGTCATCCTATTACTTTCAAATATTGTTAATTGGTTTCTGTTTGCATTCAGTTTTCTTTTTTTCCTCATACTTGTTTTAATTTTATTTGAATATGTAAAACATTAAGATTTTAAAAATCAAAACTGTACAAAAAGCAAATGCAGAGAAGTGTTGATTCCTTTTTGGTTCCTTTCATTCTATTCCAACCCACCATCTGTAGGTAACTGATGTTATTAATTTCTGCCTTATCCCTCCCATGTTTCTTTTTTAAGAAATAAGCTTTCTTACTCATATGGCATGCTTTATATACTTTTAAGAGCTTCCCCCCCACCACCACCACACTTAATAACACCCTGAAAGTCACTCCATACCGGTTCACAGAGATCTCCTACTTTGTCTTCATAGCTTTGGAGCCCCCCACTGCATGAATAGCATAGTTATTCAAACCAGGCTCCATGTTACGGGCATTTAGGTTCTTCTTTGTTTTTGTTTTGTCTTTTTTTTTTACTTTGCTTTTTTGTTGTTTTTTAATTTTTTTGCAATTACAAGTAATACTGCAATAAATACCTTGTGTATAGATATTTTTATACTGTTAGAGGTAGTGTCAGTCTGGAGACAGAAACCCATCATGACTTAAATAGGAGTTTGACATTAAAGATTATTAAGCTATGATGAAGAGTAACAAAGATGTAAAGAGAACGCCAAAGTAGAGTCCACCACTGCTATTTGACAGAGCACTGGAAGTCCTCACCTCAGCAATAAGACAACAAAAAGAAATAAAAGCATCCAGATTAGCAAGGAAGAAGTCAAACTTACACTGTTTGCAAATGAAATGCTTATGTAGAAAGCCTAAAAAGACTCCATCAAAATATTGTTAGAAATGGGGGCGCCTGGGTGGCTCAGTGGGTTAAAGCCTCTGCCTTCGGCTCAGGTCATGATCTCAGGGTCCTGGGATCGAGCTCCGCATTGGGCTCTCTGCTCAGCAGGGAGCCTGCTTCCTTCTCTCTCTTCTCTCTGCCTGCCTCTCGGCCTGCTTGTGATCTTTGTCTGTCAAATAAAAAAAAAAAAGATTTAACTAAAAAAAAATATTGCTAGAACAGATACACAAATTCAGTAAAGTCTCAGGACACAAAATCAACGCACAGAAATCTGTTGCCTTTATATACACCAATAATGAAGCAGCAAAAAGAGAAATCAAGGAGTTGATCCCATTTACAATTGCACCAAGACCCATGAGAAACCTAGGAATGAATCTAGCCCAAGAGGTAAAGATCAGTACTCTGAAAACTATAAAACACTTATGAAAAAAATTGAAGATGACACAAGGAAATGGAGAAACATTTCATGCTCATGGATTGGAAGAATAAATATTCTTAAAATATCTGCGTTACCCAAACAATCTATACGTTTAATGCAAACCCTATCAAAATATCAATAGCGGGGCACCTGGGTGGCTCAGTGGGTTAAGCCGCTGCCTTTGGCTCAGGTCATGATCTCAGGGTCCTGGGATCGAGTCCCGCATTGGGCTCTCTGCTCAGCAGGGAGCCTGCTTCCCTCTCTCTCTCTCTCTGCCTGCCTCTCTGCCTACTTGTGATCTCTCTCTGTCAAATAAATAAATAAAATCTTTTAAAAAAGAAATATCAATAGCATCTTGCACAGAGCTAGAACAAACAATCCTAAAATTTGTAGGAAACCACAAATAACTCCAATAGCCAAAGCAACCCTGAAAAAGAAAAGAAAAGCTGGAGGCATCACAATTCTGGACTTGAAGTTACATTACAAACCGTAGTGATCAAGACAGCATGGTACTGGCACAAAACCAGATACATGGATCAATGGAACATAATAGAGAATCCAGAAATGGATCCTCAACTCTATGGTCAACTAATCTTTGACAAAGTAGGAAAGAATGTCCAGTGGAAAAAAGATAGTCTCTTCAACAAATGGTGCTGGGAAAATTGGACAACCACATGCAGAAGAATGAAACTAGACCATTTTCTTACACCATAAACTAAAATAGAATCAAAATGGAGGCAAGACCTAGGGGCACCTGAGTGGCTCAATGGTTTAAGCCTCTGCCTTTGGCTCAGGTCATGATCTCAGGGTCCTGGGATCCAGCCTCGCATTGGGCTCTCTGCTCAGCAGGGAGCCTCCTTCCCCCTCCCCCCACCTGCCTCTCTGCCTACTTGTGATCTCTCTCTCTGTCAAATCAATAAATAAAATCTTAAAAAAAACAATGGATGCAAAACCTAAATGTGAGACAGGAATTCATAAAAATCCTAGAGGAGAACACAGAAAATAACCCCTTTGATCTCACCTGCGGCAACTTCTTACTAGACATGTCTCTGGAGGCAAGGGAAACAATGGCAAAAATGAACTATTGGGACTTTACCAAGATAATAAACTTCTGCATAGTGAAGGAAACAATCAACAAAACTAAAGAGCAACCCTCGGAATAGAAGATATTTGCAAATGGTGTATCTGATAAAGGGTTAGTCTCTAAAATCTGTAAAGAACTTATTAAACTCAATGCCCAAAAACAAATAATCTAGTTAAAAAATGGGCAGAAGACATGAATAGACATTGTTCCAAAGAAGAGATCCAGGTGGCTAACAGATACATGAAAAGATGCTCATCATCAGGGAAATACAAATCAAAACTGCAATGAGATATCACCTCACACCTGTCAGAATGTCTAAAATTAACAGCACAGGAAACAACAGATGTTGATGAGGATGCAGAGCAAGGGGAACCCTCTTACACTGTTGGTGGGAATACAAACTGGTGCAGCTACTCTGCAAAACATTATGGAGGTTCCTTAAAAAGTTAAAAATGAACTACCCAGGACCCAGCAATTGTACTAGTAGGTTTTAACATGGAGGATACAAAAATACAGATTCAAAGGGATACATGCATGCCTGTGCATTTATAGCAACACTATCAACAATAGCCAAATTATAGAAAGAGTCCAAATGTCCGTCCAAGAATGAATGGATAAAGAGTAAGTTATTACTGAGCCATAAAAAAGAATGAAATCTTACCATTTGCAATGACATGGGTGGAGCCAGAGAGTATTATCCTAAGTGAAGTAAGGCTGAGAAAGATTTCACTCATATGTGGAATTTAAGAAACAAAACAGATAAACTGGGAGAAAAAAAGAGACAGAGGCAAACCATAACAGACTCTTGACTACAGAGAACAAACTGAGGGTTGCTGGAGGGGAGGTGGGGGATGGGCTAAATGGGTAATGGGTGTTAAGGAGGGCACTTCTGATGAATTGGGTGATACATGTAAGTGATGAATCACTAAATTCTATACCTGAGACTAATTTTGCACTGCATGTTAACTAACTGGAATTTAAATAAAAACTTGAAACAAAACAAAACAAAGAAAGGTAGTGTTGGCAAATTTTTCCTATAAAGTGACAGACAAATATTTTAGGCTTTGTAGACTGTACTGTCTCTGTAACAACCATTCAACTCTGTATAGACTCTACATAAACAAATGGACATGGATGTGTTCCAATAAAGTTTTGTTTTTTTTTTTAAGATTTTATTTATTTATTTGACAGAGAGAGATCACAAGTAGGCAGAGAGGCAGGCAGAGAGCGTGAGAGGGAAGCAGGCTCCCTGCCAAGCAGAGAGCCCGATGCGGGACTCGATTCCAGGACCCCGAGATCATGACCTGAGCCGAAGGCAGCGGCTTAAACCACTGAGCCACCCAGGCACCCCCCAATAAAGTTTTATTTACAAAACAGATGATGAGCTGTATTTGGCCAACAGACCATAGTTTAGAATGCCCTAGGGCTAAGGGAGAGGAACCAAGGAAGGACAAAATTGGGGGGGGGGGGGAGGCTTCAGTGAGGTTTAAAACTAGTTGGAGAAAGTATGTATGGTTTTAACCTATTGAATGGCAGAAAGTTTGCCCGAGTTCCCTGGGCCAAAGTTTCCCACAGTGGCCAGGCAAGGAGGAAACAACCCTGCGGCACACAAGCACAAAGGGATATTCAAGGCCCTACTTGGAGCACTTGGTGTCCCCACCAGAAAGTCAGCAACAAGCAGGTCACAAGGCCTTAGCTGGAGCCAGGAGGTCAACCAAGGAACCCAGTATTATGGCACCACCTGATTCCATCACTTTCACCCCCATTGTCCAGCACTGATGGACTACGGAGCTGGAGCAGATAAAAACAAAATGCAGCACCCCAGAACCACAAATAGCACCCCCTTCCTCCTGCAATGTCCTTCTAGCGCCCTCTACTGACAAAACTTAACATCACGCTTTCTGTTAAGGAGAAAAGCTTGAGTCCATTATCACAGAGCAGGTACTAAAGGGTATCACTGAAGCGGAGAGGCTCCTAAGGTAAATTCCTGAAAGTTGGATTTGTGAGTCCAAGGGCAAAGGCAGATAAATATTCTGCTGGATTTTGACAAATTTATTTCCATAGGGGTTTATCATTTTGCATTTCCACCAACAGTACATTAGAATACCCTGTCATCTCACAACCTCATCCAAAAAGTGTGTTGCCAAGCTTTTTACTTTTTGACAATAGGATAATTGTGAAATTTTATCTCATTGTCATTTTAATTTACATTTATTTTACTGTTAATAAAGTTGACATCTTTTCATATATGGTGAGTCATTTTTCTCCTTTTTTTTTTTTTTGGTAAATTGTTATTCTTTTGCCAATTTTCCTATAAGAGTAAAAAATAAGTTCTTAACTAGCTTAAGAGCAGGAAAAAAAATCAGGGCAGCTACAATTGCAAATTACTTCTGAAGGAACAGTTTTATAGGGCTTTTTGTTATTGTTGTTTTCCCTTAACTTAGAGACTGACATTCAAATCTAAGTTTGGTTTATTTCAGTATTTACTGAGTTCTCCCTGTGATAGAGTAAGACATAGTCCTTGCTGTTAAGGAGCTTACATCTTAGTGGGAAAATAGATGTGTGAAATTACTTGGAAGACAGTAGAATTGTGATTAAAATATGAATGGGAGGTATGTGGGTTGGGTTCAAATTCTGAGATTGCCCTTTCAACAGTTAGCTGTGTTAATACAGCAGATGACTGTCTTTCTGCCTTAACGTCTTAAGATGGAAAATAATAATAAGCACCCCACAGAGTTCTTATAATAACCTTAGTTATTATATGGAAACAAATAATATACTGCCTGGCACATAGTAGATGTACAAAAAATGGTAGCTAATAATGATTACCATAGTAACAAAAGTGGTAGAGGAATTTACAGAGGGCTATGGTAACATATATGTGCTCATTAAATTTTAATTGAATTTAAAAGTGTATTATGACTAAGTCATCAAAAATGTTTAAGCCATTTGCAGTATATTTCATTTAATAAGAAAACTTGTTACATTTTCTTCATGTAATTTTCTTAAGTATTGGTGAAATAAAAGTAAATGCTTAAGGAATAATAAAATCGGGGCACCTGGGTGGCTCAGTGGGTTAAGGCCTCTGCCTTTGGTTCAGGTCATGATCTCAGGGTCCTGGGATCGAGCCCTGCATTGGGCTCTCTGCTCGGCGGGGAGCCTGCTTCCTCCTCTCTCTGCCTGCCTCTGCCTGCTTGTGATTTCTGTCTGTCAAATAAATAAATAAAGTCTTTAAAAAAAAAAGGAATAATAAAATCACAAATATAAAAACCACAAATCTGGTATTCTGAATTGTTAATTATGTAAAAAAGTATTAGCATAAAATGCAAGACGGCAGAATTCACACGTGTTGTCACCCATTGATGATTTTAAAGACATAGTTCAAGCAAAGAATTAAGTTCAATTGACTGATTCATTTACTAATTTTCTGTCTCTGTTTATCACATTTATACTATGAAATGGAACATGAATTCCAAGCTTATGTTTAGTTACAACAGAAAATATTTAAATATATTTAATAAAGATGCTTAAATCATTATTTAATCTACCTCCCCTAGTTCATAAAAGTTAGCAAAAATATCCTAGAAATGATGATCTGAAACACAGTTTTAAGAAAACCTCTATTGGGGTGTCTGGGTTCTGCAGTTGGTTAGGCCACTGACTCTTGGTTTCAACTCGGGTTTTGATCTCAGATATGGGGATTGGGCAAGTCCAGCTCCAAGCTCAATGTGAGGGCTGCTTGAGATTCTCTCTCCTTTTCTTCCTGTCCCTCTCCAAAAAAAAAAAATAATAATAAATCTTAAAAAGAAAAAAAAAACCCCTCCGTTTTATTTTATCTGATTACAAATGTCCAACCATGCCGTGAGGGGCATTCATAAAATACAAAAAAGCAAAAAAGAAGAAAATAATATAATCCTACTACTTAGAATTAAATTGCATTTGGGTTGTACCATATTCAAAAAAAATTCACTGGATATTTATTGACCTCCTACTACATACCCAGTCTAGGTTTTTTTTTTTTTTAAGATTTTATTTATTTATTTGCAAGAGAGAGAGAGAGAGTACACGTGATCTGGGGGTGAGGTGGGGGTTACACTTGGGGGCAGGGGTAGGAGCAGAGGGAGAGGGACAAGCAGATTCTCCACTGAGCATGGAGCCCAATCTCACAACCCTGAGATCATGACCTGAGCTGAAATCAAGAGTCTGGCACTCAACCCACTGAGACACCCAGGGGCCCCCGCCCAGTCTAGTTTTAAACACGGAGACTGCTTGTGCCCCGCGCGGAGGCAGGAAGCAACTCTGCATTGTCTCTACCCTCCTGAAAGAATGACCGCCCCTGCTCTCTGGGTTCAAGACATGTCCTGCAAAATCTAGTCTAGAAGTCGAGCTACGTGAAATAAGCATGCGTGCGGTGTTCTGGGACCTTGATGAGACTGCGTATGGCACTATTTAGAATACAGACTATAAATTCTAAGAATACACATACAAAGATCACTTTTATCAATGTTTTTCTTCTTTGCTTGAGCAAGGAAGGCTAAAAGCTATGGACATTTTGATCGAACTTAAAGCCCTGCCTTGCTTTGAAGAAACCTGAAGTACAAAACCTCTCTCAAAACACGAATTATCAGGGCGCCTGGGTGGCTCAGTGGGTTGGGCCTTTGCCTTCTGCTCGGGTCATGATCTCAGGGTCCTGGGATAGAGCCCCACATCGGGCTCTCTGCTCAATGGGGAGCCTGCTACCTCCTCTCTCTCTGCCTGCCTCTCTGCCTACTTGTGATCTCTCTCTGTAATATATTTTTAAAAAATGAATTATCAGGTGATTATTCTTATTTAAAAATGGATCTTCCTTACGAAAGGATTGGCTGCAATCACTTTTTTATTACATTAACTGAATGGGGACTACTGTGAGTTATTTTTATTTGAGTTCCACAGTGCATTTCAATTTCAATTTAATTTACAAGAGATTTATCTGAAGTGTGAATTTTTGAGACCATATTAACTGTTTACACCTCTAAATATCTCAAATTTCAGCTCTTGCCTGGGACCGTGGAGGAATCCAGCTCAGTAATGTGGCTATGTGCTGTCTCCACTAACATTAGTTCTATTGGAATGCAACTCAATGGATGGGGCTTCAAAACTTCTCTGAAATTGCACTGGTTTGCGGAATAGCTATAGTTGTGTTAAGATTCATATCTTCCATACTAGCTTCTAATATTAAACTTTAAAGATCCTAAATTGATTTAGATTTCTTGATAAGTTCTTAAATGGGTCTTGTCCTTGTCATCCTTTTTCCCGTGTCCCCATGTCATTATTGGTATCAAAACCATCTCAGGGACTTCTTCAAAAATCAAAATACAAGAACATACAAGTCTAAAATGTGTCTGTCACCTTGCAGGCTCATTCTCCAGGGACATTTTCTTCTGCTATATATATAATTAAATAAAAGGCATAGTGCTCAGCAATTGCCATTTTGACATATTCTATTTAAGGATTGATTGCTTTTTCTAACATTTGTGAATGATATTAATATTCAAAAAAGAATCACAAGGGACCATCTGGAGTTGGACAGAAAGCAAGTATTCAATGAATGACTCTCAGAAAGACTGCCCAACAGTTTTATATGCTGCTGGCAAGAGTATAAATTGGTAGAACCTTTCTAAAAAGCAGTTTTGCATCCCATAATTGATTAATTCCATCTGGGAATTTATCATAAGGAAATAATAAGAGATATAAAGATGTTATGGGGAAACATACAAAGATATAATGGTGAAAACTGAGGGAAAAAGCTAAGTACTCCTCCATAAGAAATTGGTTAGATGAAACATGGCGCCCATATGATGCTGTGGCAGAGACAGCTGATCACCCAATTTCTATTCCCCTTTTCTTTGTTATTAACAAGACCCCATTTATTGTGGCCAGCAATGTGCTTAGCTAAAAATACTACATTTTATAGCCTTCCTTGCAGATAAGGGTGGCCAATAAGATAGAAGCAGAAATCCTTGGGTGAGACTTCCAAGTGCCTGGATGCCTGCCTGGACCCAGCTGTCTTGATCACTGATATGATGGCTCAAGCTCCACTAGCCATTTGGAGACCATGACAGAAAAGCCAAGAGAATTGTAGCGACTGCAGTGCTGACATCCTTGAACCACTGTAACAAAGCCAGCGACTGCCTCCTTCCAGATGTCTCATTATATGAGAAAAATAAGCCCTTCTATGTTTATGCTAGTCAAACTCTGTTCAGAGCAGCCAAACACAATTCCTAACTGACACAGATGAAACATTTTGCAACTATTTTAAAAATATCTTTCTGAAAAATGGAATAAAATATTAAATGAGAAAGCCAGAATACAAAATCTTATATGTACATTTTACTCTTAAATTATACATATACATTTTATATGAATAGAAAAGACTATAAAAATATTAAAATGTTAACAGTGGCTGTCTTAGGATTGTGGGTTGTTTATTGTTACTATGAGTTACACTTTCCGAAGCTTTCTAAATTTTCAACATTGAGATTTAAAAAAAAAAAAAAGCTGTTTGTAAGATTGCCTAGTGCACACACATGACTGGTAAGATTGTAAATTGGTTTTGGAAAGCAATGGGTCAACACAGATCAAAAGCTTTTATGGTTTTCATGCTCTTTAACTCTTTCTACTTCGACCTCTCTTGGTATAATAACATTAGACTCAGACAAGGGATTATGCACAATGATATTTGCTACAACATTATCTTTGATACTGAAAAAATGAAAACATACATTAGGAATGTCCAACATTAGGAAAGCTTATAATTAAATAAATGACAATATATCCATCCTATATTATGAATATGTACAAATCATGATTAAAGCAAGAAAAAGAACACTTTGGAACTTGTTTTAGAGTTAGAGTTATTTTCATGTCCCTAAGTCCCCCTACCACTAAAGGAATGATGGGCATCAGTGGAATAGGAATGTACCTCTGATCTAGAAGATATTTCTAGCCTCAACTGAAGTTAGGTTTTTGTCTGAGTCCACAGCAAGAAAATAGTTTTGCTGAGAAAGATAGAAGATTTTTCGTTATGTTTCTGTGTCAAGAGCCAAGAGTCATTTCTTCAGGTTCTACTCGTCTGCCGTGACAGCAAGCCCCTGAGATGGGCTGCCTAGGTAGGAGGAAGACATGATATATTGGATGGAGAACATTTCAGCTCAGAGGAAGCAACAGCTGGCTTTGTGCTCTGCCTCCCATGCTCCTGGCTCACTCATGTTCATCTTAGGCTACATGGATGCTTCTATGCATGACACCCATATCCAGGTGCCCGCCTTTTTCTCTCCATTTTTCTGTAGTCAAGTGGGGAGGTCCTTTGGACATACTCAACCAACAAAGGATGGAAGTTGGTGGATAAATGTTCTAGCCTCCCAACCTTTGGAGAAACCATTCTGAGGGTGTTCTACCTGTTTCCCCAGAGGCTCTTCAGTGAGACTGAGCCCTGGTTGCCCAGAGCAACCAGTAGCTCTATAACACACCTTGTTTTCCCCTTTCCTTCTTCTCAGTTCTGTACTGTTTCCTGAAATCACTTCCTAAATAAATAACCTGCAACCTAAGCTTCACTTCAGGCTCTACTTCTAGGCAAAACCAACTAAGTTAGATGGAGCGTGGGATGAAAAGAGGAGAAAAAGATGTGCCAGCCCTCGTTTATCCAACTTTGGTTGCCCAAGAACATTAATAGCCATAAAACATTTCCCTTGGTATATTAAACCAACAGTTTTTGAAAAAAAAGGGCAACTATATATATATATATATATATATATATATATATATATATATATCAGAGTGGGGGTGAGTACTGTTTCATGCAACTTCAGTTTCAGAGAGATGTGTGTGTGTGTGTGTGTGTGTGTGTGTGTGTGTGTGTGTTGAGAGAACAGGGTCACAATGTATAATGTACTTCTTCCTATAGCTTGGAGTCCAAAAAGCTAGAAAACCACTGATCAAGAGGATACCACATAAGTTCTGATTCTGCTACAGCAGAATTACCCAAACATTTATGAAAGAATTTTAAAGACGTGGAAAATGACTTATGTTGGGGACTGAGCATGGCGGAGGGAGAATTACAAAACGTGGAATACAGTATGACCTCAACTATGTCAGAGAAGAACTACGAAGCAGAGGACCAGAGTCATTCATTCATTTCCAGCTTTATCCAAAGTGGTACATTCCTAAAACACCATGAGTAATAAAAAGGCACTTAATTTAAAATGAGTGTGCTCACATGAAATAAGGGAAGACCAGGAGATACAGGGCAGGGACCCAGTAGGTCTTGTTCCATAGTGCCTAGAGTCCTGTTCGCTGCATAGAAGACAAGAATGATTTGTTGGATGAAAGAATGGAAGTTAAGGGGGCACATGTTCACAAATCCTAATCTTAGAAGCACACAGCCTTTCCTGGCCCCAGGGAGGAGGGGGAGGCTGACTGATGGCCCTGCTTTATGCAGCTCCAACAGCTGTATACCTTCCAGCATTTGCTGTGGCCTCCCGGGCACTCCAGACCCTGCAGTTGCCACAGATCCTGCTGTCATCATCCATTTAGGAGACGATTCTGTGTGTCTGCTTTGAAAAACATGTTAATTTTTTTCACTGTGTCATTGAAAAAGCAGTGTAAATTAATTGTTAATAAGGTGAATGGAAGGCATATATGACAACATGTTGATCATGGTTTCTTCTGGATAATGGGGTTATGGGGGCACCAAGATTAACAGAGATTTAAAAGCCAAGCCCTGGGGGCGCCTGGGTGGCTCAGTGGATTAAGCCGCTGCCTTCGGCTCAGGTCATGATCTCAGGGTCCTGGGATCGAGCCCCGCATCGGGCTCTCTGCTCCGCAGGGAGCCTGCTTCCTCCTCTCTCTCTGCCTACTTGTGATCTCTCTCTGTCAAATAAATAAATAAAATCTAAAAAAATAAGAAAAAAGCCAAGCCCTGTGTTATACTACCTAATAGACCTGTATTTTATTCCTATGACCACCCAAGAAAATGGGTATTGTTATCCTTCTATGACAGAGGAGGAAATTCTTAATATTAATAATAGCTAATAGTTATTGAGCAATAACTATGTACCAAAAATCAATGCTGAAAGCTTTATGTACATAATCTCATTTAATTCAACAATCTTGTGAAGGAATTACATTTATTTTCCCATTTTACAGGTGAGGAAAAGCAAGGCTTTAGGGAGGATACTTGTGAAGAAAGAGTGAATGAACACAGCTAGTATGATTGCTTGCTCCTTGCTGTCTCTAAGGGAATTGTGATTGACCCTTACTTAGCCAACCCCTGGGAATGTGGCCCTTGGTGAGTTTTTTTACACTGATAATTAGTGATTTTGCTATATACACCTGGAGCAATGAACCATGTCCTCCTGGTTTGTCAGATTGTTTTGAATTAGTGTCAAGATGGATGATGTACACCTGATCTCATTGTTGGGGCCTGTGTTTTGGTAGCCATGGGGGATCGTACAGTGGGATCTGCCTGTGCTATCAGCCCCTACATAAAGGCCTTGGACCTTGAGACTCAAAGAGGTTTCCCGGGCCAGGGACATTCGGTACATGTCCATATGCTTCTCTGCCAGAGGGAAAAACACATCCTTTGTGTCCTTAGATGAGGAAGAGCTTTGGAGGCCTGTGCCTGGTCTCTTTGAATTTGAAAGATGCATACCTTTTTCCTGGTGCCTTTGCTTTGTATTCTTTGCTACCAACAACATTACCAAACTGCTACTGGATCTTGTAAGTTTTCACTGAGTGAAACACTACCCAAGACCATGCAACTAAAAGGTGGTAGAAATGAATTCCAGCCCCAATAGCCTGACTTCAGGCTTGCTTCCCTAACCCTTGTGTTCCACGGCTAGCACATGGTAGGTCCTTCACTGAAAATTGGTTCTATTATTATTGTGATATACTTCACTTTCTAAATTTTCTTTGATGAATAAACATTATTTGATAATCAAAAGGAGAGAAAGCTTGGAAAAGTCTTTGGTTAGGAGATAGAAAGAAAAGGAGTCCTAAAGGAAATAGACTACAAGAAAGTAAATTAGCATGGTATATACAGCTAAGTGAAGGAGCAGTAAGGATAAGTGCAAGACAGTTTTCTTTGTCCCTAAGATTTTATTTATTTATTTGACAGAGATCACAAGTAGGCAGAGAGGCAGGCAGAGACAGAGGGGGAAGCAGGCTCCCTGCTGAGCAGAGAGCCTGATGCAGGGCTTGATCCCAGGGTTGTGGGATCATGACCTGAGCTGAAAGCAGAGGCTTAACCCACTGAGCCACCCAGGCACCCCAAGTGTAAGGCAGTTTTACAGGAGAAAATCCTGCTCTTGGCATAGGCAAAAATGTATTGGATAGGATACACAAAATACAAACCATAAAAGGAAAAACTGATAAATTGGACCTTATCATTAAAACTTTCTGCTCTGGGCGCCTGGGGGGCTCAGTGGGTTAAGCCTCTGCCTTCGGCTCAGGTCATGATCTCAGGGTCCTGGGATCGAATCCCAAATCGGGCTCTCTGCTTGGCAGGGAGCCTGCTTCCTCCTCTCTCTCTGCCTGCCTCTCTGCCTACTTGCAATCTCGCTCTGTCAAATAAATAAATAAAATCTTTAAAAAAAATTTCTGCTCTGTTAAGACAGCAAGTAAATGAGAGGACAGCTCACACACTGGAAGAAAATATTTGTAATAAATATATCTGACAAAGAGCTGCTATCCAGTATACATAAAGAAGTCCTACAACTTAATATCAAGAAAATAGTAGAAGTGGGTAAAATATTTGAACAGATACTTCCCAAAAGAAGATGTAAATGTAGGAATGGAAAATAAGCACAAAAAAGATTCTTGATATGATCTATCACTAGAGAAAAGCAAATGAAAATCACAGTGAGACATGCATAGGCATCCACTACAGTGGCTAAAGTAAGACCGACAGTGGAGAACAACTAGAATTCTTTTTTTTATTTTAAATTTATTTTGTTTTTATTTGACAGAGAGAGAGATCGCAAGTAGGCAGAGAGAGAGAGAGGGAGGAGGAAGCAGGCTCCCCGCTGAGCAGAAAGCCTGATGCGGGGCTCGATCGCAGGACCCTGGGATCATGACCTGAGTCCAAGGCAGAGGCTTTAACCCACTGAGCCACCCAGGTGCCCCAACAACTAGAATTCTTATACATTGCTATGGAGAATGCAACCGGTTTGGAAAAACAGCTTGGCAGTTTCTTGAAAATGTATGTACTCTATAATGCAGCACTTCCACCTCTAAATATTTCCTCCTCCCAAATGCTAACATATATCCACCCAAATATTTGTATATTAGTGTTCACAGCTTTATTCATAACCACTAAAACCTGAAAACAACCCAAATGTCCATCAGCAGATAAATGGGGAAAGGAATTGTGGCTCCTCAATTCAGTGGAATGCTACCCAGCAATAAAAGGAAACAAACTTGCTACACACAGCAACATGGATCAACCTCAAGGACATCAAGTTGAGCAGAAGAAGTTGACACAGATGAATGCCTATTATATGACTGACTATATTGAAATGAAATTCCTGTGGTTGCCTTGGGATCTTTTGGAATGAATGGAAATGTTCTAAAGCTTAATTGTGGTGGTAGTTATGAGTATATACGTTTGTCAAAACTCAACATTAAGTCCATGCTTAAAATGGGTGCATTTTATTGAGTATAAGTTTTGACTCAATATTGTTGATTCAAAAATATATAAAGCAGCTCTTCCATCCAGCAACTGTGGCTCCTGCTCCAACTCTGACCAGTTGAGTCTGGGGGTGGACTCAACAGCCCCCCAGCCTCACATTGGTATTGGATGCAAGAGCCTTAAGAGTATTATGCAAGAGTACTTAAGAGTACTTAAGTAAGAAATCAGCCCACATTGGGGACATCTGAGCAAAGGCTGGGCAACTACTTTTCCAGAACAAAAAGCAAACTCATGCATCAGAAGAGGTGTATTAATTAAACACACCACAAGGATGTGGCTGCAGGCATACCAGAACCTGGTCAGATAAAACAGTTGAAGGAATTTCTTGGAACCTCCAATAAACTTATAGAAACCTGCTTTGGGGACTGTGCTAAAGACTTCACAACAACAGAAGAAAAACCTGAAGAGAACACCTGTTCAGAACATTGCTGACAGAAATATTTTTTTTTAATTTTTAAAGATTTTATTTATTTATTTGACACACAGAGAGAGAGATTGAGAACAAGTTGGGGGAGCAACAGGCAGAGGGAGAGGGAGAGGAAGGCTCCCCACTGAGCAGGGTGCCAGATGTGGGGCTCGATCCCAGGACCCTGAGATCACGACCGGAGCCGAAGGCAGATGCCTAACTGACTGAGCCACCCAGGTGCCCTGAAAGAAAGATTTTTAAATGACACAAAGACTATCCAGGAGATTCCAGGAAAATCATATTCAGGGGAATGAAGCCTTAGCAGCCAAAGCAGTGAATGTCCTGATGGCTGGAGCCCTGGTGAAAGACTGCCAGTGGCTGTTACTCTAGAAGTGAGGATTTGTCTGACAGAATCCCCTGAAAGCAGTAGCCACCATGTGAAACTGTCTGTCATGACTGTTTGGAAAGTTGAAACCACTGGAGAAACAAAATTGTTATTTACTAGAAATAATCGAATAGAAGGTCTCATTCTTCAGTGAAAATAATAAGATGCAACATTTGTTGAGACCTTGAGATTCAGTAGCTTGGTCACTTGATTAGAGAAATAATTTCTAGGGGCACCTGGAACACTCAGTCAGTTGCGTATCTGACTCTTGATTTTGGCTCAGGTCTTGATCTCAACGTCATGAGATTGAGCCCCACATCAGGCTCCGTGCCCAGTGGAGAGTCTGCTTGAGATTCTCTTCCTCTCCCTCTGCCCCTCCCTTGTTCCTTCCCTCTCTCTCTCTCAAATAAATCACTCTTAAACAAATAATTTGTTTTATTAAGAAATTATTAAGAAATGTATATAAGCTAGTTTTATTGAAAGAGGAATGGTTCATTTTTTCAAATGTTGCAGAAAGGCAGAGAGAAGATAACTGGAAAAGGACCACTGGATATATCAATTGGTGGTGACTAAGAGTTTCAAGATTACAAATTCAATAGGCCCCGGGGGTCAGATATCAAACTGTTGTATGTGAGAAAGGAACACTTGACATGTAAAACAAACTGGGATGCTTTTGCTCCATGGAGCCCAAGATGTCAAGCTCATATGCAACATCTGCTAACCATAGCAATAGCTCCCAAGCTGCTGAAATCTGAAACCCAGAAATCTAATCAAGGAACCTATCATACTGTTTATTAAAGATACTTTGTGACCTCAAGTAAAGGAATGTAAAGATTCTCTTCATCACTGTAAGGATTTATTTGGTGGTTTTGTTTTAAAACACACACACACACACACACACACACACACACATACACAACAAAACACAAAGCATTATTTATCTGTTCAGCCTCCTTTGGATTCTTCTCAGTTCTTGGTAGAAGGCTTTCCCTCCCACTGGCCTGAGAGGACTTCCTCTCACATTGGGATAAGTTTCCTCATTTATCTTTTCATGCTCTACAGTTCTCCTACTCTGTACCAGGACCATGGAGCCTCCTCCAATTAAAAGCTCTCCCCTACCTGTACAGGGAATTCTACCACAGCCCAGCCCTGAAAGCACTATTCTTCTGCATGCATTTTCTTTTTTAATTTTTTTCAAATTAACATATAATGTACTATTGGTTTCAGGGTACAGGTCTGTGAATCATCCGTCTTAAACAACTCACAGCACTCACCATAGCACATACCCTCCCCAATGTCCATCGCGCAGCCACTTTCAAGCACTCCCTTATCACTGCCTTCCCCTTGCCTTTACCCAGGGCTCCCAAAACTCACAGTGATTTCTCCAATCTCTTTTCGGCACCAAAGCTGCCAAACTTCTCAAGTTAGTCAAACCCTTCAGTCACTCTTTCCAGATCATACTTTCCCACAATCTGGCTTTCTTCTCTGCCCTAAGAACCTCCCTTGTGCCAAATCCAGTAGGATTTTACAGACATACTCTCCCCAAGCTTTCTACAATGTGATGTGGGGGGTCTAACTCTATCCTTATTAAATGTCCTTTTTGGGCTTCTGAGAAACCATTACTCCCAGTTTCCATGATAGTGTTCCACCCATTTCCTTCCTCCACTAAATCTTCTGACCAATCATTTTATTTTTATTTATTTTCTTTTTAGAGAGGGAGAAGGTGAAGGGATGGCAGAGGGAGAGGGATAGGGAGAGAGAGAATCTTAGGTAGGTGTTATGCCCAGTGAAATGCAGGGCTTGATCTAACAACCCTGAGATCAGGACCTGAGCTGAAATCAAATCTGACTCTTAACCAACTGAGCCCCCTAGGCACTCTTCTGACCAATCAGTTTAGATGTTCCCTCAAGCATTCTGCAATGTTCCCTTCTCCCCACCCTCCTTCTGAGGCAGCACACCTCAAACTCTAATGAGGATAGGACTTACCTGAGACTCCTGTTCAAAAGAAGATTCTGATTCAGCAGGTACCCAATGTAGCCCGAGATCCTGCATTTCTTTTCTTTTTTTAAAAGATTTTATTTATTTATTTGATAGAGGGAGAAGGAACACAAGCAGCGAGAGTGGGAGAGGGAGAAGCAGGCTTCCCACTGACCGGGAAGCCCGATGTGGGGCTCGATCCAAGGACCCTGGGATCATGACCTGAGCCAGAGGCAGACGCCTAATGACTGAGCCACCCAGGCGCTGAGATCCTGCACTCTGAACAAGCTTCCATAGGAGGCTGAAGCTGTTGGTCCAGAGCCAGGCTAAGTATCACAATCTCAGAGAACAGAGCCTACATTAGATTGAACACGTCAAAAACAACACCACCCAATGTGTTTAGTCCAATACGAAGTCCTCTGAGTCACAATTTCAGTTCCACAAAAATCAGCATTCAATGAGGATCATCTATAACTTTATTATTTAATTTTTTAAAAAATATTTTATTTATTTGACAGAGAGAAATCACAACTAGGCAGAGAGGCAGGCAGAGAGAGAGGAGGAAGCAGGCTCCCCGCGGAGCAGAGAGCCCGATGTGGGATTCGATCCCAGGACCCTGAGATCATGACCTGAGCCGAAGGCACCCCTATTATTTAATTTTAACCCACTGAGCCACCCAGGCGCCCCTATTATTTAATTTTTTAAGAAAAAGCAGTTTCCCTCAATATAGTAAAGATAAATAGGGAGCGTAAGCCTCAAATGTTGCAGAAAATTAGAGTTAGTTTTCCATTAGTAAAGGTACAAAGAGAAGGTCAAACTAGATGAGGAGGGAGGAGAGGGAGAGTTCTACCTAATCCTCAGCCTGGAAGGCACCTGAAACGCAAGAGTTTTTCCCAGAATATGTATTGATCACCAAGTGACAAGAAGATTCAGTCACTCTCACTTCTGAATAAACCAAACTTACATCCCCTCACGTATGATTGTTCGATTGCATCCACTGCCTTTCTTCAGAGATTGTGCTCTTCAACGGGCATTTGATTTTAGATTCATCCTCCCAGACCCATTCAGCTAAACCAGTAATTCAACCTTGATGTGATGTCAATGATCACCCAGGAAGATAACAGTCACGGTCCTTCCATGGCACAAAGCTTTGAAAGGCTGGCTTCTTTCATTTCTTTTCCTCCTGTGTATTAGGAAGATTTCTGCCACAGTGGGAGAATTCATTCAATAGCATGATTTGGGCTTGGTGATTAGGAGATGCCTAAGCTGCACTTTGTTATTTAATCACTTACAAAAAAAAGGGCCATTTATTGCTCCTGGTACTTTAGCAATAGCAGACATTGGATTTCAAATCTCCTGTGAGTTCACTGAAATTATGCTCCGAAGAGAATAAGGTGGCATTAGAATACAGAATATTTGGGAGCAATTTCTTGATGAAAGGCCTTACCTACTAAGGATATTATTTCAGGCAACTGAAAAATAAAGACTGAATTATAAAGCGATTTGTGTCAAGATGCAAGTAATAACTACTGAAATAACAAATGAATGTAGTATTATCACTGCTATTGAAATGAGTCAAAATTAATTCACAGTGAACTATATTTCTAAAGATGGAAAGAATTTGTGGGTTTACTATCATGAACCCCCAACAGTAGATGTTAACATTTTTCAAATACTAAATGCAAATATTCAGGTAATTAAACAAGGTCAGAAGAGGATAGGGCACAGAAATTCTCCTTTTAAGTTCATCAAGCAAAACCTGACACCGTTTGAGTTATCTGATTGAGAGTAATTAATTGTAGGCAGAGATGAAGTCAGACTTGATCTTACAGTAACAGAACATTTCTCTTTCTGTTCCCGTGTTCTGAGCAATTCATCTGAGGAGAGATCACAGGCTTGGGAGAGGTATTGATTAAAGCACACCAGGAGAGGAAGTATATCTTTTTTCATCAGTAAATCTCCACTTGATTCACACAATGACAAATCTGTATTTTCATATTTCAGAGACCTAAGTGTAAGAGCACAAATGGTCCAAGCATTGTCCTATTCATGCTTCCTGTCATCACCAGAGTCCCTGTGGGAGCCGTGTGGCTGAAGGAGGCATGGGAATTGCAGTAAAACACACCAGGGTGCAAGCCTTGGTGAAACCATCTGCTGACTCTGCATTTCCTTAGCCTCTGAGAGATACAGTCGACACAAATGGAGTTAATATTACCTAATCCTTAGAATGATGAGGGTTCAACAAGTGAACAAACACAAAGCACTTAGTCTGGTCAATAAAGGGTGGCTGCTGTTGTCATCGGGATCACTTCAATGCTTCATAATTACCATGCTGAACACCTACCATGGTCCTCCACTGCCTGCGGAATAAAGTCCAGTGTAGACCCACAGGCAACACTTCCAGATTAGTTCCGCTTCCACCCCAAACTAGCTAACTCACTGAGCCCTGAGCATCTTCTGGGCTTTCCTCTTGGTTTATGCACTCAGTCAATTTTTCCTTAGTTTATTTCTCAAATATTATTGAGGAACGATTATGCAACAGATACTGAGTAAGTGCTAAGGTTCCAAAGGTTAATAAGACACAGTCCTTACCCCCAAAGTGGGTCCAGTAGAACAGAGAGCTGTGTGTGTAAGTGTTTATGATGCAAAGGGAAAGCTGCTGTACAAGACAGAGTGCTATGAGAGCACAGAGAAGGAAACATTTAATTCAGATCTCATTTTTTTCCCTTATCCTCAATGTCCTCCTCTATTTCTATTGTATAAATCTTATTCAACAACAGTTCCAAACATTGATCTCTTCAGCACTCACTATGTGCTTACTGGATGCTTAGTCCCATGCTCTGGGCTGAACAGCATTTAGAAAGGGTATTTTACATCTCTGAGTTGCTGCTTCTTTATTTTCTGTCCTATATTCTCTTATATTCTCAATCATGCCATCCTGTGTCTCTACCTCCCAATTTCTTGTGTTCCTTGAAATCCAGGATTGGGTCTTCTTGGATGAGTGCCCACAGCTGCTAACGTAGCTGAGGCAGATAGTAGATGATCAATACAAGTTTATTTATTGCTTCTAAGTCTAAATATCAAATTAAGTTTGAGGTTCAAACTAAATTGTTTGAGAATGTTTAAAAGTACTGAACTGATTAAAAAAGATGTGTAACAGGGGCGCCTGGGTGGCTCAGTGGGTTAAAGCCTCTGTTCGGCTCAGGTCATGATCCCAGCGTCCTGGGATCCAGCCCCGCATCGGGCTCTCTGCTTAGCGGGGAGCCTGCTTCCTCCTCTCTCTCTGCCTGCCTCTCTGACTACTTGTGATTTCCGTCTGTCAAATAAATAAAAAATCTTAAAAAAAAAAAAAGATGTGTAACATAGGCTATTGGTAGTGGATACCTGAACAAAAGAGATGGAGTGGATTCTGGGTAGGTACCAATGAGTTCAGCCATATACCTCTGCCATGCTACTTTTTTTTTTTTTTAAGATTTTATTTATTTATTTGACGGAGAGAAATCACAAGAGAGGCAGGCAGAGAGAGAGGAAGGGAAGCAGGCTCTCCGCTGAGCAGAGAACCAGATGCGGGACTCGATCCCAGGACCCTGAGATCATGACCTGAGCTGAAGGCAGCGGCTTAACCCACTGAGCCACCCAGGTGCCCCTGCCATGCTACTTTTAATATAGGATGATTGGTTCCATTGTTTGACATTGAACATGTTTTGTCCCAACATCTACGAATAAGATAATGTCACCAGGACGACATTCACATTAATGAATTTTCATCTTCAAAGAACTGATCCACATTTTCCTGGCAAATGCTATTATGATCATTTAAATCCTTGATAAATTTTCTATATACGATAGTGAAACCATTTCCATTTTTTGTTTTATACTCCCATTTTTAATTTACTGAAGTTATTTTCATTGGAATCAGTTCTCCTTTATGTAAAATTTCCAACAGAGGTTTGATTCATCATTCAAAGTTTTGTCCATATGAAACTTTACTGATTATATTTTTGCCACTCTGGGTTTTCTTTTGTTGCCCTCATTTTTATTAATTCCAATTTTATCTGGGTCAAATTGGACAGACCTAAATGTTATTAAGAAGGTCTAATGACTAGAGTTTTATCTTATGTTGATAATTTCTATGAGTCTAATTTTCCATGTCAATTTTTAGCTTTCAGTATCATCAAGAAGGTATCATTCCTCAGCAAGCTTTGTGCTTTTTATAAAAAATTTTATTTGTGAACAGCATTAGCCATTGTCAGCTGGTTATTTCTCAATAGTCCAATGTTTGCTAGTGATCTGGTCAAATTGTCCTTGGGGTGAAAATGGCAGAGTCCAAATGGTACTGTCAATGGAGAAGGATCATAATTTCCTGCTTCAGAGGTCGCATATTAGGGATGCAATAGTTTCTCCTTTCTACTCTTATAATACAAACACCCTCTGGAAGAATCAGATGTTAAAATATCAGTTGAGGAGAGGCAAGTAACCAAGAGTATCTATTCTGTAAGACTGCCAGGATTCAAACTCTATTTCTATCATTTACTAGCTGTGTGATTTTTGACAGCTTACTTACTGATTTAAGCCTCAGTTTCCTCATTTAAAAATTAGAATTGTGATTTTTTTTTTTTTTTTTGAAAGAGCGAGCAGGCATGAGAGAGCAGGGCAGAAGGAGAAGAAGAGAATCTTAAGCAGGCTTCATGCCCAACACAGGACTTGATCCCACGACCCTAAGATCATGACCTGAGCTGAAATCAAGTGTTGGATGTTCTACCAACTGAGTCACTGAGACCCTCCTAGAATTGTGAGGATTAAATGAATTTATAGGCTCAGAACAATACCTGGCACAAGTAAAATTTGACCCAAATAAAATTAAAAAATAACGACACAAGTAAAAATTAAGTTCCATTATTACTGTTATTCAGAATGATTGCTTCAATGTCCTCCTAAAATATCATCTCATATCTTTGTTTGTGCCTCAGTTTCCTCTCCTAAAAAATGGGCCTATTACTAGTACCAACCTCATAGGGCTATTGTACAAATGAATGTAGAATACAGGGCTTAGAACAAGTGCTTCACCCTGGGACAGGCTGAAGGGGTATATAAGTGCTTTTTGCTGTTATTGTTTTTTTTTTTTTTTCACCTTCAGGTGAGTGAGTTTACAGCATCCCAAGAGCTAATGTCCATAGAGAATATTATAGAGACGATGTAAGTTGTTTAGGGCCCCAAGATATGAAAGGGGGCCACCAAATAAGTACAAAAATATATTAAAAGCAAAAGGGAGCTATGCAGCTATTTAAAATGATAATCTACAATAATGTAAGCCTCATAAGGGTAGGGATTTCTGTCCTTATTGTTCCCTGCTTATGTATCCAGAATCTAGAATAGTGACTAGTAAGTACATCTTAGGCAGTCAATAAATATTTGTTGAATGAATGAATAAAAGAATATGAAGACTGTGTGGCAACACAGAAAGTGTTTCTTATATGGTATTAAGTAAATAAAGCAAGATATAAAATTATGTTATACTATGATCACAATTTGCAGAAATAATCATGGTTATGGTGACCACTAGACAGTAAGGTATAGAACTGAAAATAGTTGTGTTGTTACACTGTCTTGATTTAGTTGTCTTTTTACAAGGTAAAGGCAAAAAGATCCTAAAGAAATATTATGGCCATGTCACTCCTTTTAAGTCCAATTATAATCATACAAAAAAAATGCATTGGGACCCTTGATTATTTTTCTACTTTCTGATTTCAAGAGAAAAGCACAAAGGTACGTAGACATAAATGGAATACATGTGAAGTATATCAGACAGAGACACAGACACACAAATACTCCTTCAGATTATATCTTGAGCTGATTACCCATTCAACACAATCTCCTAGATCATCTACAACTACCATACAGCACAATGAGTATTTATGTTTATAATGATCTTTCTGGGACACTACAAGGACTTCGATCATCAAACAAAGATTCAATTACACCTACCACCCTACACTTTCTAAGGCATTAAAGAGGCTAATACATTTTAGAAAGATTTTTCTATGGAAAGATGTGAGCAAAGGGTGTCGGGTTAATTTTTAGTTAACCAGAAAACTTAATTAACCGGAATGACACATCCCCTGAACATTCCCATTAAATGAGGTTTTATTGTACTTTGATTTCTGAAATCTTTGTCCAGCTTCTCCCTATTAATAGTGGCCGGTGGAAAAGATATAGTTCTTGAGTCAGACTGCTTAGGGAAGATTAGATTGGTCTCAGTCTTAAAAACAAAAAGACAGCAGGTGAAAAAAAAAATCACAGACTCTTGAATGGTTCTCTGACTATGCTGGACTTTGACCCTTAGATAGGCTGAATGAAAGAATCAGCTCAGTAAGAGAGAAAACAGGAGTTTGGGGTCTTATAGTTTCTATTTAAAGTTATATTAGTGTTATAAGTCTCATTTTGAAAAAATATATATTAGCCATTAAAAATTAATTTATTTTTATTTGTTTTCCAGATTAATGGCCCTTCTAATATAGAAAATTGAATGAGGACTTAGTTATTTCATTTGCAAAAGCTAATTGAAGCACATATTTATGAAATTAGACATGGAGACGTGAACCACTACCACCCACTCAACCACAACGAGAATGATTTTTTTACTTATGAGGCAGGATAAAAGAAGAGAAATTAATATGCATGCAGTAATTCCTTCACCCTCCTTCTCAATCCTGCCAGTGCCTCTTAAGGAGTCTGGGTCTTTTGTGATGATAATAGAGATAATGGGCAGAGTTGAAAATCTCAGAGTTGGAAGTTAGATGAGAGCAGAGGCCTCGTGCACTAGATTTTGTGCTTTTTAAAATACTAACTTTTAAACTGAGCAATGTTTGCATGCATGCAAATAGATTAGGACAATTATTTTTAAAGACTTTATAATAAATCTGCAGTCCTTCAGGGTTCCCCTTCCTCCCATTCCCAGTGGCAGGCTTCCTCCCAAGGTGTCCACCGTGTTCCAAAGAAGCAAATCCCAACACACAAGTCAACACTGCTTGTGTCATGTTTGCTAGTACATCGATGGCCAAATCAGCTCACACCGCCAAGCCTACGGCCAGTGTGGGGAAGGATACATAGGGCAGGCAAAATGAGAAGGGTCCTTTCGTTACCATAATAATCAACAACACATGTCCAAACAATATGACTCTCTCTTTTTGGTAATAATTCCTACCCTCCTAACTCGAAGTTGAAATTCACAGAGCTGAATATTTTTATGGCTCTGTTTCACATTGAGTGCGATCTTCTCAGTAATGCCTGAGGGCTTCTCCACTCACAATGTACAACAAAAGTTCCTGTCCCATTCCCCATCTTTCTCTCTGCCTCTCACACACTGAAGTAGTCTCCCTGTATTTGTTTTCTCCTGTTGCTGTAACAAATGACCACATGGGAGTGTGACTTTTCAAAGCCACCACTGACTATCTGTAGGTCAGAAGTCGAGGGGCCTTGGCTGGGTGCACTGCTGGGTGCCAAGCTTCAATCAGAATGTCAGGAGCCTGGGCTCTTACTGGGACATTCTGGGGGAGAATCCAGTTCCAGCCCATTCATGCTGGTTGAGCATTGGGGTCAGAGCTCTAGGAGGGACCAGTGTTTGTTCTCAGCTTCCAGGTTGATCACATTCCTTGGCTCATGGTCCCCTACATCTTCAAAACCAACAATTGCAGAGCAAGCCCTTCTCAACCTTCTCATTTCTCTGACCTCTCCTTCCACGCCATCTTTCCTGATTCCCTTCTGCCTTCTTCCCAGTTTAAGGGCCAAAGTGATTACATTGGGCCCACTTGGAAAATCCAAGATGCTCTTCTTCTTAGTAGCCTTAATTCTATTGCAAAGTTCTTCATAGCAATCCTCGAATTAGCGTTTGACTGAATAAACAGGACCAGAATTTTGGGAGGAAATCCTGACAATTTTGCCTACCATACCCCTACAAGTCTCTTTCCTTTCTTATCCTCATAAAAATTTCTCTAAAATCCAGTGCTAGGTGGTGAAATGAAGATGTTTCTCCTGCTTACTTTTAAAATAATCCCAGAACACAAAAAGAATAATAAAGTAAAACAAACTCTGTTTTTTAATTAAACTATAGGAAATACCTTTCCTATCACAATATACGGATAGAGAAAGCGGATGGAAGAATTGTAAATCACTTAACAGAGAAGATAAAATGTAAATTTAGTGTTGATGAGAAACAAGCCAATTTGCCTCACAGAAGTCTCAGGAAGGGTCATGAACTCAAGGTACCTGAGGGTGAAAAGAGGTAGCAGAGTTACTGATATTTGGGGTTCCTCAGTGAAAGTTCCAGTTCACCTCCTGACCCATCTACAGGAAGCTTGCCAGTGGTCATAGGCCACTCATGCACCCAGAAGTTCCAGCCAACTTTCTACAGTTTGACTATTTGATACAAACAAGGAGCCAAGGATCATCAGACTGTTGTAAGGACAAAGACCAAATCAGACCAAGCAAAACAAGAAACAAAACAAAACAAAAGAGAAAACCCAGGGGAAACTCAAAGAAACAGAAGAAAATTCAAAAGTAAATTTAATTAATATTCTTAGAGAGAGACAAGAAATGATTTCCGTAAAATAAGAAGAGCAGATCATAAGAGGAAGAATCAGAAAATAAGAACCTCTGATAAGTTAAAAATATATTTAATAGAAATGAGAAAGTTAATACATGTCTTGAAAGAGGAAGCCTAGGAAATCTCCCAGAAAATGATTACATTGAGTAGAGAGGTAGAACAGAGAAGATAAGCATATTCAAAATCATTATAAATAAACATAAAATATTTGAACAATAGGGTTCCAGAAAGGGAGAAAAGGATGAAGGAAGGGGGGGGGGGGAGGGCTGTTAATAAGAGAAGAGAACAAGTTTCTCAGATGTAAGGACTAGGAAAGTTCCACCCATGTGTTTAGCACCATGAATGAAAAAAGACCTAACTGATAGGCATGATTGTGAAATTTTAGTAAATCAGAAAAAAGAAAAGATTCTGAAAAAATTAGGCCACATTCAAAGATCAGGAATCAAGTCATTACTGGTCCTCTCAACAGCTAGAGGAGAAACTCACAAAGAATAGAGCAATGCCTTCAAATGACCGAGGAGAAAATAATTTTCCACCTCATATTCTGCACCCAGACTATCAATCAAATATAAGGATAAAGTAAAGACATTTTTAGACTTACAGTGTTTAAAAACAAAAATTTCTTTGTTCACCTTTTCTCAGAGTATTATTGGAGTAACAAGTCATCCTGCCCCCCCCCCCCCACCACCAAATATATATACCCATCTCTGCGCAATAGGGAAATAAACTAAGAAGGAGTAATCCAGGAAACAGGAAATGCAACAGAGAAGCAAAGATAATTTCCAAGATGCTGGCATGGGAGGCCCCAAGCGTGAAGCTGGGAAAAGACCTAAAGAGCAATTGTTGTACCTAGATTACAACAGAGGGCTTCTGAAAGGGTTTCTTCAATAAAACCCCAAACCAAAACAAAATAGAAGAGGAGGAGTGACACATTTTCTGACAGATTTGACTGTGTAGAAAACAGTAACTAAGGGGTATTTTATAAAACAGAGTTACAGTGTGTAGGAAGACATCAACTATTAAAAAAAACTCAGGTGGTTTTAATAGAAATAATTTTTAAATTTCAGGAATAGTTTAAAGAAAGTAAGTGCAATCTGAGTACAATTCTTGACTCTGTAGCTAATGATACAAATAAAACCCCCACAGGTGGCTTTAATAAAAGGTAGAGATATGATTATATTTTGGGCTGGTGGGGGGGGCAAGAGGAAGTAGAAGTGATAAAACCAATAAAAGGCATAAGTGTTAAAAACTGAGGGGACCACAAGACATGGCTGATGAAGTGGAAAGTACTAGAGGAAGTTGCCTCCCAGGATCTGGAGGGCAATGGTGGGTGGTGGATGGGGGAAGGAGGGCCAAGGGGCCACAGGCTTATTACTGACTTTCAGAAATAATTATCTCAGGGGTGCCTGGGTGGCTCAGTGGGTTAAACCTCTGCCTTCGGCTCAGGTCATGATCTCAGGGTCCTGGGATTGAGCCCCGCATTAGGCTTTTTGCTCAGCGGGGAGTCTGCTTCCCCCTCTCTCTGCCTGCCTTTCTGCCTATTTGTGCTCTGTCTGTCACATAAATAAATAAAATCTTTAAAAAAAAAGAAATAATTATCTTTTTGTTTAATTTTTAAATTTTTGTTAAGCGTTTTAATTTATTATTTATTTGAAGAGAGAGAGAGCGTGAGGGGTGGTGGGGAGGGAAAAGGGAAAAGCAGACTCCCCGCTGAGCAGGGAGCCCAACATGGGCCTGGATCCCAGGATCCCAAAATCATGACCTGAGCTGAAGGCCGATGCTTGACTGACTAAGCCACCCAGGTGCTTCAGAAATAATTATCTTTTTAAATTTGTTTGCATATAAACATTGGTAAACTTAAAATTACTATTTTAATTTTTTTAATTACTATTTAAAACCCCACACAATCCAGTCCACAAGGTCTTTCCTCTCATCAAAAGTTGAGCAACCTTTTCATCCTCTCTAGTCTTCATGTAAAATTGGAGGGTGGGATTAGGTAATATCTAAGCTCCTTTCATTTCTAGGATTTTGATATTTTGTCTCCAATATCCCTCAGAAGTATGTAAACTTCTACATCAAAGTAGCCTTTTCTTGAACCCTTCCTCCTCTCTGAGTGCTTTCTTCCCTGCCCAGCCAACTCCTACTCAACATGTAAAGCCCAGCTAGGGTGTTACTTCATGCAAAATGCATTACATGGAACAAATGTTAACTGGGGGCTCATCATGTTCCATCTCCTGCCTCTCCACTTACATTGCTTACTCCTCTGTCTACCATCCTCCTGTAGCACCTTGCCCTCACCTCTCTTGGAGCCCTTATTAGAGTGTATTATAAGTATTTGTCAATATATCTCTTCCCTATGATCACATGTTGGTTCCCTGGATCAGTGAGACCACAAAGAAAATGTGGGTCTTATTGGAGTGATCCAATACTGGCTTCAGGCCTTAGAGATAATGATGAATTTCCAGAACTGTGTTGGTGAAGTCTCAAAGGCCTCTTGATCTTTAGTTATTTCCAATCAACTTCCATTATATAGGATACTAAATATGCTCAGGTTCATTTTTCAATTGCCTTTGGTAGGGATGGTCTTTGTCTGAGTCCAGGCATCTTGGAGTAAATGATACCTATAAACTAGCAGTTTTCATCAGTCTCTAAAACATGTGCAGCTTAAAATATGGCAATTGGAGATGACTGATAACACGACATTTTGGGGGGTTTAGCAGCAGTGAACCCAAGAGAAGTGGGATCAGTTTTCCTCCTGTGTGTGAATGCACGTGTGTATGTGCATGTGTGTGTGTGTGCATGCTCCTGTCATTTGCTCTCAGTTCATTTGATTTTAGAGCATAGGCTGCCAGTCAAATAACAAAAATAAGAATGAATTGTTAGTTTATTTTGCAAACACACTTTGCATAGAGTTCCAGAATGGGAACCACCATAGGTGGGTTCCAGTGCTCTCCTAATAGAATGAAGCTATTCCTCTTTGACTTCAAGTTTCTTCTGTGAAAAACACAATAAAGGCTCAAAGTGGCTAGGCCAGAATGTGTGTGATGTTTTAAGCAGACCTGTGCTTCTTGTAAAAAAAAAAATGCAGTGGAAGATGGCCCCAGCATATATGTTAAAGTCTTCCTTAAAATCTTGGAAAGTATCTTAGAAATTACTTTGGCAGTAGTTAAAAACAATAGCATTCCTATGACCCATGGAGAGCTAGATACTTTACGGCACTATAAATATAATAATGTCAAGATGCTCAGGAAAAAAAAAATACGGTATTAACTAACCAAAGAGGTCTTGGCTTATTCACTTGGGGCAGTTCTTTACTGTCATTTTTCATCTACTCCAATAGCTCAAAGAGATGGATGACACGAAAATGACATCATGGTTGATATGAAGTTGATGTTTCTTGTTGTTAGGAACACATAAACATTATGATTCAAGGAGTATTTTTGCCCAGGATCCTTAAATATATTCTAGATCCTTTGGGATATTATTTCCAACTTCAAAGAGTGCTCCTAAGGCAAGTGGAAAGTAGCAGGGACGGCAGCCGCTGAAGCTTCATGTTAGGAATCAGGGACCGCTGAAGTACTTCTTTACTATGTCCTTTCCCGAAAAACAAAACAATAAAACCACACCAAATATACTTTTTTGAACCAATGCTTTAAAAAAATGAATTAAAGATGACTTAAAATTCATGTAACACATGGTGTAAATCTAGTACTGTTCCCCCAACCCCGACTTTTCCCCAAAGGACATTTTAGCATAGGTGGGGGCTCTGATGGTTCCACATCGTATCCACTGAGATTACTTACACATAATAGACACTCTGCAAACATTATTTTGTTTTATCCTTCTAATAGTAGGCAGTATAGTTATTGCCATCCAGACGTGGTGAGGCCTATAGGGTTATATGCACATTGTCTAAATTCTCAAGGGTCTCTCTCTCTCTCACACACATACACACATGCACACAAGCCAGATGGCCAAGTTGTTAATTTGAATGAAAACTAAAACTATCAGGAGATTGAGTTGGTCAGCCTGTCCTCTTCCTCTTGAAGCAAAGTTCCTGTGGAAAGCCAAGTCATTTACAGATGGCTACATGGTATATTCACAGCCAGAACCAAAGGCCCTTACTGGGGAGAGTCAGGAAGCTAGCATGCCAGGTGCCTATACTCCACCAGGTCTGTTGGTCAGTATCAAGGACAGAGGTTGCCCACTCTCCAACATTCTTACACTTTGGATATTTCTACTCTAGAATCATCTCATTCAACTAAAACAATGACTGATGACAAATACTGGGTCCCGAGAAGAGAAGATTACTTAAATTGTCTTGCAGCTTCAGGTTCAATCAATGACCATGAGTGCAAATAATCACGGGGTAAGTTAGCAAATCAGTTGTTTGGTTATAGAAGTGCCACTCAAAGTAGAATCCATGGGTGCATTCTCTATTTCTCTCTGAAAAGCTTTTCATGTGTGTTTTCATCTCTATGGTAATCTAAAATAAAAGAGAATATGAGCATATGCTGTTTCATCTGGAGGCCACCTCATAAATGTAAGTTGCAGAAGAACTGAATCATATACAAGATAGCCAAGGCAGGCCAAACACTGAAGCTGCTCTGTAGCAGGCAGTAGGAGAGTCACATGGTAAGAAGCAATTTAGTTTCACCCACCATTTCAAATTAATGCTGTTAATTTGAATTTCATTTGTTTTACAATTTTGTTTGCTTGGCTTATAATGATACAAGATCTGTAAGTATAAAGCATTTATATGTAATTTTACATATGTTCAAGAAACATTATAATATGGGGTGCCTGGGTGGCTCAGTTGTTTGAGAGTTTGACTTTGGCTCAGGTCATGACCCCAGGATCCTGGGACTGAGTCCCGCATTGGGCTCCCTATTCAGGGGGGAGCCTGCTTTGTCCTCTCTCTCTGCCTCCCACTTCCCTGCTTGTGTGCTCACACACACTCTGTCTCTCTCTCTGACAAATAAATAAATAAATACAATCTTTAAAAAAAATGAAACATTATAATAAAAATAATAGAGATCAATCCGGGGTCCAACAAAAAGTTTTCATTTTTTTAAAGAGCTCTGCACATTACTCAAATGTGAGAGTAATAGATGATTTCAATTACCTTGATTAGATTCTCTACTAGCAACACATTTGAGTTATCTATGCAGAAGGATAAATTATCTCTCTTGTACTGAATTTTACTAATTGAACTCCATACCACAAACTTGGTAAATTCACTACATTAGAAAAGTCATATTCCTTTCATACATCATTCCCTCTCCCCCCTCTTCTTTCTGTCAGCACATACAGGGATTGTACTAGGGCCTACATTCAGTGACTATAAATATAAAAAGAATAGGAATGATCCCTGCCCTCTTGGAGCTTGCAGGTCATGACACTGTTTTCCAGATGCTCTGAACGATAAGTAGTACATGAAGGACTGCAAAAACACACACTTCGGAAGGGACTTATGGGAAGATGGCAGAGTAGGAGGATCCTAATCTCACCTCATCCTATAAACAACGAGATAACATCCACATCAATGTAAATAACCCAGAAAACAATCAGAAGGGTGGCAGAACAGATTCTCCACAGCTAAATGTAGAGAAGAGGTTAGAAAGAGCAAGACACAATGGGGAGCTAAACAGACCCTCACAACTCTCCATAGAAGGGAAGGATGCTGGGGTAGTGCAGAGGGGAGAGAAACAGACTATCACACTGGGAAGCCCATGTGGGAAAGAAAAATACCCATAACATATGGTTTTAAAAAGAGGGGCATAATTTTATGAGTTCTTATAGTCAGCAGAGCTTAACAATTGGGACTTTAAAAATCAGTGGGCTCAGCTTTAGGAGAGATAGGAGGCCAAAAGGAAACTGAGTTCCTCTCCTTAAAGGGGCAGCACAAAAAAAACAGCTCCACAGAGATACAGCATAGGAGCAGCAGTTTGAAAACTGCCTGGGGTATACAGGAGGATTTGTTTATTAATCTCAGAGTGTGTTGTGAAGGGATAGGACTCATTGGGAGACTTCTCCAGGAGAAAAAAGCTGGCAGGCACCATTTGCCTCTCTCAGCCCCCAGCATAAACACAAGGACACCTGCAGGTTCCACAGTGCTTTCAACTCTTACTATTTAGCTTGCTAACAGTGTACCCCCACTGCCATGTTCTGCTGCAGACCTGCCCCCCCTTGGGTAGAGCCCATTCAAAGCAGAGCTACAAAATGGGCAATATGCAAGCAACACAGTTAGAGGCCAGTACCAATCCAAAGAGACTCC
The DNA here is from genome assembly GCF_922984935.1 of Meles meles. Lineage (NCBI taxonomy): Eukaryota > Metazoa > Chordata > Mammalia > Carnivora > Mustelidae > Meles > Meles meles. The sequence continues at coordinate 85,898,824 of NC_060069.1, forward strand.
TGTCATGGAGAGAAGAGGAGATAATCACACACCAGTCTGACTGTGGCCTAGCAGTGGACTGGGGACAGACATCTGGTCTGAGTGCAAGCCCTGCCCATCAATAAAAACTTCTCAGGGGACAGGCAACACAGGGAAGGTGCCCTCTAGTTTGGTGCTACTGCATCTCTGGTAAACACCTGGTCTGATTCAACTCAAGCCCAAGGTGGCCCCAGACTGGCCCATTAACACCATAGGTACCAGACTCTGCTCAGGACAGGCAAAGAGAGCCATTGTAGATGATTGGACTGAGGTCGAAGTGACACAGACCCAACAGTAGGGCACACACAACACAATAGGAAACATCCCTGAAACACCAGGTTCTAGTGCACAGGGAACCTTGCACTGCAGGACACTACAGAACCTCTTCTTCTTAAGGCCACTACTTCCAAGAGCAGGAGACATAGCTGACATTCCTAACACAGAAATAGACACAGGGAGTTAGACAAAATGAGAAGACAGAGGAATATGTCTCAAATGAAAGAACAGGACAAAAATCACAGCAAAGGAGATTGAAACAGTCATCAAAAATCTCCAAACAAACAAGAGCCCAGGGCCAGATGGCTTCCCAGGGGAATTCTAGCAAACATTTAAAGAAGAATTAATTCCTATTCTCCTGAAACTGTTCCAAAAAATAGAAATGGAAGGAAAACTTCCAAACTCATTTTATGAGGCCAGCATCACCTTGATCCCAAAACCAGACAAGGATCCCATCAAAAAAGGGAATTACAGACCAATATCCTTGATGAACACAGATGTGAAAATTCTCACCAAAATGCTAGCAAATAGGATCCAACAGTACATTAAAAGGATTATTCACCACAACCAAGTGGGATTTATTCCTGGGTTGCAATGTTGGTTCAACATCCGCAAATCAATCAATGTGATACAATACATTAATAAAAGAAAGAACAAGAACCATAGGATACTCTCAATAGATGCTGAAAAAGTATTTGACAAAGTACAGTATCCCTTCCTGATTAAAACTCTTCAAAGTATAGGGAGAGAGGGCACATACCTCAATATTATCAAAGCCACCCATGAAAAACCCACCACAAATATCATTCTCAATGGAGAAAAACTGAGAACTTTTCCACTAAGGTCCAGAACATGGCAGCGATGTCCATTACCACCACTGCTATTCAACATAGTACTAGAAGACCTAGCTTCAGCAATCAGACAACAAAAAGAAATTAAAAGCATCCAAATCTGCAAAGAAGAAGTCAAACCATCACTCTTCGCAGATGATATGATACTATATGTGGAAAACCCAAAAGACTCCACTCCAAATCTGCTAGAACTTCTATAGGAATTCAGTAAAGTGTCAGGATATAAAATCAATGCACAGAAATCAGTGGTATTTCTTTACACCAAGACAACAATTTTTTTACAACAAGACAGAAGAAAGAGAAATTAAGGAGTTAATCCCATTTACAATTGCACACAAAACCATAAGATACCTAGGAATAAACCTAACCAAAGAGGCAAAGAATCTATAGTCAGAAAACTATAAAGTACTCATGAAAGAAATTGAGGAAGACACAAAGAAATGGAAAAATGTTTCATGCTCATAGATTGGAAGAACAAATATTGTGAAAATGTCTATGCTACCTAAAGCAATCTACACATTTAATGCAATCTCTATCAAGATCCCATCCATTTTTTTCAAAGAAATGGAACAAATAATCCTAAAATTTATATGGAACCAGAAAAGACCTCGAATAGCCAGAGGAATGTTGAAAAAGAAAGCCAAAGTTGGTGGCATCACAATTCTGGACTTCAAGCTCTATTACAAAGCTGTCATCATCAAGACAGTATGGTACTGGCACAAAAACAGACACATAGATCAATGGAACAGAATAGAGAGCCCAGAAATAGACCCTCAACTCTATGGTCAACTAATCTTTGACAAAGCAGGAAAGAATGCCCAATGAAAAAAAGACAGCCTCTTCAACAAGTGGTGTCGGGAAAATTGGACAGCCACATGCAGAAAAATGAAACGGGACCATTTCCTT